>NC_044203.1:6931836-7256336 GCF_900880675.1 Sparus aurata | reverse complement strand
GTAAGAAACAAATCGGAAATAATATAACACACATTTTTGTCCCTGATCCTGATTCAAGTTTGGTTCATATTGTGTATACCTGCTGACTCTGGTCAAATACTTATATTCACCAATGTGTTCATTATATGTATCTTCTAGCCATTCTCACTTCCATTCAACACTCATGCAACATTTTCAGAAGCTACTTGATAAAAAAAGAATACCGAAAACAACAAAATCAAAATCTCAAATGGTTAACATGTGAAGAATGAAACATTAACTGTGGAAATGCCACTTCTGTAATCGACATGACAGCGAATCAGTAAGAAGATGGTCTACTCTGTTAGAGGTGTCTGAACCACACCTGTTGCGGTGTTACATAGTGGAGCGTCTTCCATCACAAAACATCTCTGTCAGAGTCCAGAAAGCTGGGAGAGCCCGACAACAGACAAGTTTCATTGTGGCCTGTCATACTTAAAAAAAAAGTGACGATCAGTGCCTGCTAAAAGTTAGAAGATATAACCTGAATGTTTTCTACACTGCTGTTTGAGAGAGGAGAAATAATGTGTTTGTTTGAATCCATGCATTTTTCCAACCTCAGTGTCTGAACTCAGAGTCCCCTGCACAGATATTTTTTTACATTCAGGTCACATTGACTTTGCCTCAGCATCTTGCCTGTAGCTGGGGTGAGGCCAGATGTTTTCATGTTTGCCAGCCTGCAGGGTATGTGGGGTGACACTGAAAAATGATAGTATAGATAAATTACTGATATAGTATCATATACCATATGAGCTCTTAGAATTACTTTTTTGTTTGTTTTTGTTTTTTTTATGGTGATAAATGACGATGTTGACTAAAACTACATTAATTAATGTACATTCTTCTTCACTTGGGAGAAACAGCACTGACAAATGACCTTGTAAAGTTCATAGGGGAAAAGTGTTTGGAACAGTTGCCAATTTATTAGGATGTGATTTTCACATATATGAATCAGAAAACATATTTATGTATTTTAAATAAAATATGTATTTAAATTAAAGATGCATCTACATCAGTGTTGATGTAAATTTATTAAGAATCAGACGATGGCCCAGTAAAGTAAAGCCTTATCGCTTGAATGAGGCTTACCTTAGCTGCTAATTCTTCACAACCTCTTCAGATCTTGTTTAAGGGTCAAGTTCAGAGTGAGACAGTTGTGTTACTTGAAAATTACGTTAGCTCACTGTCTCTGCTGTTAGTGGATCCATGCTTGCAAGGGATTAACAAAAAACATCATGTCCGAAAAGGCAGACATAGTTCACACTGCACCATTAAGTCTGGAGTCTGGAAGACATTTGTATTTTAAAAGAAAAGGAAAACAGGATTAAGTCTGGGTTTTGTTAGGTTTGTTGAAGAGCACAATGGTAACACTCACTGCTGCAGCAATGCACTATATGAGAAAAATAAAATGTTTTTTGAACATGATGTATGTAAACCTATTCTACTAGGACCCCCAAACAGAAGTATGAACCTGAAAATGAGCATAATATGGCCTCTTTAAGGCCGAGGGGCTGCAGAGGGTTTTTCATCATGAATTCCAACATAAGTCATGCCCTGCAACACTCATCACATTTGACTGAATTTCATTAAAACATGTGGTAATTTGCCAGTATTGGTGGCATGCCCACTGATTGGCTTGTCATTCTGTTTCAATAGCCATGTGGAGGGTGTGGCAGGTAACAACTGCACGTTACATTTACAGGTGAAAAGTGCTAATGGATCTGTTGAAAGAGACCTCTTTTTGACTGTAAAGATTTAGCTGGTTATGTTGACACAGTGTCGCCAGGCTGTTAACCTCGACTAGTTCCCCAGGCAGCAAAGAAACAGAAGTTTTTGATTTTTTAGAGCACAATCCCAGGAGCCTGTTTGATACAGAGCCATTGTTTTGCTTTGGCTCAGGAGTTTACAAAAACTGACAACAGGCTAACAGCAAATCAAGTGTTTCTTGATGCCTAATAAAGAAGCTAAACATGTTGGAAGTGATTTTAATTGCTGGCCTTTAATTCACTCTCTCCACCATCTGCCCTCTTTGGAACCTGTGAAAGCTTTATCTCTGCCCGTGCTGGAAGAACACATTAGTTGTTTTTTTTTTTCCCATGAAGTTTAAGTTTCTACAGCTGGCACCGTTTTCATTGTCTGCTCAGCCGCTGCTCTCGCTAACTACCCAAGTCTTCTATTTCTGCCAAAGAAATGGGAACATGCTTCACTTGCTGTGGACCCAATGGCTTTTCTTTGTAAAGATCTCACAAGTACTGTTTTCAGAACAGCAAATGTAAAAACTTTTATGAACTACAGGAGCTAAACTTTTATTTCCATCAGTATGCGAGCAGCAAAACAGACATTAATTTAAATGAAAATGCCACAGCCCATTACTTTAATGTAGGGTTACACAGTGGAAATAAAATTTGGATGGAAATATCTGTTTTTTTGGGGGCTGCAGAACAGAAAGTTCGGGTGAGGCAATTGATACAAAGCTTACCGTAAAGACTAAATGTATTGTGACTGGGGGGGCAGGTAGCTGCCATAGGCTCAGTGTGCAGTGATGAAGTGGGCCTGTCAATGTGTGTAATCAGCCATGTACACTGTGACCAGCCACCAGGGACGCACAGACTCATTCTGTCTCTCAAAGTAACACAGCACACATATAACAATAAGATATTCAGGGCTGTGATGCAGATCTTGCTTTATGAGTATGTTTGCAATTATGATTATACCATCATCACCAAAACACACAGAATAGAAATATGAGCGTTGCTAGAAGTTGAGGACATCTCCCTCCCCAACCTATTTGTTTATGCATATTTTGTAAAAATGTGATTTCCCCTCTAGCGGACAGCACACAGGGCAACACACTATTTCTTAATTTTGCAGTCTTACTTACATACTTTGAAATTAGTGTTATTATGAGTCTAATGACAGATAAGAACAGGAGGGAAGACATCAGCCAAGGTCTATTTCATCTCCGCCTCCAAAGTAATAAAAATAATCCTGAACAGTGTTGAGCTGATTTACATGTCGGGAGGGTCGAACTCTGGGTTGTCTCGTGGAGAATCGGCTTGTGGAAATCGCTCCGTATCAGCTCACACTTCAGCACATCTCTGTGCATGGAAAATGAAAGACTGCTTTGTAAGACTATTCGGGTGGTTGTATGAGAGGTTTTCTGCTGGAGGGCCTTTAGGAATCCCAGGGATATGGTGTAAATATGGACAAAGGCTATTTTTCACAGCGAGCTGTGATGGTTGAATGCTACTTGCACATGGCTTCCATGCGCTTGAAATGATTTTTACTTTGTAGTCTTTATAGACAAATGTATTGTTTTCAGGTATTTGAAAGAATATTTTCAATTTTCAGTCACAGTTTGGTTAGGTTTAGGCAACAAAACTATTTGGTTATGTTTGGGCAGTGCTTAATTTGTAAATCATGAGGTTGTGAAACATCCTCTGTATGCAGATGGCTACAATGTGGGGAAATAGAATTAGGCCTTTTATCAGTTAGATCTTTAGATCAATTAGATCTTAAAACCTCTACGAAATGTTCTGTCTGTCTGTCCTATCGATCACCTTCGATCAGATGCCCACTTACTTATGGGGTTTACAGTGATCATATGCCAAAATATTTAGAAACTAAAAAGCGTAAACCTCATAAAGCTTTAATTATACTTCAGGCATCACTGCGCGACATGACCACTCCCTCTATCTCTTTTTAAAATCAGATTTAAAATGAACAAAACAAGTGATTTTTGAGAAACTTCAGTAGGAAATAAAAGGACAGGATAGATCACATTAAATATTATACAAAAGGTTTACAGATCCTGCAGCATCCATCACAAACTAACCCCTATATTGGTTTCAAAACTACGTGGTGAGGTTTACACAATAGATCCAGTTAGGTTAAGGAAAAGACCAATCAAAAGATGGTTACAATTAAAATGATAAATTACACCGACTTTTGGTTTCAAACGGGATAGAAACAGCAATGATAAGAAAAAAAAAATCTGTATGATGTTCCAACTGACAAGACAGTCGAGCCGACGACAGCCACTCAACATTGTGTAATGGAGGATGTAAGGTGCCACACACGGGTGACACAGGAAGTTTTTAGAGAGTCCCATTCTTTATCACATGCAACATGCACGTTTTATGTGCACTGGATGTACTAATGAAACGTCATAGATGAGCCTCAATTCTTGCTCTTTATCTGTGTTTGCCTCTTCTTAGTTGCAACCAACATTTCCCTCCTTCAAAAAAACAAACAATTCAATACAGAATTGCCCATCAGAAGAAGTTTTGAACATTAAAGCAAAATGCCATTTCAACCAAAAGATCATCGTGTACATGTTTTTTTGTTGTTAATTTTTTGTACAGTTGGCTCTAATCTTCCTCCGTATTTCAGGGAGTCGAAGGAAAAAAACAAACAAATACAAACTAATGTACTTTGCAGTTGAAAACACTCACACACACGCACACAACCAGTAAGTGGACCGTGAGTAAGGATTTATTTTCTATCTTTTTCTACTACCTGTCACGCAATCAGGTAAATACTGTTAAAAAGGCCAACTGGGATCGGTATGGATTTACAAAATGCTTTATGGGAAATGTAGTAAAATTGATAATAGAGGCAGAGACAGCAAGTTAATGGTTCATCAACCAAGTCTATATCACAAGAAATGCTGCAATTCATCAACCTCATACACTGATGTATAGCAGTATAATGATCCAAGGGAGGGTTTTCTTGTTAAGCATCTTGGAGATGATTCTCGTTGCGTCAGTCTTAATCCTTACATTCTGGGTTATAATACGTTGCGCATAATCCTGTATAGAAAAATGCATATGTGCTTCAGGACAGGTTTAGTTGAATAAGTCACTGAGTTATGAGCATTATGGCTGCAGTGAAGTGAAATACTCACCAGATGTGTGTGAGTTGTTTATTTATATGTGGCCGATGGCTCCATATGGAGAGGGGGATATCATAAATCCATTACTCAGGGGGGTAGGGAGATGCTGTGTGGGCTCCATGGCCTCTTCCCTCGGGGAATGATTGTAGAGGAACCACAGTAATAGTGGCTGGCATTGGGTAATTGTACCCTGAAGGCATGTCATGTTTTTTCACTTCTGCACTGAGGAATTGCACCAAACACCCCCAAAGGCGTTTAAAATGAGCATGGCATAGACGGCAACTGCAGGGAGATAGATATAGGGAAGATAGAAAGAGATGACAGGGATAGAAAAGAAAGAGGTACTGAGAGTTTTGTGTCATGTCAGGTTTACAGCGAAACTTAGCTGCCAACCGAAAAGAGGCTTCGAATTCAACTTCCTAGTGGTAACAACAAGTTAGACATGTGGGTTGCGGTTTATGGAGATCCATGGCTGCCATTTGACATTATGAACTTTTCATGGCCTCTTTCAGGGTTGCTTACATGGTATTACACTGTATGTCATCAGTTGGAATTTATGGGCCTATGCATGGATATATGGACAGTTTTTTTTCCTTTCCTTGTCTTTCTGGGTCTTTTCATCAGATTGGAATAAACTAGTCCATCCGCATTAATCCACATGCACTTTTGCAGTTTGAACTTCCAGTTTTACTGTTAAACCCGCAGTGTCATCTTTCCGATCAATAAATGTTGACACTGAGATCATGTTATTCTGTTGTCCACCAATCGCTTCCTGGCCCAAAGGAGAAATGCACATGTAGGGGACATATTCATTTTCCTGTGTGCACCACCTACGATATTAAGTATATGATATCTTTGCATATATAATAAAAATGATGTCAGAGTTGTATAAAAGGCTGGTACTGAATCTTTTAAGAACACATGAAATGCAGCCGGTCATCAGAAATACTACCATATAGGTTGACAGGTAAAACAGCTTGTTACGACCCATATTTACATTTATTATTAGGCAGTGACCGCTAGAGGCTGATGTAATTACTACAGCTGCAAAGAGGAAGTGAGTATAAGTGGTAAAAAGCCTGCAACTCCCCTCAAAACTTATCCTTTTAAGTAAATAAAGCATTATCATATTCACAGTTTTCCATGAAATGAACTAAATGTAATTTGCATGTCCAGTGCGATATAATAATATTTGCATTCATGCCACTTTCTTTTTTTTATTTTCTTGTTTAAATAATGAAAGGCAAAAGAAATTTTCATTAATATGTCCCATTTGCAAGGTTAATAGAATTGTGTTTGAATCAATGGCATACACATTTTAATTTGCATAGAGTTAATCCCACTGTAGTTGCGCAACCATTCACTGTATGGCAGCCAATCCACTGAACTTGGCCATCCAAGAAACTGAACTGCTCAGCTGAGATAAAAACAAAACTAAAAACACCACATCAGAATATGGAAGTGTTTGTTTAACTGGCAGTACATCCACCCTGTAGCAACGTGATGACATCGTGCTCCTTGCTTCCACACATCACTATGTGTATATAACTACAAAGATAGAAAGAAGAGAAACACACACACACAGACACACACACACAAACACACACACACAAATCAAATCCATCCAAGTTGTTTATTCTTTTGTGCGTATGCGAGCCATTCACAATCTTGGGTCCACAGGTGCCAGACATAAATTTCCCCCATTGATCTGTAGTATATATGGATTTTTTCCCCCACACTAAAGCCCTGGACTAAAATAAGCTTTGTTTGGCAGCTCATGCACTTGTAAATCTCTCTGTGACATTTTGATAGTGGGTGTTACACTAGAGGGAGAGCAAATATCATTAGAATGAGACAGTATTAAAATCTGTCACTCAAAGAATCTATCATCTACGAAACCAGTTTAAGATAATCAGAGCCAGTGCTGATAGGATGTGTAGACAGGGGAGGAGAAGGGGAAGAGAGGGATTAAGTTTTAGGTAAAGAGAAGGAGGCGCTCAGGGGACTGGGCCTGTCAGTCAGGACCTCCCCGGTAAACAGAGTGGTAAATATTTCAGCCGTCACGGCCGAGTGTAGGCAGCTGGTCCCCTTTGCATGGCAATGAGAGGAAAGGAGGAGAGCCTGTCTCAATGGAGCCCTTCAACCCATGGAAACCTCCACACACACAGTCACACACACACCAGCTGAGTGACGACCACAGGACAGTGCAGGTCTGTGCTGCTTGCTGGCTCTTGTCTTTATTCCCAGAGTCAGGCTCAACGGCTTCCCCTTATCAAACATCTAAAACCATGAAAATAGTTTAAAAAGAATCTTTATTTGATCAGATCAGATTCGGCCGGAGTTCCCAAAGGAATCCCACGCAAGAAGAGGATATGCAAACTCTGCACAGAAAAACCCCCACACGATGTGAGGGCCACCATTCGACTTTCAACTCAGTTTACATTTTTGAGACTGAAATACACAGGCAATATGAGTGCTTTCACAAGATTGAATTTACATAACAGACCAGGCAGGTAAAATCCAAGTTGTGTTGTTTCATCAAAAACACATCCAACAAGGCAACAGCGGCCCCGTTAATAAAAATAAACATCGATCCTCTCTCAAACACAATGCCAGTCGGTTGAACTGGACGTCCTCTCCTCTCCGAGATTATGTAGGAGTTGGAGTTTCACCAGTTACATAAAAGGGAAAGGGAATAGAACATGAATAGATGTAAAGTATTATTCCGGCCCGTCATCGTTCCGCTGCAAAACATATTTGAAAGCTATTTTCACATTAGAATTTTTTCAGTTGCAAGAGACAGCACACTTGTTCTCTCTCCTAACATCGTCTTTTCTCTTGTTTTCTGATACACATTTTATACAGCATGCCATTGTTTATTAATCATAAGAGTCAAAGTTACTACATAAAGCTTTAATTCACATGTTTTCTTTCTGCCAGTCAGTGGTTAAATTTCGCGTGGAACACTGGAGCTGTAGTTAAAGCTACTACTAAATAGTTGTTCATGATTGTCTTTTCAAACAATGTATTGAATCAATTGTCCAATAAATGTTCAGTGATGCAGTTTTTTTCATACAAGCAAGGTCCCCTATAATCACTGTACAAACTTATCAAAGCGTCTGCAGTGCTGAAAAGATACAGCTTGTTGGTTGTGCAAATTATTGGCGATCAGGGTTATGTGATTGCAGTTGTTATGTTGAAATATATAAAGCAAAGTAAAAGCATAGTGCCTCCAATCTATTGTAGAAAAAACACAATATTCCAGAGGTTTGTCCTTAAGAGCAAAATGTTGTTTCCAAGTGCCAAAGTAACTTTAATGCCTTCATAGCCTTTGAGCTAGCTTCTAACCCTGCAGCACACACTAGGGATTTTTGGAGCATTTGCATCCCAAGTAGTATCGCTACCAAACCAAATTCTATGTAGTTGTCATCGTGTTTTCGATTGAATTGGGTGAGCACATTGTTCTGCGAGCGGTGATGTATGTCGTTTCAGGAGTCACTAGCAATCAACCTATTCAGACATTTAGGTTTGAGGATGTGCTGATGTTTGCAATAAGCAGTCCCAATGGTCACCAAAAACACAGAGCAGTCTTTACGCCCACAATCAACTGCAACATCGTCTGTGTGTCCTCTCTAACCTGAAGTGCAGAACACTAATACTAGTATTTTGGGTTAAATATACTGATTCTGTGCAAGTGTAGGATAGCATAAATATAGGAGTATTGTGCAACATAAACTGGTAGCAATGAATACCTTTAGTCAGTGCTTTGTAAAGCAGATTGCATGTATTCAGGACTAGTGCTGATCATGGTGCTGTTTCAACTGAGCTCACCAGGAAAATAGCTAAAATTAAGCAATTTTACCATTGCCCTTTTCCTTTTTGCCAATTTAAAGTGTTGTATTTTTTCGTCTGTGTTCCTTAAAAGTTTGTTTTCCTGAGCTATAGGAGTCTGGTTTCTACCTGAGCAGCAGATTTTGTCATGCACTAAGAGTCTCAGCACCGCGTCATTGATGATCAATGGAGCTCTTTTCTAAAGCGCCATCACACACACACTCCTTGTTTGCTTGATTTTCATTGTTTGGTCTTACAGCAATAGCCTGGATTCAGAGTCCTTATCACTGTGCTCGGACAGAACAGGTTAATGTTATTCCTGTCTGGAACACACACACACACACACACACACACACACAGATTCTTTACTGCATTCATTTATGGTGCACGACAGTGAAACAGATTCACTTCACTTCACAATTCGGTGTTGTTGGAAGGCTCATTTAACTTCTATTAACTAACTTTCCATTCACCAATGCTTAAGGTAGGCTGCATAATTTCCAGTTTAACTTTCAGTTAAAGATCAACATTTTGTGTTTTCAACTAAAAACATATTTTTGCTTCATTCGTGTTCATTCATGGACCTGTTCGTTCACTGAGAGTGATGTGCAGGTCCAAACTAGTGTCTGTACTTTGGCTTCACACATTTATGTCATAGATGACACTTTTTGGTCTATGTAAAAGGGCCAATAAGATCAGTTTACCAGTCATCAGAATACTGCTCAGCCAGGGAGACAGGTGTTTAACAGCCTCTGTGGTTCTGGCTGAGCTTTGTCATTTGGGGAAAATAATGATATCAGACATCATCGGGGTTATCAAAACATTGGCTTGGAGATGACACATTTATGACAGGGAATTTGGAGTTTGTCTTCACCCTGCCCTTGGGAAATCAGACAAGGAACTCAACAACATCATGTGACAGGAAGGATGTGGCAACTTATGTGGCACTATAAGTGTTTACATTTTAAAAACTTTAAAAATACCTACAAAATCAACAGTACATGCTACAGTTTTGAAACGTTCACCAAACTGTAGTCCCAATACTGCTGAAACTTTAGTCCACTTAAACTCATTACAAATTATGAAGTCCATCACTCAGTTTTTTTCAAAACCTGTAAAACTTATAAAACCAATCTCCTCCCACAATTTTTGCTCAATTGTCACCAAACTTGCTAGAGAGCATCTTCAGACCGTCCTCCACAAAACTTGTTTCTCTGATTTTTGATTCAAAAATCAAAAATTAAGCCTACAGTGCATCAAAATGTTTGACTGTAAACAGTACTGTAAACATATACTATCAAATTCTTGCTAAATACATTTTCAATCTTCCTGAAAAAAATTGAGAATATTTTAGAGTCATGGTTGATGAAGTTTGGCAAATATCAGAATTTTATCTCAAAAACGGAATTTTTGAGAACATTTTGAATTCTGCTCTCATGGGAACAACTGGAGTCAATGTAAGAGTGGCATTTTTAAACATCAGATTTTCTCTTATGAAGCAAAACACTTAGAGAGTATGTGTTTGTGTTTTTACATGGCTGCTGTATAGGTGGTGTGTGACAGGCTTCCTCCATCGTCTGTCAGTGAATTACAGTGAATCATCCCCAACCCAAAATAGACAGTAGCGTTTGGAAACCCCAGGAACACAACCTGTGAAATCTGATTTAAGAGCCTGAAATAGTCTAAGGTGGATTTTAGCCAGAGTGTCTGTTTGCTCCACACACAGTTATGTTCTCACAGCCTTGTTCATACTGTTAGGAGCGTTCTGAAGTATAATGGTGTGAAGGCACATTTAAAATCTCCCAGTCTCACAATGACACACACAGTCTGCTGATTCCACTATTAGATTTTCTTTCACTTTCACTGAGTTTTTCTTTTAACAGGGGTTTCCAGGGCCAACTCTGACAGTGCTGATAGAAAATATTTTAAATGTTTTGCATGTGCACAATGTGTAATATTGGACACTTAACAAATATGCAAACTATCATGTCATTTATTAATTTTCTTCACCTGCAGATCTGTCTGGAGATCACAGAATAGACTTGAATTAGAAAAAAAAAAACAGATAATTGGTCTGGATTTTTATAAACTGGTCAGGGACCCCAGACATTATTTAGTGCTGAAGCCTTAATTCAGTCATTGTATGCACTGTACCTCACTCCGCCTGCTCCTGTGAAATTACTTTCTCACTGTTAGTTAGTGGATTCTTCAGAAAGGGTTTTGCCATCTGATAGAGCAGCAGCTTGGATTGGAACCCAATCTTCTCAGCAAGAATAATGTTAATATAGAAGATTTTGCAGGAAGACTTGGGAAAGACGGCCCTCGCATGGACCTGTCTGTCACTGTCGAGGATGTCATGGTATTGCTTTCATCGGCGGTGAGGAACCGACGACGGACTGTCCTGCATCCTCAGATTTGCCCTTTACAGCATCTGCAGGATCCGGTCTTTCCTCACAGAGGATGCAATGCAACTCCTGGTCCAAGCACTGGTCATCTCCCACCTGGACTACTGCAACTCCCTCTTGGCTGGACTCCCAGCCTCTGCAACTAAATGGTTGCAGCGTATCCAGAACGCTCCTGCACGCCTTTTTTTCAAACTACCCAAATCCTCTCATGTGACCTCCTCTGGCTTCCTGTTGGGGCCCACATTTGATTCAAGATGGTGATACTGGCCTTCAAGACCGTCAACAGAACTAGACCCCTCTTCCTTAAAACACTGGTCAAGCAAGCAAGAGCACTTCGCTCCACTATATCAGCTGGGACAAAGCCCGCTCACCGAAGTCACCACTCTTCTCTGTTTCGGCACCTCAGTGGTGGAACGAACTCCCGACCAATGTCAGGACAGCAGAGTCACTCTGCATCTACCGCAAAAGACTCAAGACTCATTTGTTCAGACTTCACCTCGACCCCACATAGCATGACGTCCAAGAATAATCAATAAATCTGACTTTTTTTAAGTTGCAAGGGAGGTCATGAGTCATGACGAAGGATGAATGAGCTCTGGTGACCTGACATCTCCCACATAAACAATGTATGTGCATAATAGCAGTGCACTCTGCCAGCCATTTTGAAGGAGAAATTTAATTTACAATCAAGCAGCTGTTAATAACAGATACAATGCAAGAATCACTTGCACTCAGTAATCCATCAATGTAAGCTGATGTACCAACATTCCTGCTTTTAGCACATTAAAAGTCATGTGTGATGCAAATGTGACAGCAAAATAGTGTGTGGAGGAACTTCTTTTGGTATAACATTTGAATTTAGGAGGCGAGCACTGAAATTAAAATGGCTCAATCCCCATAAAACAGAGCAAGCCTGCCTTATGTTGTGATGCAAATCGTCTTCAACACTTGCCTTTTTCAGGCTGTATGTTGCTCAGTTAGAGGCTGTTGTTTCACATAGCAATGGAGACTTTCAACAGTAATACACAAATGAAAGGAGAGGAGACTTTGACTGAAAAAGGATTTTACCCACAGCCAGTTTCCTGAGAGTCAGATTGGATCCTCTCATCCCACATCAGCAAAATGTGCACTGCAATGAGCAGCAAATAATCACACAGACAGGCAAAGCACATGCAAACTGGTATGCTTCCTTTATGCTTACACTTTGCTTAACCCATAGTAAAGCTGAGCTGGAGAGAACGTCAGTAGTTTTGCAGGTATGAGATCAGACGAGATGACGGTCAGGAGATCAAAGTTTTTATAATTCATCTTCTGGGCACCATGTATGTATGTTATACATGACACACCAGTGCACACATCAAAATGGTGAACTGTCCAAATTTTGGGAATATGAAGCATTTGAAGATAGTGTAGGTAATGACATTTTAGTAAATGCAAAAATTCCAGATGGAACTAGAATCGCACTCAGTATGTACTTCCACCAAAGCAACCCACATGAAGGCTGGTTTGACCAACGACCCACAAGTGGCCCTAACGACTCTGAAACTCAGAGATGACACGTGTCCTTAACGACTCTGTAAGGACACTCCCACACAGAGTTTAAAAAGCCTGCCAACTCCTCACCAGTTAGTTAGAACTAAAGAAGCCTCTTGGATGAGAGCTGAAACGTCTTGAAGAAACTGAAACAAGTCCAGTTAGAGGCCGAGTTAACACCTTCAGATGTCTTGTTTTGTTCAGTCCAAAACTGGAGGAAACATAAATGATCATGAAGTTAAACACACCATATATTATAAAGCCAACAGCACCAGTGTAGTGTTGTCAGATTTAAAGAGGCGTCTGTGAGAGTCTCTATCAGACTTTGAGGCTGTGTGTGGATGATGTGTCACTGCGTCATCCTCTAAGGTCATTCTCACAAATGGCTATTAAACTGAGTCATCGCTGCCCTTTGGATGTGTGTGTGTGTCTGTGTGTGTGTGGCTATGATGCACACTCACAAAGATCACTTTGAACGTGATGCTTTGGACACACACACAATCATGTTTTTGTCAACGATGTGAGTGATGATATAAAAGCATTTGTGTGTGTGTGTGTGTGTGTGTGTGTGTGTGTGTGTGTGTGTGTGTGTGTGTACGTGTGTGTGCACTGGGAGATAATTAATAATATGTATTTAGCACAAACAGTCTTATCAGGTATTTGGACTCCCATATGTTCTTAATGATGGTGTAATGGATAGAATTATTTTGTTGATGCCCCTTCACACAACAGCACTCAACCCTTACCCTGCAGCTGATCAGGGATCTGCTCTACTGATGGTGAAGCAGCCATGAAAAGGAGACATTACCTATGAGCAGGTGCATGTAAATCCAAATTGATTTCCAGTTGAATCAGAAAAGCTGAATAGAAACAGTAAACTTTGCTAAAATGGCTGTAATAGAATAGAAAGGAGCTCAGATGAAGTGGATATGTTTGTATTTATAAATTTATTTATCAAATAGATTAGGATACAAAAAATTGATACAGCATAGCTGACCATTGGAACATGTCCAACATTCAGAGAGGCATTAGTTTGCTTGATTGATACATTAGTACAAGCAATTGAGCCATTAGCAACTAGATATGGTTAATTCAAATGAAATCACAGGTGGATAACTCAAGTTGTGATTAAAAGTCAACTGTGTGCCAGTTTAACCACGTGGTCACCATGGCTGTTAAAGTCCTGTGGGAGCAGTTCATGTAACTCGTTTCCCGATCAAATAAAATCTGTAGGTTCAAGAGCTGACTTACAAAAACCTCATCCACACTCATTGCCATTTTTGTAGTTTAATACCTTAATAGCATATATTTACATCACGTTACACATTTGCAGCAGTAAAAACATTTTGGAAGAGAACATTTAATCTGGATTTTGCTATGTATTTTAATTGGCATGAGAAAATCACATCTCTGCAAAATCAAACAATGTTCTTGCGCAAAATTTGGTTGATGCGTTAACCCACTCACACGTGTCAGCAAAGTCCTTCACCATATTCCTTTTCTCTTACAACTCTATGCTGAACAAGAACAAAGAACTTGATGGACTAGAAAAAGTCATTGCTAGTCAATGTAATCCAGACAGCAAGCAGTTTTCAACATGATAAACTAGTAACAGAAATAGCGAACAAATGCAATTGTTAGGAGCCTTCACAGCCCCATTCTCAGACTCCCTTTGATTGGGAAAATCAGCAGTCAATGAGCACAACATCAGATTGATTAGGTGGAACAAATTGGGTTGTGGGCAGCAAATCAGAGTTCTGGAACCAGGGTTGGAGTTGAGCTGATTGCCCTGATTTGTATGTCCAAACTTTGCACATCATGTTGACAAAAATATATTTATTCTGATGATTGTATGTTTTTTTTTAAATAGTATTTGAAAATGAAGCACCAGTGGTGATGATCCTCTGTTTTCATGACCCCTGGCTTGGCCCTTTCAGACGTCGGGTCAACAGTAGAATTAAACTGACCTAGTGTGTCTACAACACAACACATATCAACACATATCAACACAGTTGAGGCATGATAGCCTGTACAGTGGACAGATATTTGTAAGTAATTTTTGTTAGCGCTTTAAGCTGGAATCCCACATCCGAACCAGGTGTTGGGGTTCTGTCCACAATTCCAGTTCATTATTTTCTGTCAATTTGAGATGTATAATAAGAGGACATGCACCAATAACCTCTGCAATAAATGCTACATTTGTTTATTCTTAAAAAAACAGAGGTAAACATATATATTTTTTAACTAAATAATGTGTAAGAAATAAGTTTATCTAGTTATTAATAATATTTTTCTTTCTGTGAATGAAAATGTGTCTGTCCACTCTACTGGATGTTATGCACCAAGTATATTCTGCCTATTTAGAGTTTATTTTGTCTATTTATTCTTATTTTGTATGTTTTAAAATTGAGATAACATTAACAGTAAAATAGTCTTGTGTGGACTCTGTAGCTTCTACCCTGGTAATGGCTTAATAGAGATCTAATTGAATAATTCTTCCGATTTTATCAGAATATTAGCCCGATATATAGAATGCACCCTCTTTTTGAATAAATAGGGGGGAAAGGGTTTGAGATTGTTCCTAGTATGTGGAGCTCTACTGGAGAGACGAATACCCTTCTTCCAAAACATGTTAGAACATTAAGTGTTATGATTATGTTAGTGGATATGGCTGTCAAACATTCCCTCTGAAATCTCCTGTGTTGGGTTGAGATTGGTCTTTGAAGACTATAGCATGTGATTCACGTTGAGCCCTGTATGGATTTTCTTCAGTCTTTATCCAGGTTTTGCCATTAATCTGCTACATGTATGTTTGCAGCTGAATGGTTTAATTATTCAGAAATGTCCCCCGTTGTGTCTGAAATATATGCAGTAGGTCATTGTAATGGTGACAGATGCAGATGTACCAATAATTGGAACATCTTTCATAGAGATTTATAATCCAGATTTACACATCCTTTGGTGAACTGTGATGAGAACTGGCAGTAAATGTAAATTGTGAGCTGTTGGGCCTTATTTTAATGGACTGTGGGAGAAAAAACACATCTTTGCTCTAATACAAATCAATCCTAACACATTCTTCAAATACCATTTCAGCCTCCCCTGTGGATGCACATGTTTAAGATTAGAGGAAAGAATGAAGAAACTGTCTTTAGTCCAGCTGATGCAAGCACGTTGAATTCCCATCATTTAGACTTTCAAAGGTTTGTGTAAAACGTATTTTACAGTTGGATGGAACAGAGCTGAAATGACATTTGAAAGCAGCCAGTTGCATACGATGTCCTCTTTCAGTTTTAATCCCTTTCTCTTCTCTTTACACATAGCTTTTCTGATTAACTCATTTTCATCTGAATGTGATCTGGCTTGATTTGATTTGCTTTCCAGAGCAATTGCCTTTCATATTAATGCGATTACGTCGTAGAACAAAGCGGCCATTATAAAGAGACTTATGGCGCAAGTGGAAAAAAGGACCATCACATTGCCATCAGTAACATCCCTACTGAGAGATACGGGTATTATGAGGGAGAGATAACAGACACACACACACACACGCACACACACACACACGGACATGCATCATGACTCTAATCTTGCTTTGCTTTTTCCTCTGACTCGGGCAGAGCACCGCTGTGACTGCGGCCATGACTGTTAGAAGTGAGAATCCAACAAAGCTGACGATCTGTTTGTCATTATCAGCCCATTAATGTGTTGTGCGGTTTGCTCCTATGTGGCATGTCTGTAATCTGAGGATACACATGTCATAAATTCTCATCCTGGTGAAATCCAATTAAGGCTGTATTTAACTCTGGATCCACTTCAGTACAGCAGCCTGCTGTGTATGGAATAATTACTCTCCGTGTTTCTTATCTCATTTTGAACTGGGGAACAGAGCAGCATGCAGCCGAAGCCGCTCAGCTCCTACAGTATACACAGTCTGTACAGTAAACCTAATAATAGACACGTTCAATTACACTCATGGCGCTTTAGTGTCTCAAGTGCTGTAAACAATGCTGACGTCTGGTTGCTGTCTGCTCCCCGCGCTGTGTGCTCTGACTGATCCAGACTGACTGCAGAGCATGTTTTCTGCTCCACTAGCAGCCTGGCATGAGGACGACAGTGTCAGTTTGTCAGTTGGTCTGTCTGTCCAACACTTTAGTGTCGGGAAAGATGACATGACAGCAGACTACTGAGCTGCTTGTACACACTCACAATCTCTAAGATGAGGATTCCGACAGTCTTTGGTTTGTGATGCATCTTCATCAGGTCACCACAAGAAAAATGTCAGATCCATTTCTTGAAGTGCTGAAGATTTATATTTCTTCATGTTGCAACTTTGATGTTTCTTCAGGTTCAATTCTGTATTTTTTTGTTATGACGTTTAGGTACAAAAAAACATTTTGTTAGGGTTAGAAAAACATCCATGTTGGGTGGAAAATACCTGTTTTGGTCACCAGAAACTCAGCTTAAAAGCTTGAAAGCTCACAGCTTGAGTTCTCATCAAACATGTACCATTTTTTTGTCTCCACAGACGTATTCTTTTGTCTCTTAAAAATACCAAGTGGTTTCTCTCTTACAGATGTTGAATTGCAGTCGCAAACCATATTCACCAGCATGGCAGCCTTCTTGCCTGTAACTATGCAACCATCCCCTCCACCTCCTGTTTTGAAGTTTTGGAGCAGTGTATGCTGTTATGTTTTCATGTAAATGTATTGTCTCTCAACCAGACACATAACATAAAAGCTAGTTGTCCCTCGACTGCAGTTTTTGTGGTGTGTTCGAGTGCAACTGTTGTGATGAGTCACGAGTGAGGCGGCACAACAATCAGCCTTTGTTTCTGCTGGCTCTCTAATGTTAGTTTTGGTGTGTCTGAGCCCCAAACTGAAATAATCCTCCCCTGAATGCTGCGTCTACTTTACATTTGCGTCACACCTATTGCAGTAGGTAGAATTGTGTTTCGTGTAACATAAGTGATTGTTGTACAAATAGCAAAAAAACATGCTCCATAGTGGCAGTAGTGGTCAAAGACCACTTGAGAATATAATTTAGAGCTGAAACAATCAATATTTTAGTAGTTTGAAAGAAATTAATTGGCAACCATTTTGATAATCAATGATCGATTAATTTTTCAAACAAAATGTCAAACATTTGCTGCTTTATGATTGTAAATGACGAGTCATTTGTGGCTCTGGGAAACTGTTTTAATAATAATAACAATACATTTTATTTGAAGGCGCCTTTCAAAGCACTGAAGGACACCGCACATAATAACAACAGTACAACAAAAGACAGTACAAGTACGGGACAATTTAGTGCAAATAAATAGATAAGTAAGAGGATGCAATTACATGGTGCCGGCTCGGCACAGAATTCAGACTCTGCAGTCCTCACCATACAGGAAGTCAACCGGGCCAGGTTAGGCAGGGCTGAGCTTCCGGGGTGAGAATAGTGCAATAGAGTGGAATTGAGAATGGGCAAGAGTGTGTGTAGGGTTCAGACTCTGCAGTCCTCACCATACAGTTTTGAGCATTTTTCACACTTTTTTGAGCCCTAGTGTTTTTAAGGTTTTTTTATATTTTATTTATTTATTCAAACACCTTTATATCGTGGGCTATAGTAAACTTGTCAACTTTTACTTGACATTTACTTATAACCTATGATTTGTGATGATATTAAGTGCAATCATGTTTCACTGTAATACCTAGCATTGTTTAGAATTTCCTCAAAAAGCTGTAAGTTAACAAGGTCTCACTGGAAGGATGGAGACCATCGAATGTTGCTTTCGCTGGGTTATTTCCCCCCTTTATGTAATGTAAGACAGTTTGCATTGCAGATTTTTGGAAAGTAAACCCATCCCACACAATTTATTGTGACAAAGTAATCTTGACATAATACAGATTTTCTTTTACAACCCACTCGTGTTTATAACTTTATTCTAAGTCAGTTCTCATCAATTAAACATTCCACACTTCCATTGTAAGACTTCCCATTGAGCTCTGTGGGAGCTGTAATGAAATGTGTATCTGAATAATGGTGAGAAAGTGTGTGTGTGTGTGAGAGTGAGAGAGAGAGATTTCTTCCCTCTGCTTATTAGAGAGGCTCTGACATTTTGCATGGTAAACACATTCATCAGCAGAGACAGATGATTATCTGTTTAATTTTGGAGCCTGCAAGACATTGCAGGTTTTGTTGTTGCAGCCATCAGGGTGCAGCTGCACATAAGCAGCAGCAGTTTGTTGAGAAAAGACGCCGCCGTGTTTCCTCCAGCTTGTTTCTTCATTAGCCTCCAAGCTCAGGTCAATTCAGGATTCTTTACATGTATTTTGGAAGTGGAAGGAAATGGATAGTCGTGGGTGGATTAAAGACAGTTGTCATGCAAGAAGAATTCCCTGTGCAGGATTTATACTGGATTCAGAGCAAGGACTCCCATTGATGTAATGCACTCCTACCCACCTAACAAACCTTTAAAGGATAAACCACTTTCTAACTCTTGAACTCTTGTTTCTCTACATCATAGATAATTACACCACTTGTCAGTTGTCACATCTTCATATCTCGGAAGCAGAGATGTGGACTCAAGTGGACAAGTTTTTATGACCTGCAACTTGATTTGACAGAAAATGAATCGCTTGGGACTCACCTTGGACTTGGAGGTTCAAGACTCTTGACTAGACCTGAGACATGATGAATCTAATGACTTGTCTGTGTACACTGTATGTGATTTGTTTGTTTGGGACTTACTTGAGACTTGTCTGCTCCCAAACTTCACTGAAAGGAACATAGGGCTTGTTGTGATATATTATACTTAAACAGGAACTTTGTTGATTTTCAACCAGCTTTGTACCAGTAGCATGTTGGTAGTATAGGCAAATGAACAATGTTAACTACTACCCCACTTTAAGAAGAAAAAAAAAGAAAAAGTGGCAGTGTTGTGTGAACAGATTGTTGTTCCACATTTTGAAATCATGCAGTCACAGACACAAAGAGTAGCATAGATGGATCCAAAAAAAAGTGGCCATCATAGTGGCCATCATATTATTATTCATACATTATTATAATAATAATAATAATAATAATAATAATAATAATAATTATTATTATTATTATTATTATTATTATTATTATTATTTTTATTATTATCATTAGAAGTAGTAGTGGTAGTAGTAGTATTTTTTCTTGTATTTTTAAACCAGACAAAACTCTGATAAAAAGTTTAAAAAAAGGCAGTATTGTGGCTCAGGGGGTAGAGCCAGCGTCTTGTTATCGGAAGGTCGCTGGTTTAATTTCCCTGGTCTGCATGTCAAAGTCTCCTTAGGCAAGATACTGCTCCTGATGTGCTAGTCGGCACCTTGCATGGCAGCCACCACCATGAGTATATTCAAACAGTATATGTTTGAATTACTGTAAGTCACTTTGGACAAAAGTGTCTACTAAATGCTGTAAATGTAAATGTAAATGTACTGATCAAATCCTGCTGTGTACTTCTCTCAAAATCCTTTCAGAAACATATTTTATTGAACTGTCAAGCTGTAATACAATATTGTTTGATATCAGCTGTCTGCCTTACTGTTTCCTGTCTCAAAAGGATTTCCGAGCGAAAACCAGGCAGCGCCCAACTTACAGTACTTCACACATCAGTGGGACTTTTAACGGTCCTTTCGACCAAAGAGAATACCACAGCCCTTTTTTCACAGTTTTCTCTGGTCATGTAGCACCAATTTCAAAAGTATAGCTTTCTACTGCAGGAGACAGCCCAGTTTTTTTCAAGAATAAGTTTCTTTATTTATTCAAGAATATGGCTGTGGCATCAGAATCAATGTCATTGTTGTGAATGAAATAGCTGACTACAGATACTATTTATAAAAAAGGAACCTTACAAAGACCCCGGGTCTTCAACAGGGGGTCCATGACGCAGAGAGTCCTCAGAGTCCCTGCAAGGCAGCTGCCAAATTACCTTCTGATAATATGTTGAAAATGTTTATTTTTCAAGACTTTAAATATGTCTGAAAATTCACATAATTAACATCTAACATATCATAGGTTAAGTTTAAATCATTAAAACACCTTCTCACTCATCTAAATCATCCACAGTTTAGTGTTGTTAAAATACGATTACACATTCTTTACAGTTGAAAAAAAAATACATGCATAACCCATATGAGGATGCATTTGTAAGGGTGTCTTGGTGGCCTAGAGGTTAGAAAAGAAAGTATAAAACTGCAACAGCCTTGAATCTACCTGTTGCCATATTTCTTTCTCCCTCTGATGTTTTCTGCAGTCCCCCACACTGTCATCATCTTATGGAAGGAGATTACTGAAGATATCATCAAAAAACGAAAAATCAATTTAATTTAACATTACTTCTGAAATTGTGTAAACTTCCTGTTTATTTAAGATGGCAGCATTGACTTTATCCTACAGTCCTACATGTAAGGACATTTTTACGAAGTGTGCACATCACATTCCTGGAACCTTACACATCTCATCGAAGTGAGCACAATCAGTATTTAGTTTTTAAGAGTGAGGCAGTGTATTAGACTGTACGATTATCAAAGGAATGAATGATTACCTGAATGTTTTATTTGTATTTGTCAAGGCTGGCAAAATGGATCATTCAACAAAAGGATAAAAGTGACAGAGCAGCAGCTGTTTCTATTCACTACAGCTGAATTGTCTGCGTCATTCAGTTCATTACTGCAGCTGAAAGTCTGTAGATGTCCATTAGCTCAGTCTCTCACTGTAGTAAGAGTGTGACAACAAATAGGAGGTGACCTTCAAAAATCAATGGCAATGTTCTTTAACACAGTTATACAAGAAAGCAAAAGAAACAAAATTACTAAGAAACTCTTGCAGCAAAAACCCTTCATCAAAAATTGTTTTCATTAGATCATTTGCACTTAAATAAATGAAAAGGGTAAATGAAAAGGTTCTATTGCATCCATGCATTGTATGTTCTTATAAGTTAACACAGTGGTTGTTTTCATTCAGTTATACATCTTCTGCTTCGTTCTGAGGTCATAAGTACATCTTGTAGGGCATTTAATAACATTGGTCATGTAGACTGTACCTCCGGGAACACATCTGATTTTAAATGAAAAGGTAATCTTCCCCTGATACCTGAGACTGTATTTATGGAATAGATTAATTCTTCATCATTCTTTCTCCTCCCATTTCTACTCCTTTGCTTGTTTGCTCACCCGTGATGTGTATACATGGACTGAATAGCCTCCATGATCAATGTCCAACACCACAAGCTGCTTTAAGTGATGTCCCTGCCAATTTATTTTGCATGTGAAAGAATGTCATGACGCAGAGGAGCAATTTTACACAATTTGTACTTCAGACGAGAGGGAATCCATTTGCATCTCGAAACCCTGTGGCGTTTTGCCTTGTAGTTTAGACTACACAGTGTGGCAGCAGGTCCCCATGTTGCTCTGCTAATCAGCCTGTAATCCCTGTGCTGCTGATGTGAGAAGTGATGCTCTATGCGACTCTATCATTTTCTCATCAGTGCTCTCTTTGTCTCTGTCTCTATCTCTCTCTTCCTCTACATCTCTGTCTGAGGGACTGTTGCTTCTCTGTGATTGGGCCATTGTTCTGACTTTGCTCGCAAAGCCAGCCCGTTGGGCTTGTTTACATGGATTCATGCTTCTAGGCTGCTGGCTAATGCAACACCTTTGTTCTTTTAATTGCTTGCTGTTCCAGCCACAGGCTGAAAGGAATGAATAATTCCACAGCAACAGCATACTAAAGTTTCCATCCGGTTAAGAACTCGCTCACTCTGAATATGAATGTATTTAAGCAGCTTGGTATATAGTATATGCAGTTGCTGTTGTGTGGACATCTTTTGATTCCACCTTTGGAATTGCGCATGTTTTACAAAACAAAATCATTTGGTTAAATAACACAGCACATTCACTAAAATGGCAGCTCCTTGTCTCATTGCGCTGTGCTCCAAACAGTTTGGTTGGGGTTAAGAGTACATTATGTCTAAGCTTTTAATACCTGGATTTGTTGCCACAAACACAGCTAGAGATGTCCATAGGTCTCCTTGAATATATCAAGTCACATTTACAATGTGTGCAGCAAGATACTGAACCCCCAAATTGCTCCTGATTCGCAGTTGGCACCTGTGTGGCAGCCACTGCCATCAGTAAGGGTCCTGCACTGAGCCGGCGACTCGTTCAGGGTGTGCCCTGGCCTTCGCCCACAGTCACTGGGTTTGGCCCCAGTAACCTCCCCTGAAAAAAGGGAGATAAAACATCTCCGCGACCCTCACGGAAAAAGCGGAAAAAGAAAACGGAACGGAACGGAACATTTACAATGTTATTCTAACCCAAAGTATGATCTTTTCCCAAACCTAACCACGTTTTTTTCTTGTCAAAACCTTACCACAACAGTTTTACCATGTTAATAACATTCCCAAAGTCATATTCTGTCGCACTTTGTGAATTGTTTGTCAGCAAGCTTTATTTTGAAAGTCTAACTGGATGTTGTGTATTAGATATAATTGCTAATTTGACTGTGGAGCCCCTCATGTCCAAAAATGATGCTAGAGGGGTGGGTAGAGAGAAATAGTTTAAAGCTAAAGCCCACTGACCAAGCTGCTGCATTTGATGAGGTGGGAGTGAGAACACATTGAACCTCCGTGTAAAATGTAAAAATGTGGGTATCTACCAGATCTTGGAGAATTCAAAGAAAGTGGCTGTCAAGTTGCATTTTAGGAATTGCAAGATCTCACATTTTTGGAGTGCGACTGACACCAAGGACTAGAATCAAAGATACTTTGGCAACTGCCGTACTAATTTCTCACTTTTCTTAAATGTTGTTTTTGCAAGTCAGAATGATAGGGCACATACTGTACAAAAACATTTTACACTGAATTAGTTCATTTTTTATTTATTTTATTGCCCTCAAGTACACCACGCTCAGTGCCACCCATGCAAAGTTCCTTGATGTAAAGAAAAGCCCAGAAACACCAGTGCCCAGTTTATTCTGTAGGCTGGGGGATTCGTGCAGCCCCCTGTGTCTGATAGCCTTTCAAAAACCATAATACATCACATGACAGCAGAGATTTAACGAGTCGCATTGATTCATTGACAGGGAACATCAAGTTAAATCTTTGGGTCAGATGTCTTGCAGCAGGCTGCAGCTATGCAGCTCTGGCTCAAATCTCTTCTTTAACCACCATGTCCTATTCTCTTCTGCGGTAGAGTAGATGAAAGTGTGTTAATAGCTGCTCTCCATCTGTTAACTTCTGAAACATGAGAGATCGATAGAGGACGGTGGGGGTGCCTGAATGTCTGTGTGTTTCAGGGTTGAAGGCAGAGAGGTAGGGGGACTGCGCTCGGTGTTAGCAATGAGGGGAGGCCTGACATGAGCAGGAAGCTCCAATAGAGCGCTGCATGTTGGGCGATCAGACTCCCTCGCGGCAGGTTAGGAGGAGGAGGAGGAGGGGAAGGTAGGGGTGTAGGGGGGATGTGGAGATAAATGAGGCGGAGCTGTCAATAAAGAGTAGCTCTTTATCCTCTGTTAAAGCTCTATTCATTTCATTACTGTCAGGCTTGTCTGGTGAAAGAGGCCAAGCCAGTTTTCCCTGGATGCCTTTTGGTAAGGGCTGAAGTCAGAGAGCTGCCAGGCCGAGACAGGGTGAAATAGGACGAGGCAGAATGACACATGAGGCAGGATGAGATAAAAATGAGACAGGATGAGTCACTGTAACAACAGAAAAGCCTCATGGTGGTAAGTGATATTAGATACAGGGGATTAGCCATAGCTTAGGGTTTTGAGCATTGTCACCCCTGAATTGAACAGGGGTTATTTCAGCCTCACAAAGGGAGTGTTACATTGTTGTAAGGAAACATTTTCACTGGCTTCCCCTGGAGAGGTCTGCAGAGTTGGCTAGGCTCTGGAGGGAAGGTTGGCTACTATCAGAGGCAGACATTGCAGAGTTTGGGGACCTTAAATTGTAGGCGACTCTTTTAACAATTCAGTCAGAACTTAAATGTTTGGCCATAAAAATGGTGAGAAAGTTTTGTCCAAAGATGATACCTCAAACGTCTTGTTTTGTCCACGAACCAAAGATAATAAATAAACTATTATAGAGGATTAAATGAACCAGAACATGTTCACATTTAAGAAGCAGGAAAACGCTCAATTTTGGGCCACTTCAATCTTGATTACAGAAAAAAAAAGAAAATTAGCAAATGTTTAAAAACTGTGGCGTGTCATCATCGAGACATTTTTTTCATAATGACAAGGAACAGCAAAAAAATTGTGTTTTTGTAGGATTTGGGGTGTCATGCAACTCTAATCAGAGTCTACATTGTGTTATTACAATGATTTATTATAAGGCTGTCTTTGACTGTCAGAACTAAAACATCCCTGTGTGTCTGTGGAAATGGTCCTTTTGATGTGCGGTGTCAATCCTTTGGGTTCCACTTATCTGGAGGTGAAACTGTCATATGTACCTCTGCCATCATGCACATACTGCTGGATTTAATAACTTATTATATAATTCATTGTTAAATAGGTGTACCTTCCAATCTGAAGAAATAGATTAAAGACCAACAAGCATATAGCTTACATTTTCTATTCTATTTCTATCTATTTATGTACTGTTATGATCTGAGACATGTGAAGTGGCTTCCTGAAAGAACATGTCAACATTAAAGCAAAAAACTGTCTTGTTGACAAGGCCAGATGCACAGTTTGATTAAAATGTTCTTAATTAAGTTTGTTTGGAAGAGGAAGCTTCATTCTGCACATGATACAGTGCTCTTTCCCTTAAAGGCCTGCTTTAGAGATTTTCTTTGGTTTTGACAACTTATCTTTAACTCCATCCCACCCCCACAAACTCATACGATGGGCGGTCCAAGGTCTAAATTATCATAAATATTTTTTATTGTGGAGGGCACATCATCCCAATATACAGTGTAGCAAATACACTAATGCACTCATACACTCTTTCTGTCAGGCCTACAGCTCGTTATGATTGATCAGTGTCTGGCTTCACCGTGCTGGTGTTTCTTCTTGTCTAAACTGCTTGCTGCAGCCATCAGGTTCCATCTGAAATCTATATCAAGGAACTGGTCATGGATCCAATGGTGTCCGTTGTCAAAGTCAATACTGACACATTTACCTTGCTGTCTGTTGAAATTGTGGCAAGGTGGAACAAATTTTAGGGGTTCTTCAGGAGAACTCGATTAAAGACAATGAAACAAGATGCTCAAGTTCTTTAAATGGATGACAGACTGCAAGGCCCCTGGACTCTGATTAGCACATCTTTGAACACATTACATCTCATTTAGATGCTCACCGTCACAGGCCATACTTTTTAAGAATTCAGCACGTATCTAGGAAGCAGTTTTGTAGCTTAGTTATGTTCCTAGGACTGTTCCTGAGCAGTTTTTGTGGTGTGGCAGGTTGCATTTTCCTGTTCAGTGGGCACTGCCATTGGGAAGTGCCATTGCCATGAGGTTACTAACTTAGTCTACAGCGGTGTTTGGAAGGTTCGTGCATGTCGAGTAGCGTCCACATGAATGGAGGAATGTTAATCACTTCACCTGTCAGTGGTTTTAATGTTGTAGCTGATCCGTGTAATATTAAAGAAGTTGGTTTTTGGTCGAAGTTGGTCCACTCATTATTGCATTATGACTGTATGCTGGCTACCTTGTGTGATGTATCCGGTAGTCAGGGCCAATGCTCTGCCACCACTCCCTCTTCTTTGCCTCTTATTTTCTTCATCTTTCAATACAAGTTTTGATTAGTACTATTTTAAGACTCCTGCTATGCAATGTATTGAGACTGTAGAAACCTCAGAATTTATTTGATTTGTTTGGCCACTTGGGGCAGATGTGGATAACAAGATGTGGACACAACAATGAAATATCATCATGTTCAGAACGTGCTCGCAAGTTACCTGTGTACATACCCAGCAGACATAAAGCAACATTAACATTTATTTGGAGTCGTTTTTGTGCCAGCCAAGTTTCCAATATAATCCAGTATCCAGCTCTGTTTTGGTCTCCACTTTTAGTCACCTGATAATGTTTTCTATAACTCAACTCTTCAGTTCCTGCCAGTACTGAATATTATTCTGATACCAGTCATCTCTTTCTGTGCAGAAGTTATTGAATCATAATGTTATTAGGCTAAGTGGGTAAGTTAAGATGAGGCCAGGCTTTAAAAGTTGAATAAATGTGGATCCATTATATGGCAGCAAATGCATTCACTTAGTCTGATGTGTATTAGTACGGATATTAATCAGATGTTCTGGATTAATGCATCCCTGACCTTCATGAACTGATCGAGAGCAATATCTAGCTGCTGAATGCGCCACAATCTCCGCCAGATAATTGCTGACTTTGACCACTGGGCAGGTAGCTTAAAGCCGGTTTATATTCATCTTCAGCTTTTTGGTGAAAACCGCAGGCTGTCGAAATGAGATGATGAACCAAAACAGTAAGGGTGTGACTATGAAACAAACAAAAGATAATAATAATCTAATAGATTATGAAATACTACAGAACTGGAGAACTGCAGAGTTGGTGTCAATTTAGTGACCTCTTTGATTTTGAGTCATTTCAATATACAAGTATACTGATTGATGTAGCTTAGAATGAATTAAATATATGAAATTTCAGTGTCGTGTGTACAATTGACTATTACATTACAATCTGCTTCTCATTATGTTGTGTTATTTTTCATTCAGCACTCTGCTGACAGACTCAGTGCTGCAAACTGAACACCTTTTGTTTCACATACAATAGCTTTAACAACGGAAGAACAGTTCACAAAAAAGCCTCGTTTTAAATCAATCATCACACTCAGCTGAAGCTATGCAATTGTCACTGCAAGAACAAACCAGGAGTGTGTGTTTGAATGATATTGTTTACCATCCTGAAACAATTTTCAATGTCAGAGCTTCGCATTAAGAAACACTGATAATAACAACTTAAAACATCACAGCTACTCAATGGGAAGCTGCTCCTTGTACATAATGTAAAACAGACACGTAATAGAAGAACATTTAAACAGTTGCCGCTGTCATCATTGAATATGTATTTAAAAGCAAAAGTCGGCTAATATGTTGGCAAAAACAAAGAGGACTATTGATTGAGGCATTGCCGCCTATAGCTCATTCCTGATAAATTGGAGTAATGAATGACTGCAGGTGTTGCCTTATTTGTAATTAATAGCCTTATAATTGGACAGATTAATGAGCTGGCAGATGAAATATGGGAGCTGACATGTGAGGGAAACAGTTGTCTCTCTGGAAAAGACCAATCTAAACTTGATGAAATGAAGAAAAACTTTACTAAATCTCCGGCTCCCCCCCGCTCCCTCCCTCTGTCTGCTTCTGTTCAACTTGTTGTTCTTCAGAGCTGCAGTCGCTCTCAGTGTACAGCGCAAACAGTAACAGCTGATAGAGATTTCTCGTCGCGGAGATAAATAGAATCAGTGTAATCCAATTCTGTGTGATCAGATACAAATTTAATTCTTATCTTGTCTCTTCCTTTTCACAGGTTCTTGTGAATCTCGGGATCGACTGATGCAGTCATGGGAAGATCACTGGATCTTTGAGAGCAACCTTCCTCTCCCTCCTCCTCTTCCACCACCACATCCTCTTCCTCTCCCCCCTCCACCTCCCTTTCTTCCACATTTGTCGCACACAGCTGGAAGTTGAGTCCTCCGAAGCAAGATAACCAGCCATCAATACCTTCTCCGTCTATCATCTGCAAACCATGACAAGCCTTGTTTTTTGGATTTGTGGCCAAGCAAGATGGCCTCTCCCAGTGCTATTCTTGTATTTTGCTCCTTTGTTGCTGATGGGGGAATGGTGCCATGCAGCCCCCTCAGGCCCAGAGTCTGACTCCTGCTCTACCCTAGTCCAGAGCCGCTTTTTCGGCTTCTTCCTGTCATCATCAGTATTTCCCTCCACACCTTGTTCCTGGACGCTACAGAACCCTGACCCGCGGCGCTACACCATCTTCATCAAGGTCACCAAACCAACTGAGAAGTGTGTGCCGTCACAACTCCGCACCTTCCAGTATGACTCTTTCCTGGAGACCACACGCACCTACCTGGGCATGGAGAGCTTTAACGAGGTGGTCAAGCTGTGTGACACCTCAGCCCCAGTGGCCTTTCTGGAGGCCGGAAAGCAGTTCCTCCAAATGAGGAAGGGTCCTCCTCGGGCAGGCACGCCCATCACTGATGGCGACGGGGATTTCAAAACAGAGTACCTGGTGGTGGGAAAGCGCAACCCCAGCATGGCAGCCTGTCAGATGCTGTGCCAGTGGCTGGAAGACTGTCTGGCCTCTAGCACATCTAACAGGCCCTGTGGCATCATGCAGACTCCATGTATGTGCTGGGAGCCACCTCCACAGCTCAGTGAGGGGGATAGCTGTTATCACAATGGAGTTTACCTGGAAAACTGTTTGCCTAGTGTGAAAGAAAGTGGCAAAGATGCTGAGATGAATGGTGAGTAGGAAAGCTTTTACTATTTAACTCTATCCACGTGGCCTTGTTAAAAAATACTTTCAAATCATTGTTCATACATCTACTGCACGGTTTCTAAAAGCACTTAAGTGTTCGGATTAACAATTGTATCTTGTTTTGCTCTCTGTAAAACAAAAGAGAAAAATCCTCGCTGTGAAGAAACTTTGGGACAAATAGATTATTTTTCTTTTGTCTGACCTCGAAAAAGGTCACCCTTTGGAGTTTAGCATGCTCTCAGCAAAATGGCAGATAAATGGCGTCTTCAGTAGCAATCAAGCAGTGGAAATGTGTGTGATTTGTGAAAAGTGCGGATAATTGTGTGACACTGGCTCAAAAGCAAGTGGAGTGCTTTGGCTGAAGTAGAAGAGAGAATGAGGGACAGAAAGAAGCAAATGGAAGGTTTAGGGTTTCATCTGATGGTGGAGAGCTCAATGACCTTGTGAGGTCGGCACCGTATTCTGTCCCTCTGCGGTCCAGGGAGGGACACTCGATCGGCCGCCGGGGAGCTTGTGGAAACAGAGGAGAATCAAGTGCTGATATTGGATAGCTCAGGGGATGCTCAGAACACGGGTGAATGGTGGGGGCTGGTGGGGTGATGTAAAGAGAGACAAAAGAGGAAGAAAGAAGGAGAGAGGCAGAAATGTGATTGGATAAGGGCCCGTGGCTTGAAGTCTAATTGTCTGCCGCTTGATCCTGGCTCCCCATCCCTTGCCTCGGTAGACAGGATGTGGCCTGACATCTCTATCCTGGCTTCGTCAGAACTATGGCCAGAGGGATGGAACATTTCTCAGCTCTCCTTTCTCCCCCTAACCTTTCCACCATCTATCTCTCCCTCCTTAGTCTGCTACTTCCTACTGCTACTGCTTCCCCATATCAGCTAGTGGTCTTATTCTCTCGGTCCTCCTCCTCCTCCTCGTCTTCTGAGCCACCGTCGCTGCCTCCCCATCTTTCCCTCCCCAGGCTGATAGTGGGCTGATACTGAGCCAGTCGTGGGAAGCCAACCAGGCAGAGAAGATGCTGTGGTGGGTATCTCCTGCCTTATCCTCCTCCAGTCTCCAGAGCGGCTAATATCCCCTAGCCGCCCCAGCCTCCTCTCTGCTAGTTATCACACTTATGTAATCCTGCTTATGGTGATCAACAGCGGGGTGTGGGCTGTTTGTGCCTCAAGGTGTGAAAAATAAAAAATAAATATACCATCTTCTGTAGGCTTGTCTAGAGATAGGAAGAGAAGGATGCATTATAGCTCTATTCTCTCTCTGTGTGCTTCAACCTACACAGTCAAAGTGTCCCTTAGATGATAATCCCAGGTTCAGAGCGAACAAGTGGCAATGGAACCCTGTGATGAGCTCAAATGGAAGAGGCAAGCCGTCCGCACACATTTGGCTGGATGGGTAACTGGATGAATTGAATTGGTGGATGAAGATAAAACGAGGATGGGGATGCGTAATCGATTCTGGGTAGAAATAGGATGGGCTGTTAGGGCCCGCTGTGTGGTGAAGAGGGGAATAGAGGGATGGCAGTCCTGAGTGATGATTGAAGGAAAGACAATAGATAGAGAGACAGCAGAGGGTAGAAGAGGAGAATAAAATGGAGTGAAATGGCTGACAACAGATGAGAGGGGGAGTTGTCTGAGGTGGAACGAGCTTGATGAGGATAGATTTTTGTCTCTTGCGTCAAGCAATGTGCAATTGGACCTGCTGGCTCTCAATACTTTCAGTAACAGAGGAGTTCGTAGATTACAGTCTGTCTCGCAGCCACCTTCAGTCCCTCTGTGCAGAGGGACTGAAGGTTTCCGCCCAGTGGCAGACGGATGGGTGAGACCTGCTGTCAGCAATCGAGCTCTGCTCTTGTCCAGCCCATGGGGGCTAGACAAGGAGTTTGGATCCAAATAGACAGTGTGGGAGCTTTGCTTTGTGCCCAGCCTCCCCTCATGTGCCCTGTGTATCCAATGCATAAATGTTAAGGGAAATACAAATCAGAAAGGAAGAAAATGCAATTTTCTATGCCCAGTATGCCTAGCTTTAAATCCACACCACAGTTTTCAGCTTGTTCTCACTCCTATTGCATGAAATACAGCAGCCTGGTCAGTGGCTGTAGTTACCCCTCTAGTGAAATAGTATAAACAGTGAGAAAAGTCTAAGTCTTGGGTTGGTCAGGGTGGCTTGATTGGTCAAACACTGGACTATACCTCCAGAAACTGGGATTCCTGATCCAAGTAAGAGCATCATAGTTTAAAGCTCAACGCCACTGAGGAAGCTGCTTTATTTGACTAAGAGGAGTGAGAATGTGTTGGCCCCTGATGAAGTAAGGTGGGAGGTTAGGGTTAGGGTTAGGGTTAACTAACACAACTAACAATTTGAGCTGGTTGCTGTATGTCAAGTAAATCTGATCACCCTCCAGGAAAGAGTGAATCACATACCTGCAATTAAGTCTCTTAGTTGTCTATCCTTAACATGAGATTAACCATAGTTTAATTGCCATAGATATACACACATTTGTTTGAAATGGTCCCTCACATGTTGTCAAACACTTTTGACAAGACACGCAATAACAGGCAGGACATTTTACAGTTAAACAATAAACGTTTGTCTAAAATGACATTACTGCACTGAAAGAGTTAAGTGTTCCTGCTTTAATAATATCTAAAAATAATTTTAATTTAAACACTGATACCCAGCCAATATCTGTCAGCTGATGGCATTTGGGATTGACTGAAATACATAACATGGTGGAACATAATTCCGGGTTTTGTAAAACTGTCCAATATATATGTTCTTATCCAGTGGTTGGATTGACTTTTCTGTCAGTCCTCCATGTAGGCTGTATTTGTCAGTCTACACTGAAGATGCAGTGGTCCTTTTTCCATTTCCTGTTCATTCATTAATGCTACTGTATAGCATTGAATAATCCATTATAAATGAAACCCTGTTCAAAAGGTTTGTCTTGAAGGATTTACTGACAATGTTCAAAGAGGGAATGGCAGTATCAGTGCATCTTCTCCATTAATAAATTCTGCCCATATAAAGGCAGGGATAGCCTTGTGTGTACTTTGGGTAAATGGTTAAAATAATATATTGACTCTCAGAATGATGGGGTCAATAATGTGCTTCTATTAATACAATATTGGATTTTGCCAAGTGAGTGTTATCAACCTCTGCTATGACTGATATGCTACAGCTTGATTATTGGTTACTTTGTCGATAGGGTCATCAATAGGAAGAGCTGAACCTGTATTGATTCTAATGTGACCTTTTGTCAAATTTCAAGGATGAAAGGATGCATCACATGCTTTGTAAGTGTTTTTTTTTTTTTTTTTTATCAATATCACTTCAGTTTTAATTAAGACTCTCAGTGCCCCTGAATAGCAGGACGTTTGGGGGATGTAATAGCAAATATCCTAGAAAATTAATTTCAGCACAATATATTTGCAAGAAAAATGTGTTTACAAATGCCGTGATATGAATATTACAGCTAATTAGCTGCAGTCCATGTTTAATGTCCACAGCTCACAGTTCGAGCACAGCTCCTGTGCTGTGTGAGATATCTTTAACCTTTAAGTTGAGAAGACCGGTGATTCCAGGGCTATTTTTGGACTCATCTGACATTCAGATGGTCAAAGTTAAAGGTTTTGGGACAAAATATTGGCTGCTGGTAGCTTCAGTTTTGAAATATTGCCCATGTCAATCCATTTTGGTACACCTCCAATGTGTACTTGCTTGTGTATGTGCGTGTATGTGGTGTGTCATGACATGTGGTGTGGCACGGAGCAGGAAAAGATTCATTTGTTAGCCCTCAATTGACAGCAGGGGAGGCAGTGAGTGATTCAAGGATGGATCAGAGAGATGTGGGGAGATGAGAAAGCACATGACTCAAGCTGAACAAAAGAGACACGATTGTGGTGGCTTTGAGAAGGTGCCAGAAACGACCAGCAAAGTGAAGGTAAAGGAGACTACAACTTAGCCGCAGTGCCACATGATCATATGGGTTGTGTCCTTGGTTGCACATCATGCACTCACACTTTCAGCTATGCAGCCATTTTAAAGTGTGAAATATTTAATAATGCTTGGAAAATAACCAAACAACAATACAGTGTCACAGACTAAAAGCCCTCTGCATGAGACAGAGAGAAGGCTCAGCCACTCGCACTGCAGAACAGTTAGCTGGATGGGGCCTTGCTGTGTGGAATTGGAACATGTTGGGGTGATATGAAATCCCCACATGAATGTGCATGAAAAAAACACATTATAATAATTTAGTGGCTGAATCTTTCAGCCATTAAATTGGGGGAGACACATACTGTTGCATAATGTTAATGACAACAATAGCTTAGCACCAGACTGTCCCCATCAGATTAAGATTAACATCAGATGTTTAATGTGAAAGCAGCTTACGACCCAAACATACCTTCCTTGTTTGAACACATGGCCGTAGTAATTGATACAGCATGGATGAAGTCAGGTGTAATGATATCAATATCAATAAAGTCTAGGATGAGGTCAGGTTGGATTAAACACAGGACTTTTACCCAGGAGACCACTGTTGCTGTCCACTTTCTCTTACTTACTAAGGTAGTGAAATAACTAAAAAATAGAATTTTTAACCAATTTTAACCAAAACCAAGATGTCTTCCTGAACCTAACCAAGTGGTTTGTTGCCAAACCCTAACCAAACTGTGAGCATGAGGCTTGTCACTGGTACGCATGTTGTTTTAGGAACAGGCATGTATGTTTGGAAGTCACTGTCAATCAGCTTATTCAGTCATTCAGGTGTGAGGATGTGTTGCAGTGCACATAGAGATGAGGCTGGGTTGGTCAAGGGAGCTGCAGCAGCAAACAACATTAAGAAGAGGCCGCAGAATATAGTGGTCATAAGTGGAAGTGTGGTTATGAATATCACCCACTAGACTGATAGGATACTACCTATAGCTTGTCTTCGAGCACCTGACGACTGAGCAACTGATGCCAAACAGCTCATGTAAATGCAGCATCAGTGCTTTGTCCACCACTAAAGGAAATGCTTCATATCAGGAACTGGCAGGATTTTGCCCATACACCATAAAACATATGGCTCTTAATTTACACACAGCTGATGTGTTTGTTAAAGCACCCAGGTCCTGTAAGAGGGTGTCCGGTGTGTACCCTGACTGTGGCCCTATGCATGCTGGGAAAGGGTTCAGGATAAGTAGCAACAGAAAATGGAGGGAACTGTTGCTGCTGTCTATCTGTTTTTCTGATCGTACTTCTCTGGAGACTGTTTGCGATAGTTACTGGTGCTTTAACAAACAAAGATCTTGATATCCTGTCTAGTCTGCTTTTGACAGGAACTGTCAACTCACCATACAGTATACACTTTTCTATCATTTATTGGACCCCAGGGAATATATCATTTCATGATGCACTGAATAGTATTCCCCCTTTTCCCAAGAGCTTTGTTTTTGTTGCATCCAGTTTTCTCAGATCCTGATTCAGGACAGTGACAGTGAGAATGGCAGTGACGCAGCTGTCAACAACCACTGATGACAACTACTGTCTCGGCTGTTTGTGTGTATCTCCACCACTGTCACAGTCGGTGAGCTTTGGTGACCACTGCCCCAACATGTAAAATGTGACTGCAGATAAGGAGGAGGTTGGGTTGGCCGAGGCAGCTGCAGCTGCAAACGACATTAAGGCACCCAATTTGTTAAGTATTTTGTTATTCAATATGAATCCCTCTGCAAAAATGAGGTTTCAACTTGTGTTTAAAATGATCCCAGCCATAATCTATTTTGTATCTGTGGATAAAAAAACAAAAACAAAAAAACAATGGCACTATTTTAGTTGGAGGTGTGTATGTGCTTACATCTGAGTTGGTTTAATTGTTGTTTAAGTCTTCAAAAAAAGCCTAGTTGAAGTGTACTTTATTCATTTTGCTCTCATTTACTTCCTCCTGATCCAACAAACAAGTTGAAAGATGTGGTTGAAAGCCAAGTCATTAATCAGTTCTGTTTTGCACCAAAGCAGTATTGTTAAATCCCCTTCACCTCCAGAGTTTATGCAGGAAATAGCCCAAACCTTTATAAAATACTCAGAATTGGGGCGATGAAGCAAATAACTAGGTGTTCCCTAAAACCTTGAAGTCCATCAGATTAAAGAGGGAATGTGATGGTACAGGAAATATCGGAAATGGAGAGAATAACTTGAGTTAGAAATGAAGAGTACAAAGTCGTTGGGTTAAGTGGTTGAGATACGAGAACATTATTATTGTTTATTTATGATAGAACTCACACTTTATATTTGAAGCGAAACTCTCGCCAAAAAGCAACCGAGGCTTGATCCCAGAGTGCGACCTGACAGGCAGGAGAGTAATGGTGAACTGCTCCTCAAGCGTGCCTGTCAGGCCGCACTCAGGGATCGACACTTTTTGTCTGCCATGGCGGCGACGCGCAGGAGATGCAGCAGTTAACGTGAGTAGTTCAAAAACCTTCTTTTTCATAAACTCTGTGTACACAAACAATGTTGTCAATGCTCTAGTTCATGAGTAGAGACCCTGGTGATGCTACGAGCAAAGTTTCATGTTGTGTCGAGCCTTCTTAGTGTTCTAAAAATAGCGATTTTGATGCTAGTGTATCATGCCCCTAGCTCTCCCGTTCAAAATTAACGTGCCCAAAACCGAAACTACGGTAAATCTTAAAAGTGCCTCTTTCGTCGTAATTATGCTTTCACACGAAGGTTTGACTCATATTCAATCCCAAATAAAGCCTCGGTTGCTTTTTGGTGAAAGTTTCGCTTTAACAAAAAAGGCAGACTTTTGAAAAGAATATATCATCACGTTTGTATTCATTGTTGTAACCTTGAGTTAACTAACAGAGTTCTTATTTGCATTCAACCGTGTATGTATACACAATTGAATGCATGTAACATGTATTGCATATGCAGCAGATATGCATGTACATACATATATTTATGCATATGAATATGTATGTATGGATAAATATGTAGCTATACCCCCCACCCCCCCACCCCTCTGTTGTGTATCACTTGTTGTTTTAAAAAAAAAGATAAAAAAAATAACTGTACCTTGTCCATATCCAGTATTCTGTTTCCCTCGCAAATATGTCACATTATAGGAGACTCCCTGTCTTCCATTGCTCAGAGACTTTTAAATGAAAAGAAAGCCTCTGCACCCCCATGTCCAGGAAGTCTGTGTCAGACTGTGTTTGAGTGAGTGACATCTCCCACACTCTTGTAAGGACAGGTCCAGTCACGCTTTAATCATCATTATTGATAAATGGTATCTGATGTCTGGTATCTGACTCACTGCACAGCCGTGCCCTCGATCAAACTGAGTTGACACCTGTGTCTATTTACAGTGCCTTAAAAAAAAAAAAAAAAACACATTTATTGGATCCTTATCAAGAATACTTATTCATGTCATGTGGAGTTTTTGTAGCTCAGATAGCGGTCTTTGTACGGACCTCAGTAATTCATTATCAGTCAGGCTCTACCCTCCTGTGTCTCTGATGGATGAAGGAATAAGGACTTATTTCCCTTAAGCTTTAACTGCCCTGTCTCCACTGGGCCAGTCAGTTATGGAAATGCCTGAACAACGTTGAGATACATCATTTCACAACTTTGATCAGTCTAATCAGTGCTGTCTGAGATACTGAACATGATGGAAGGGTGAAGAAATAATAAAAGACTGGGCTTATATATGCTTTCTCAAGTGACAGCATGTGGAAAGAAGGAGAAAGAAACACTCATAAACCCTCCTGACTTGCACTTTTTCCTCCAGTTGCTGGCAGCTGTGTGGTTGAGGAAGATGAATGATAGCGCTGTGTCTCTCCCTGCGAGCCTCTGCCTGGCCGGACCACATTGTTGCTAAACTAAGGGATTTCCAACCCGCCTCCACAACAAGCGCTGAGGAATCCTAAAGCAAGTCTGATGCATTAGCTCCTCTTCACACTCACATGCGTGGAAACACGTACCTGCGCGCACACACGCACACACTGCATACAGCACTGGGGCACACGCATGGTGAAATGTCACACCAGAAAATGGCACATACACTGCTGCAACCACGCACTGGTCCCTTGTGACTGAGTGTGGGTGGCTGACTGAGGGAGCGAATTAAGCTGATTTTGTGTGTGTGCGTGTGTGTGTGTGTGTGTGTGTGTGTGTGTGTGTGTGTGTGTGTGTGTGTGTGTGTGTGTGTGAGCAAGGTGTGGTGTTCACCATAGGGGGCACCATGCGGGCAGGAATAGACTGAAGAGAGGTGGCAGGAAGTTGCTCTGTGCTGGTATAGAGGTACCTCCTCCTGCAGGGAACCTCATATCCTGTTTGGGACATTTTTATATGGAGTTTGGGGTTTTTTCTGGGATGGGAGGATGGAAACAATTCGCAAACGGACGTAGTCCTTTTTTTGTAGTCATGACATGTTCACCTTATTGATGATCAGTGTGTTCAGATTGGTGGCTGTGATTGTAAGAATCACAGTCAAATAAATCAAGTTGCCAATTCTCATTCATACGTTCAAATAAGTGTGAAGTTTTGTTCACAGGGGCCGACACAATCAACAAAAAAATCGAAAGTTCCTTGTAGCTGCTGTAGAAATGATGAGAGAAACTGGGAGAAGCATTTAGCAGACGCTTTTGTTCCAAAGCCACTTACAATAAGTCCATTTGTCACAAGAGAGAAACCACAACATATCAGTGTGGAAAGAGGAAAAAGGAAAAAATAGAAATAATTTTCAACCCCTCATCTGAGCATCGTAGCTGCTGTACATTAAAGTCCGTGTAAACCAAAATCAGCCATTTTCTTCTAAACACATTAAACGGGTCATAAATGTGTTTACTTAAAACATGTAAAAGCCATTCGGCCATGTAGAATTTAATTTTGGAGCTAGGCTCACAAACAGTTTTTCAACATTTCTGTGTTCAGGATTTAATGTGCGGGTCAGAAATCATGCAAATCATGGCCACGTTCCGTAACGCGGCCATATGATTTGCATAAACCCCGCCCTGCTGCGGAAGTGGTATAAATACGTTCAGCGCGTTAGCTTCAGCGGTTCTCCCACTCACTCTCCAGTTTCGGATTGCATTGCTTACAATAGTTTGCAGCTAGCTAACCAGCCAACCAGTCAGCTAACCAGCCATGTCTCCTCCACATCGCTCTGCATCTTTCCTGGATGCCACAGTGTGCAGGGTGACTGCGCTGTTAGCTTATTTAAGTTTCCTTCGGATGAAACGTAAGGAAACGGGGGAGTCCATTGACGCTGGTCAACTCCGTCCCGGCTTGCATCCTCTCCTCCGCCAACGAGGAGATGTGACCGCTGCTGACCGCCGCTGACACTCTCCGTCCTGCTGACGGCGGGTCCCACCGGCATGATGTGGCCGCCGCGCCGCAGCATGCCCTCCGTCCTGCTGACGGCGGGTCCCACCGGCATGATGTGGCCGCGCCGTCCCGCTAACGGCGGGTCCCACCGGCATGATGTGGCCGCCGCGCCGCAGCATGCCCTCCGTCCCGCTGACGGCGGGTCCCACCGGCATGATGTGGCCGCGCCGCAGCCGGCCCTCCGTCCCGCTAACGGCGGGTCCCACCGGCATGATGTGGCCGCGCCGCAGCCGACCCTCTCCGTCCTGCTGACGGCGGGTCCCACTGGCGGTATGTGGCGGTAGTATCAGGGTCGCATTATTGGTGAGCCGTCCCAGTGTGAACGGATAATCCGGAGGCGCGGAGCGAGGGCGTGTCGGTCTGACAGTCTAACTGCACAGGTCCTTCACTCAACTAAATACAGAGAAATGTCCCACAAAGCAACGTTACCAAACAAAAGTAACGTAGTAACTATAACTGTCTTTAGCAACTTATATGAGGAAAACAAATACCACAGCTGTATGTGGAGAAGCGTCTGTCCTCCTGTCCGTCCCCTCCCTGTCCTCCCGACTCTTCGTCACATTTCTGCTCACAAAACAGCGTCTGTCACGCTTGTCACAAGAGTGTTTAACTCACCGAGTGTTTAACGAAAATAAATCACCGCGACCGCCAGCCCTCCTGACCGAGACTTAAGGAAACTGTCCCCCAGAAAACAGCCACCGTCCCGCGAGTGACAGAGTCAGACAGCGTCCTGTTTACTGATGGTGATTATGTATAATTATGTAATTTAGCGCGAAAAACTTCACTCCGTCACTTTCCAGGATGTTTAGTGGGTCAGGATCTCAATCAATACACGTTATAACAGCATCTATATGATTATAAACTGTCCGCGGGTTTAGATAGACAAGGGGAACACCTGGGGAACACCTGGGGAGACACCGACGTCATTAACATGACGTGTAGCCCCCGCCGCATGGGCGTGGTTCCAGCGCCTCTAACTGACACGCCCCCAGCGTTTCACAGCAGAAAGAAGTGCTTGTTTTTCCATGATTTAGAGACCTAATTTTATATACTTAACAATTTTTTTAATCTTTCAAATTTGGCTCAGGGTTCAATGATACATGTTTCTTTGGTGTGACAAACTCATAACACAATTTTTTTGCCGCTTTACACGGACTTTAAGGATACCTTAAGTGCGTAAGTGCTATGATTGAAATGTTAAGTATAAGAACATACAAGTCCAGCACTGCACCATGGGTACACTTTTTCAAAGAATGGAGCTGGGTTGAGCATTTGGAATCATTACTACTCTAGTGCTGTGCTTTGTGTTAAGGAACAGCTTGATCAGAATATGCTGCTGTTGTAGTTGTTATACAGGAACAGGTAACAGCATGGAGGAAAAAACGGGCCGCCATCCAGCCTGCGGCCAAAACTCTGAGGTCAGACATCAGCAGAGACTATTTATAGGTCTGAAGACAAAGTTAGACAAGGATTACAACAAAGTATTGGTTTATGTATATATTTCTGTGTTCTATATGGCACATGTTATATAATTATATTTTCATATTATTATTGTTATATTTTTCCATTACTTAATGACACAATTTCCACATATGTGGAAATTGTGTCATTAAGTAATGGAAAAATATAACAATAATAATTGTTAGAGTCTAGAGTCTAGACTTTACTTGACCTAACTGCTGTTGGCATAATGGTTACAATACCATCTGAAGAATAAAGTGCCAGGTAGGGACCTTTGCTCTGTTTTTGATAAGGCTTCAGGCTGATAAACACCAAATCTGACATAGAATTCTGCTCTTTAGTGATGCTAATTTGAAATGACCACCTTAAGTCACTCCAGATGTCACTGAGATTTGTGTCACTGTGAGCTTTTTAATTAATGCATTTCGCATAAAGAATTCCAGCCATTCAATTCAGTCAAATCAGAGCACACAGACTTCATACCCATACTTCCAGCATCAGTGTAAAGGCAGTATGTTATAGGAATGATAATGAAATGATAATAAACATTTTATTGACACATTAAATCACATGAATTGTTAGAATGGAGTATAGGGATGTTATGGAGTTAAAAAGGACATAACAGGTATTTCTTTTGTGCTCTTTATTATGAAAAATGCCACAAACAGAGCACTTGACAAGAAAACAACAATACAAACAATAATGCCAAATAGCATATCCTCGATGCATCTGGTGAACACAAAAGTGACAAGTTTGTCCAACTCTTGTTTAGATACCTGGTGAAAATGAAGTTTCAGCTGCTTATGTGGGCTTGGACTCGACATATCATCATTTCCCCGGGGATCTTGAGCTACAATTCATGTTAATATGTTTTGCTTGGTGAGGTTGGCTGTTGAGTTTACGGCAAAAGACACGTTTCTGGCCAGGGCACAGTGTACATTCTTCCCCTTATGTTCAATCAGTTCCAAATAATAGGAATAATGAACTCTTGTTTCATTACCATATTTTCAGTAGTAAGGCGTCACACTACTTTTTACCTGAAAAAAGTAGTTCTGGAGGGAGGGACGAAGAGTCAGTAGGACAGACAGTAGGACAGACAGGAGGACAGACGCTTCCACGTATATCTGCAGTATTATTTTCCTCATTTAGTTGCCAAAGACAGTTACAGTTACTATGTTACTTCTGTTTGGTCATGTAATGTTGCTTTGTGCGACATTTCTCTTTATTTAGTTGAGTGAAGGACCTGTGTAGTTATCAGACTGTCCCATCAACATGCCATCGCTATACCACGCCGGCTTATCCATTCACCCTGGTTCGATTTGCCAATACTGTGCCTCTGATACTACCTCCAGAGGTGGATCAGTGCCAGAGCGAAATTTCACCCCTTGCCACCTCTAAGACTTACACATAGAGGAGGCGGAGAAATGTCGCAGGATCCCTGCATCCCTGCGTATATGTGGTCGCCCGTGGTGAGGAACAGTGTCTCTCTTTGACCAGACTTAATTCAGGAGCAACAAAAAAAACATGACCTGCACAACAGGTAATAGAGAAAATAAATTACTCTGGCCGTACAAATTAAATAACGTTTTACAGCAAGTTTAAATCAACGGTTACGTGGTGTAATCAGGCCCCAAACAGCGACATGCGGTACTTTCCCTCCTGCCGCTGGGCCATATTACTCCTCTTTATACATAAATAACTCAACTTCTCCAAATAGCAAGATACAAAAAATATTTATCTTGTATCGTATTTTAATGTGGGTTACATATGTTCTTACCATTAGCACTCAAATCATAGCACTTATGTACTTAAGGTATCCTTGATAAATAGCAGCTACTATGCTCAGACAAGGGCTTGGTTGTTTCTATTTTTTCTTTGTTACTTTATCTAAAGTGTTATGTCGTGGTTTCTTTCTTGTGACAAATGTACTTAATGTAAGTCACTTTGGACAAAAGCTAAATGCCCTTAGTGTAAATGTCTCAACAACCATTTCATAAATTGTTATTGTTATTGTTATTGTCATCAGGATGGATTGTTACAGCTTTGGTGACCGCTCAACTTGTCATCTAGTCCCATCATCAGGTCAAAATTTCCCTTAGTACAGACTCTGGTTTATGACTGACTAAGACGCATATTAGCAAAACTAATAATCAGTGTTGGGTAGAAATGAAAATGAAAAATGAAAACCACTCTGAGATTCATTGCACATGTTGCTGCTCATATTGTCCAGAGGATGCTTGTCTTCCTTTAAATTGACTATACTATGCACAAGAATGACTGACACTTCTCAGACACTCCCCTTGGCTCTGATTGGTTGTGTTGATTCAGAAGTGGTGGATTCTTGCAAATCACACGTGGAATGGAATATCGTATTCTACAACCCATAATTTGAAACTCTGCAGGCTAATGACAGATGCAATATACACAGCTCTTTAGTCATGCTATCTTTGATTAAAAAACGAAACAAAACACAGGGGTACATATACTCTAAGAAGTTCAAACAACATGCAATGTAAGGCTTTTTTTGTTTGTTTTTTTGTAATTCATCTGCAATCAATAGGGCTTAATTGTTTGAAATATGGTACATGAAAGTAAACAGAAGTGACAGACTGACAGGTAGCAGCTGTGCAGTCTGTTGGCTTATCATGCAGGCACTATTTGCATTTCGCTGTATGTTCGCTGTTCTCGTCCCTTTCACCCACAAATTCAAAATAATATAGTTACTTCCACTCCATTAATGCTGCCCTCTCTGCCATCTTGCAAGCCGAATTACACCTGTCCTCCACACTGACGCAACACAACCACACATCCACCTTCATTCCGAGATTTAGTAGCAATGTCTTTCTTTTTTTTCTTTTTTAGCAACAAAAGAACAGAGAAATATGTTTAAATTCTTACAGTAATAGATTAATTGATTGATTGATTACTTCTTGTTTTATCAGGTTTATCAAGTAATCTGAGTGCTGTACCCCCAACACTGCTATACATTTCCCAGCAGCCTCAGCTTTACTTGTGGTTAGTGTTTACGAGCAATTGTTATCGTGCTAACGTCCTACACCTAACATGCTGACATTAGCATTTAGCTCAAAACGCTCATAGTTGTTAGCATGACAGTAGACAGGTCATGTATTTCTATTCTGTTTATGTTTCATAGAACATACAAAGTGCTCTGTCATGCCAGTGAATGGTATATACCGGATAGCCTATAGTAATTACATTACAAAATTGGCAATATACTGTGCCTCGCTAAAACAGGAAGTGACTTTATAAATAAAGGAAATGAAAATAAAGCATAACCAGCCTGGTGTTAAGGTTAAAGTATTAACTCAGGAGCTGACACTGCCAGTCACTACAGGAGCGAACAACTTAACATTTTGAAATATCCAAGGCAGTGACCTCCCTGCTCATGAAGTTTCTGACCTTTCCCAGCTCTACCTGTACTCTGTCAAAGGACTCACTTGAACTTAAGTCAGTGTGAAGCGAGTTGAGGAATTGTCGGTCTCCTTCCTTGAGGCTGTCCATCAATGAATGGCCTGTCTCAGGTCCCTTTCCACGCAGCCTGAGGGTTGATTAAACATTCATACTTTAATTAAGCAATTTTACCGCTGCTACTTACCGGGTGATGATAAAAGCACTGCTCCAGGATGAGCACGACGAGATGACAAATGTGTGTGTGTGTGTGTAGAAGTGTCTTGTGTGAGAGGCCATTAATTTCCTGCCATAAAGAAAAGTGTGAGGATTAGAGAAAAGACAAGTTGAACTTTTTTTACCTCCCTCATCAGTCATGTGTGACTGCAAGAGAATGGTCGGCGGCTGATGTTAGGATGCGATAGGGTTTCTTCTGTTTTGTGACAGGCAGCTTGTCACTGCTCACTGCTACTCTTTCTCTCTTTTCTCTATTTTACACTTCATCACACACTTTTTTCAGGAATCAGGGAGTCTAGGAGATTTGAAACCCTTTTCCCCCTCAGTAAAGGGCCCTATTATTGAGGAACTGTGGTGTGTCTTCAAAGGGTGAAATTGCATGTGTGTGTGAGAGAGAGAGAGAGACAGAGAGAGAGAGAGAGAGAAAGACAGCATATGTGTGTGTGTGTGTGTGAGAGAGAGAGAGAGAGAGAGAGAGACAATAGCGAATCATAGTGTGTGTTAGTGTTGCCAGTCACCTTGACTCTGAGGACATTTAATGCCTGTCCCTCTGTCTCACTGTCGTTCTTCGGATTTGATGACTTGGACAATGAAGATAAATTACTTGGAGCACACTGAAATGTTAGCGCTTACTGCTGCCGTGCGCCAGAGCTGGATGCAAAAATTAGGTGTGAGTGTGTTGTGGCATCTGCGTGCCTGTGTCCTTGTTAAGAGCAGGCGGTGGCTCTGCGGGACGGCTGTAAAGGCTGCTCTCCTTGGCGGTATCACCTGGAATGACACACAGAGGTGACACACTGTCAGAACACTCACCCACACAAGACATAGGACACACACACACACACACACAATAAGCTGAGCAGATCTTGGTCAAAGGCTGCCAGGTCCAGGAAAAGAAATCATTAGAGCAGACATGTTCCATGTGCTCCTGTAACAACACACACACACACACACACACACTGCACACAAGCAGAAAAATATACACACACTCTAGCACACACCCATCAGACGGGCTTCTTGGACACATTTATAAATCCCTGTCTAGAGTTAAAGTCCATCTTAAATCACATTTTGTATCATGCAGTCCTGCGTCTTAGCTGCTGTGTTTTTTCTCCAATAATTGGCCTCTCATATGCTGAGAAACATCTCTCTGAGGGTACACAGCTGCAACAGAGGTCACTGACATTTCCTTCCATTTAAACCATCAGCCGATGTCAGTTAGCAGTGTCAGTCTCTAAACGGTAAACTGCTTCTTTTCAGGGTCACCTCAGATCAGACTGAAGCTAATGCTAATTTCACACCATTTGAGCATCTCTTTACCATCGCCGTTTGCAACCTGGGTTTATTCGCCCCAAGCATCCGATGTAAGGACCGTACAGAAGGTAGCTGGCAGAGTGTGCGGCGATATTGTGTGTGTATGTGTGTGTCAAATCTGTCCATGGTATAAGTATAAAACAAAGAATGCTTAAAATTCTAAAAATTTTCATGTGTTTTTGAAAATGTTATTTTTGAAAACAGATGACTCGGTTTGTACGGTTTATAATAACATAACGATTATCTCATGAACATTTTTAAGAGAATGTGCAGGTTATTGAGAAATCATTACAATTTGTTGGTGCAATTACTCAGCAGGTGATTTGTTAATTATGACATACCCCACACCACTAAACAACATTATAGATCCAACACAGATAAAACGGCAGGATTCTGAGAAGCAAATGGTCAAGCAAAGGTTCAAGAACCATCGAAACTTCTAACTTGCATCATGATGGATTTGAGTGGGTGTGTTTGCTCAAAAATACACCCGGTGCCGACAAGTAGTGGTGTTTCCAATTACCGCTTTTGACAATCACCATGTTCTCAGATATGAGACGTTCTGATTTTATGCGACCTGTGGAAAGGATGAACATACACGTGTAATTCTAAAAGCTTTATTTCCACTGGCTTCTTTTGTCCGCCTGTTGTCTCTCGACTGGTCTCTAGTCCAGGTGTGTATCTGTCTGACTCAAATCACAACACTGAAGGAAATACACAGATTTGATTGGCTGAGTAGTGTCACATGAGTATGCATTGATCTGTGAATGCCGGTCGAACAAGACCGTCTCTCTTCCTTCTGACATCTGCCTGCATTAAGTCATTATGTTTTGGGTGCGTGCAAATGTGTTGCTCAAGTTAACAAATGTTCAGTACATGCGATTATGTCTTTGCGTCCACTTGCATCTTTCCACTGTCTTTGTAAGTAACTTCAATGCATCTAAAATTTGATTTGAGCTCTTTGTCATAAGGTTTGTGCACTTAGAAGCATTCCATGTTTCAGCTGATTTTATCTTGTGTTCAAGTAGTCATGGAGCAGTCCACGGTCACCACAGACATCAAGATTCCTAGTCTGGGGAACAATAGCCATGGCAGATTTAATGACGATCTGGCCATCAATTTACAGATGAAAGACTACTTTTCTGATGCATTGGAAATGTTAGGAAATCATTTGGAATCATTTAAATTTAGCTGTCAGTTGTTGAGATATCTCAGTTGATTATATGATCTTGTTATTACCCCTTTTGGTTGTTAGAAATATATATGTTTCTTTTGCTTTTACAATTTATTGTAGATTAAAACCAAACATCCATCAACCATAGCCTGGGTTTGTCAGGGGGTCTTTTGGAAAATATAGGAGATCACAAAGGTGAAAATAAGCACAGGGCAACACTTGAGCACAAAAAAAGCTGTTAGAATACGCTGTCAGGGTAGATTTACCCTTTGCAGTTATATATCAAACTTTTCTACACGACCCTTCTCTGACACCAGTCATAGCTGCTGGTCGACAGACTGCTGAGAGCTACACACCCTTAGAATATTTTTAAAGCCTGATGATTCACTGCCAATGCATTATTTATTGGTATATAATGTAACAAATGAACCAATGGTTTGTAGCTTCCAGTGGGATTTCTGTAGTGATTGGTCAGAATCGTTGTGCTAGAAAACATGATGAATTTAAATGTGATCAATCCAGATTACTTCAGTGAAGCCCTGGCCTCTTCTCTTGGACCACCAGTGTTTTTGAAAATCAAATAATGTTTAAATATGCTCTGGATGATTAGCCCCAAAATGCTCATCCTCATCAGAAGATTGACCAAAAGTCATCTGTGGCATATCATGCAGCTTATTATGACCCATATTTATGTTTCTTGTAAGGGTGGATATTAGGGTTAAACAACCACGGCACTTCCATCCAGGAAACAGCTGTGTGAAACAAAAGTCAATGGTGAGTTATTTGAACTTACTAACCTTGTTAAGTTATGTACAAAACCAAACTTAAAGCTGTAGTCTGTAACAATTTTTTTGTTATATTTGCTAAAATTGTCATTATGATTTGACAGTAGAATAAGATACAGGTCAGCTGTCTGTGGCTCCACCCAGTGATTTACAAGAATCCACCACTCCTGAATCAACACAACCAATCAGAGCCAAGGGGAGTGCCTGAGAAGTGTCAATCATTCATCGTCATCGCAATATGAACATGTGCACTAAACACATCGAAAAAGACTGCCTGACACGCAATCATTAAGAAAAAACATTTTATTTACATGCGCCATGCATGCACCTTGAGCATGCCAACATTTAGCCTATCAGATGGAGGCCCCGGATACAAGGACCAATCAGATGAAGCCCCAGCTAGCTGTTAGCTACCCTGACAAAATTAATTGGCATCAGTTTGGTGGCGATTGCCAGGTTATGATGGCTGAGGAAGGAGAGAAAAACGCTGAAAATGTGGTTGACGAAGACCTTGTGGTGAAAAGAAACAGCACTTCTGCTATATGGACTTATTTTGGATTCAGGAGAGAAGACGTGTTACAAACAGGTACTGTGTAAAACATGCCGAGCAGTTGTTGCAACTTCTAGAGGAAACACAACCAACCTCCATCATCATCTGCAATACAACCATAAAGAACTACACCAACAATTCAAAACTAACGTTAGCCATCATTAACTGTACAGTTAATAACATACAAACTTCAATATGTGTTTATTTATCGCAAGTTATACCGTCATCGCAATATTGAACAGTGTTATCGCACATTGCAGATTTTCTTAATATCGTGCAGGCCAAGTTCAAGCTCAAACTGTCAACAATGGCAGAGAAGCAACCGAGCAGAAAAATGCCCCACTTGTTGTCATGGTAATGACATTATCCTTCTGGTGACTGGACTGGCGTGAATGCACGCGGTTCTCTGCAGTGTGGCAGTCTGAAAATGGTGTGCCACCTACACACGGATGCACTAGAAGACGTCTCTCTAAATAACAAGTGAAGTGACACACATTGATTCACGTTTTGATCCAGAGCTAAAGCAAAACTGAAGTCTCCTGTAGTTTATTATCTCTCACCGTATGAAGGTGTTCAACAGAACAGTCAATCAACAGTCAGACATAAATATTAAGCTATTCATAGAGCTATACCCGTAGAAAAAAAGATTCGATGAACGTCATGAGATTACTAAAATCAGAATTGTTTATCCCACTTTATTAGCAATAAAATTGATAGGTTATTTGAAGATATGACAGGAAACAGGTTGAGAGAGAGGGGGAGTGACACGCAGCAAAGGGCCCCAGGCCGGGACTCAACCTGGTGCTGCTGCAGCAAGGACAAAGCCTCTGTACATGGGACGCCCGCTCTACCCACTGAGCTAAACAGCATCCCAAGATTGCCTAGGTTTAACAGAATTGCTGCAGAAAGAGAAAAATAAAACAACTACCATTGTACAGACCTGTTGTTATTCTAAGACATAGCTGCACCTCCCCTCAAAAAATTATCTTAACAAGGTACAGCACACAATTGAAGCATACAATTGGTGAAAATTCATTTCCTAATTTAAAGTTGTAGTCTATAACATTTTTTTTGTTTGTTATATTCGCTGAAATTGTCATTATGATCTGACAGTAGAATAAGATACAGGTCAGCTGTGTAAAAATCCACTGTCTGTGGCTCCACCCAGTGGCTGTAATTTAATTTGCAATAATCCACTGCTTCTGGCTCAATACAACCAATCAGAGCCAATGGGGGGGGGGGGGGGGGGGGCGCTGAGAAGTGTCAATCATTTCATGCATATGCTTCTGGCAGCCCCCCTCCCTCACAGGGCGTACTGGGCAGTGCCCCTCCCCCGCACAGGCGCAGTGCCTGCTCTACCTGGTCAGATGCGTTCAAGCTCAAACTGTAAAGAATGGTGGAGAACAGACAACAACAACAGAGACAAAAATGCCCCACCATTGCCCACGTCAAAGAGAAGAAATAAAAAGGTTGACAAAGAAAAGCAGTGTTAAAAGAAGGATTCATGACAACACAGAGTTAGCTGCTTTTCTGCTAGCCAAGTAAGGACCCCTGCTTGATATATGTTTCATTCTGCGTTTTAACCACAAGGTTAAGATGGGGGTTACAGTAGCGTATATCTCCTTACAATGTTGCAGTCGAGCTACGTAGCTTGTTGGTAAATCTAGCTTGTTAGCTTGTATGTTAACTCCAGCGTTTAGCTTTGTCTTTATGGCTACTGGTAAGCAAAAGTGTCTTTCAAGTGACCGGGCAGTCATAATAATATTAGTTTGCGTTCAGGACACTCTGAAGTGGTTGAATCGATTCAGCTTCAGTATCTGTATCCAAAGGTCCCTGGCTGAGACCAGATCTGGGATGCTGTGGTTATGTGGTATGAGTCTGAATCACTTCCACTAATTATTCATTTGACGTCAGACAGAGCCATGCCTCTGTATTACCATCACGGCCACCGGCATTACGTGCCCGCCACCGACCCTCTCCATCCCGCCAACAGGTCCTATCATCTCCGCCACCGGCATTACGTGCCCGCCAGAGAGTGTAAGTGAGTGCTTATGTTAATGAATATTTCACATTTGGGCATTGAATGCATTTTGCTGAAGGTGCAAATCCTGAAAGTGATTTGACAACGTGCATCCTGTCATGCCCATGTAATGTTAGCAAATGTTATTGCATTTAATCATGACATGATTTGGCCTCATTCCCTGAGCGGAGTCCATCTGACAGCACAATGATAATCCACAGGTAATATTTTATGTGCACCAATATGGCTATGACAAGGAATTATATGTAGACTGGGGTTTTACGTTTGTGTGTAATGTAAAACATGGACTGTGTGGAACGAGGCTGAGCACTATCAGTGTCTGACTCAGAGTAAGTTTCTGGCTCTGATGGCTCAAACAGGTCGGGCTGGGTCTGTCCGATGACGCTGCTAGCTTACATTATTACTGTAGGTTACGTCCTTGTACAGTACACGGAGGCGGCTCCCCTCCCGCGCGTGGGCGTGGTTCCAGCGCCTCTATCTGACACGTCCCCAGCGTTTCGCAGCAGATAGAAGTGTTTGTTTTTCCATGATTTTGAGACCTAAATTTATATACTTAGCAATTTTTTTAATCTTTCAAATTTGGCTCAGTGGTCAATGACACATGTTTCTGTGGTGTGACAAACTCATAACACACATTTATTGCTGCTTTACACGGACTTTAATTACAAATAACAGGGGAACACAATCATCATGAGGAATGTTCTGCATCCATCCCAACTCTGTGTTTAATGCAATGAGTTTGTAATCAACTTTTAGGAGCCGCTGATCTTAACTTCTTCATTTAGATTGATTTAAATACCCTCATTTATTTCCCTACAAAGCATCACAACATGAGTAGGGTGTGCCTTTTCACGTTTTCTCATTTATGTGCTTGATAGACTTCTTATCTTTTCATTGCTTTCATATCCGCTAAGAATTATATTGCTCAATCTAATCTCAAACGAAATTTACAATTAATTATTTTCAGGCATTCCAAAGAACACACTCTTCTATTGCAGCTCAGCTGCCCAGAGGCTCGATCGAGAGTATATCTTTTCAGTCTGCTTCAGCTAAATCAAATTCTCTCCCCCCGCCAGATTTTAGCTCTTCTCTCAGTGAAGTGTGGCTGAAAGATCACTAATGAATTATCGTTATCTGTGATGATAGCACTGTGTTGTGCTAATGCTTTTGCTTTCAATTTCAAAGATAAATGTGGTTTTAATGCTTTGATAGTTTGATTGTTGAAGGTTAAAAACTATCCTTGGACACTGCTCTGTGGCTGCTGAATCAGCCAAAATCCATAATCTGTACTCAGTAGATGGGGTCAATACAAAGGAGGGTGAATTATGAACTGAATACAGAGAGCTTCTTACAGCAAAAAACACTCAAAGTACAATTCTGGTATAGGAAAGCATTAATTCACATTATTTTAATATTAAGGCTAACCCTCCTAAGATATAGTATTCTTCCAAGTTTGTGTTTTTTAGCTTTCTGTTACAACATGACAGACATAAAGCCAGCTCCATAAAGAAATGGCTCATGACTTTAACACCATCCAGAACCTTTGAGTTAATCACTCTGCTGATGTCTTTGTTGCTGTATGTGAGTAAAATTCTGGTGAAAAACCTATGATCAGAAAATAAAGGCTCCGATAGCATCGCATCCATTTTTATTGCATTGAAAATAAATTGTAGTAGCAGTCACTTTGTATTATATCTTCCCTAACTTGAAAAACATGTGTCTTTTGAGACTTTTGTAGCCTCATTCATTGTGGTCTGACAAGGCTGCAGATATTTGCCAGGTGTCTTTTTTTTAATAGACTGTACAACCGATGATTGAAAGTTCCTCGCTAAAACATAAATTTCATCATGTCCAACAATTAACTGGATAAACACAAACAATGCTTGCTCAACCCAGCCACTATACTCCATCCCCTGATTTCCTCCTTTGCTGCCATAATAATTACCATGCCCTCTTGGGGTTACAGCCTATGGTTGTTTTACTGATGAGGACTGCCTGGTTTATTTGGTCAACCGTCACAAAAACTTTGGGGGGAGAGTCAGAGAGTGAGGAAGGACATCTTAAAATCCAGTAGATGGTAGTACAGTTCAATAGTGACAAAACATAGCCAACTGTAGAAAAAAAGATGACTTCATTCACATTCACTGACGGCAGTAATCCTCTGGGGTAGTCCACGCATTTAGCTGCTCAAACTTTATACATAAAGCAGTTGCTATGAAGCACTTCAGGAAAGTGGTTTCATGGGAGAAGATCTTATCATAGAAGAGTGGACTGTTGGCCTTGGCAAACATTTGCTCTGTAGATTAATTTAACCTTCAGTCACGTTTGTGCTCTTTAAAGAGAACAAGGTCTTTTAACAGTTACACTAAGAAAGGAAATAGTTAAGATCATAAATCATGAATAGGAACAGATTGGCCCATTAGTAGAACAGATCACAAGGCAAGAAGACACCAGAGTTTAATACGTTGCTGAAGGAGTTGAACAGGTTTTGAGAGGAAGAGTCAAACCATTATCTTGAAATTCTTTGATATGACAATGGTTAAGATCAGTTCTCATTCGAGTAGTAGTCAAGTATTTCACTTCTGAAAAGAGGGCCCTACTTGCCCTTACTGTGAGTTAAAGGGATATTCCGTAAGTTTAATCCATGTTCTAACACACCATGACACCGAGTAGGACCCCCCCTCGAGAGATAAAGTTTGCAGACCGCTAGCTTGCGTAGTTTTAGCAACCTCAGAAACGACAACAATACATTGCAGTAAATGGGTCTGAGTATAAACCGCCATCAAAAAGCCACAAATAATGTTCAGAACAGCACCAAACTTCAGCAACATTAGAAACAGGGTCCCAGCACATATTCGAGGCATCAAACATTTGTGCGGTCGTTTCTGAGGTTGCTAAAACTACGCAAACTAGCGGTCTGCAAACTTTATCTCTCGAGGGGGGGTCCTACTCGGTGTCACGGTGTGTTAGAGCATGGATTAAACTTACATCGGAATATCCCTTTAAGTGAAGTGACTGATCATTTCCATATACTACCAACACTGTAATGATACAAAGTTGGTTGAAAATCCCTTCACTCCTCTTGCATTACGTAGGGTGCTTTGTGAATAATAATGGGTCTGTGGAAATCGGATTAAACCCAAATCTGTTCGAACACAATATAGAGCGAAATGATCAAAAGAAAACTTTATTACTAGACTGAGATAGAATCCGAGGGACTCAATATTGGTTATAGTGAAGTTGTATAGTTTGTATTGTGCTTTAGTGTTTCAGAAATTATCACAACATAAATGTTCTTCAATTAAACGAATTCCCAAAAACTAATTCTAACACAGACAGCGTTCAAAGTGCTTCAGTGCTTCTAGGGGGTAGGACTGTGCTGACTAACAATTAAAGAGGGAGTGCAGACAAATTAGAGCTCTACTTCTGTGTGTTGTCTACAAGCCATTAACTTGTTGGTTAAATCATGTTTTTATAATCTCATCAAACTAAAGTCACCATGTTCAACATATCCCAATTGCAGAAAATGATCTCTCCAGGTTTGGGATTTTTGTTATGGGTTTTCATTGTGACTTCAGAAACTTGGTCATAAGTGTTATTGCAGCTGATAAAAACTTTCTCTTGGATGTGTTGACTTTTACTGTCTCATGCCACAATCTAAAGTGTTGATTCCCTGCCACAGAACTGACAGAGAGGATTCTGTGCTTGCTTTTCATTTTCTATTTTCTTGCATTTTATTCCATCCACTGAAAACAAGATAATGATTTATTTGAAGAATGAAAACTGAAATGGAATACAAACACTCAAAAGGCCATCTTAGATGTGCTCAGTGTTCTGAGCCATGACTTGAGTTTTCATTTTGTTTGTGGCAGACAGTGCTCTGCAAGGACAGATTTTTTTTTTTTTTTTTTGCATTTTTATATATGAAAATTCAAATTCAGGAGACATTTTGTCAGCTACCGACTTCCTACAAGGTAGAAAATTCATTTCCATCCACTGTAGTGGGTCCCATGTTGCACTAGAGCCTCAAGTAATCCTTCATCTGTTTTAAACGCTTTTTAATAACAGGCAAATGTCTTTGCAGCTCCTGCTGCTGTCAGCAGAATAACAGTTTATGACAGACGCACAGACAGGAGGTTTCTAGAGCTTCTACAGACACACACATCTGATTTAAAACTGGAGTCTCCTCTAATATCCCACTCATTTCATCCATTTTAGAGGCTTATGTTAAGTACCATCACAGGTTCTACTGTGGTACAATCTGGCAGGAGACATGTTGCAGATATTACATCTAGGGATGTCCCGATCAGTTTTTTTTTCCCCCGATCCCGATCCAAGTCCTTTAATATTTAGTATCTGCCAATACCGACTCCCGGTCCGATACTTAGCCTTAACTTATATTTTCCTGGATGATAAAGCTGCATTAAGAATAAAAGTACCTGCATCCAAGCTGTTCCATAATAGTCTTTTTGTATTTTGTCGAAACAAAGTATATACTTTCATATGACTCCTACTTATTCTGCATATGGTATTTCAACATTGGCCTCCATCTTCCTTGTGTTAGCAGGTGAGTCTGTGACACTGCACCGTGACAGCAGACCCTCATGTACAGCCAGCTGAAGTGTGTGAGAGACGCAGCCCACGCTTGGTACCTCCATATCATCCATTGCTTTTTTCATATTCCTTACGTTGTCACGTAAAATGACGTGGACGGGTTGCTTGTCTATTTCACAGCGCTCAGAATCTCCTCGATGCTGTTTGAGACCCACCAAACTAGTGCGCATACCTGCACATTGTAACTTGAAAATGGAATCAATATAATGTAATGCTGAGATGGTAGGGTATACCGGGGATTCAAAAACTCAAGGTGACAAAGAAAACCCTGATCCTGTACCACGGAGATGAGCTGGTTATCCAGAGTGATTAATTTAATTACCTTCTCTGTAATATTTTTGGCCATGTCACTGTCTCAAGGACAGGTTTTTTATTTGCCATATCAAATGAATAGTATTAAATGCAGCTCCTTTGTTACCCCTCCGCGGAGCGGTCATATTGCAGATGTTACATGACGTTGTTGGACTGCTTTCGCTTCTAATTTAACCAATTTCCACACTGCAGACATTTTATCCACAGAGTAACGTGATGCTCGCGTCTGCATTCTGCCACAAAAAAATTGGGTTCGGGTCCACGTTCAAAATTATGGATCCTGGTCACTGGAAAAATGCCTATATCGGCCCTGATCCCGATCGGATCGGGACATCGCTCATTACATCCCTCACAAATGAAAGAAAACATTCCACATGCAGAGAATAAAAAGCTTTGCATTGATTTCAGATTCTGAGGTGTGAAATCTGGCCAAATTCTTCACACACCAGTCTCCAGTAAATACAAAAAAAGACATCTATAAATATAGATTCATTGTTTCCAGCTTTTTCTTTATGCCACTTTTGGTTGAGTAGGCTGCTTTTTTGGGGGTTTTTTTTATTGAACACAGGTGACATTTTAAGAAACAGCTTTACACCTGTTCCCACTTAATGAAGATGTAAATCTTTTAAAGCAGGTCACCTTGTAAAAGTTTCAGTAATTTCTTAGAACAGCTGAGCAGTGTTGTATGAATAATGTCACTTAAACAGGAGAAAGTTTAGACATTTGGGATAATGAGTATTTATGTGTTAAGGATGGTGAACATTAAAGCTCTTTAAAGAGAACAAGGTCTTTTAACAGTTACACTAAGAAAGGAAATAGTTAAGAACATAAATCATGAATAGGAACGGATGGGCCCATTAGTAGAACAGATCACAAGGCAAGAAGACACCAGAGTTAATACGTTACTGAAGGAGTTGAACAGGTTTTGAGAGGAAGAGTCAAACCATTATCTTAAAATTCTTTGATTTGGCAATGGTTAAGATCAGTTCTCATTCGATCTTACTATAACTTAGAGAAGTATTTCACTTCTGAAAAGAGGGCCCTACTTGCCCTTACTGTGAGTTAAGTGAAGTGACTAATTATTTCCATATACTACCAACACTGTAATGATACAAAGCTGGTTGAAAATCCCTTCACTCCTCTTGCATTACGTAGGGTGCTTTGTGAATGATAATGGGTCTGTTGAAATTGGATTAAACCCAAATCTGTTCAAGCACAATATAGAGTGAAATGATCAAAAGAAAACTTTATTACTAGACTGAGATAGATTTCAATGTGAGGGCCTCCATATTGGTTATGCAGCTGAGCAGTGTTGTATAAAAAATGTCACTTAAACAGGAGAAAGTTTAGACATTTGGGATGATGAGTATTTATGTGTTCAGGATGTTGAAGATTAAAGCCCCATCATTAAAGCCCCATCACGCGTGTGGAAAAGCCCCTTAAGTTATTTGAAGGTATATGTGACTCTTTCTGTTGTGTGACTACAGAATCCATAAGTAGAGGGTTGGGGGGCGTGTTACCCTGGAAATATTTTGAAAATAACCTTTAAAATACATATTTCTAATTACTTTATGTGTGTATTTTCATCTGCCTACACTCCTCTTGACCTCTGAAGTGATGTAAGACTCAAACAACACCAGTAAAACCATAACTCATCGTATCTCAAAATACATTCAAACAATAAAGGGAGCTGACTGATCAAAAATGGAGTTCAATCCATCCCCAAATACTGTAAGTACTTATTGTAACAACCTTCAAAAGAGCATATCAATCAACAGCGCAAATATAAATCAACAATTACAATGTGAACAATGACGATCAACAATGAAATTAGTCACACAAATAAATGTCTCTTGAAGTTCCCACCTCAGGAGTTTTGGATGTCCACTGGGCCTTCCTATTTGTTAGACACCTGGCATCTTTTCTTTGCTGCAAATTCTTTTGTCAGTGAGAGACGTCCTGTGAGATGTTATGTTGTTCTTCATTAAAGAGAACAGCTGCTCGCACGGCTATGTGCTACCAAACATTCCGAGCATCAGAGCTCAGACATACTGGGCCTTATTCAAATGATCTATGGTGCCTGGTCGGAAGTGCATGACAAAGTGTGTTCACGGCGTGTCCAACTCCCTTTTGCAAGTTAAACGGCGAATAATCTGGGTGCAGCATGAGGGGCACGGTGCAAAGGGTCTGTGTTTACACTCTTCTTGCACCCACGTTGCACCAGGTGTAAGATAGAGCCCATGTTATCGGTGGGATGAAATGGGAGGACTGGCCTGCTTTTACATTAGAGATGTATATCAGTTCCATCTGCATGTTCACACCATTGTAAACAGATTACTGGAAAGTTTCAAATCTAATTTCTGGCTCTTTCAGTCGCAATCTTGTAAACTCACTACAAAATTGTGGTCAACTTCTCGACAGAAAAACGTACATGAGTGAAGTGAAAGTGATCTCCTTTATGATCGTCTGACTGGATAAAAAGTGGGATTAGATTTTGCAACTTGATTTGAAAGACTTACTGCATCATAATTATCTGTGATCATAGATGGAGATCGAGCATATCCAGATGGTTTGTTAGGCGACACAAAAAAAACGAGTCAAACAGCCACTTCTTATCTCTAAATGATTGTATTCTGCATCCGGTCTCAGTGACTGCAACACCACCTTTGGGGCTTTACCACTTTTGCCTTTGATGAGTCACACCATGCCACACTGATTTGTTTTTCAGTTACCAGATTTACTGTGCCGAGTTGAATCAATCAAGAGCCGTAGCACGTCTGCCCTGCCTACAAGAGGGCTGTGGAGACGGCTCACAACTGCAGAGACTTTTTTAAAAGTCGCAGTGTGTTCAGCTCTCAGTTTGTAGCCTAGTCAATGACTTCCCTCATCTGTCCCTGTTTTTACTTTCAGATATCTGATAATATCACTATATAATCACATTTGCTTTTGGTTGTTTCAGGAGTCTTGTAACGTTCCTGCTGGTCAAAACCCAACGTTCCCTTATTGTGCTGCTTCATAATGAAAGCTTTTAAATGACTGACTAACACAAGACTTTGATTGGGAAGAATTTAAATGCAATGAATGCGTTTAACACCGAATTAGCAGTGCTCTGTTGAAAATAAGCACACTGTTAGTTAAAGACACAACGTCGAGCAGGTTGTAATAGACAATCCGCGTTACGCTGGGCTGACATGCTGCGTCAGAAAAAGCAGAGCTGAACCAGCGCATGTGTATGCAAAAGCCTCATTTAACCATCTCCCATTAAGTCATGGACATGTTTGTGTTTGTTTGCTTGTTTGTATGTTGACTGTCAAATCATTCTATCTTTATTTCAGTCATGGCATTAACACTACAGTAATATGTGAATTCCTTTATTCTTTTTTTCTTTTTGCTGGAATGTCCTCTTGTAGTAACACCACTGATGCTGCCAAATCACTGTTTGTTTTTGGAGGCTGATTTCTGACTGCAGTGCTTTATCTTAATAGACTGCTGTGTTCTTTTCCTGTTTTGTCCCTTTTTTCTTCTTCTTTTTTTTTCTGAAACTTATTTAGATATTTGAAGCTAAAAGAAGGAGAAAATCAAACAGGCATCCGGTCACGAACAGGTGGCAGTCATCAAGTTGGAATGAACACTGGAGAGGTTTACGCACTTGAGAGAGTTTGGAAAAAAGCTAACTTGGAGCGCTGATATGATGAGAGGTTTAATATTTCACTGATTTGGAACTGTGGGGTCTTGGCCAAACCATGAAAAGACGCATCGCACCCACGCCAGTATATGTGTACTGGCCGGTGTGAGGAACATGTGAACCTACGTGCGTCTCATTTTATAAAGAGGGCAGTTCACAGACGTGTCCGCCCGAGTGGAGGTGGGTGCTCTGAATTTTTGTCTGCATTATTCTACAGCTGCATGTGCATCACCCACAGTGACCTGCGAGGCTCTCCCTTCATTGCCCGACCCCCAGCAGCCCCCTGCCACCTCCTCATCCATCCCTCTCTCTGTTTCTCTCACTCTGTGTCTCTGTCTGAGTCACAATGCAGTCACCATCCCACACTGTGTGGGGAGACAAGGGCTTCTGATGTATGAGAGTGTTATAAAGCGTGGGAAGAGTAAACCGCATTGCTCAGAGATCTCCGTGCGTGTGTGCGTGCAAACTTACATCTGTTTGTATGTGTGCCAGTGGATCCGAGGCTCACAGGTTAGTGATCCCTGGACGCCTCTGAATATATTTCATATACTGTAGCATGCCGTATGGGTTTTAAATGGAGCAGTTAAATGGGCTCCCAAAGTAACTTGGAGAAACAGTGAGAAGAAAAAACAATGACGCATTCATCATCTGTGGAGTGAATGAAGAACCTGGAGAGAGAGCTAAGGACACACCAAAGCACAGCGGGGGCGATTTTCAGTCTTAATGGCCATGTGGGGGATGGTTGAGGAGGTGGGGATCCACTCAAGTCCATGGAGGAATAGACACAGAGACTCAGGCAGTTCCCATAGGAACACTTTAGCCTGATGCTCAGCGCACTGGGGGCACTAGGAGGAAGACAACCTGTAAACAACATCCAGCTGAAGTGAAAGTACTTCTCAGCAGCTCTTTAACTGCTGTAGAAATCAACACAGACACAAAAAAAACAAGGCTGGATTCAAGGAATTGGCTGGCAGAGACTTCCAAAATAATTACACTGAGTTGTTTGACAAGAAAACAAACACGTGCTGCGGTTCAGCCGCACTCACAGTCTTTCTCTGAGCACGCAGGCTTTATCAGCAGTCCTCTCTGCCAAAGATAGATGTGTGTTGAGAAGGACAAAAACCAGAATAAAGCTTTAGCACGGTGAGCTGTCAGTCAGGCTGGAGAAAAGTAAGAACAGCATCTGATCCCTGTGGTGAAAGACCTTTTGAGCCTTTTCTTATCGTTCCCTCTGAAATGGGGCATCCATCTTCGGAATTGAAATGTCTGGTTGGCTGACCTGCACCTGAAACCAAAGAGTGGCCCACATGATATGTATTTATAGACAACGGGTTTGGGCAGAGAGTTTCAGGGATGCTGCTGCTGTGAAAGGTGAGGGGTGTAATGGTTTGTGCTCCTCAGCTGATAGGGTTAAAGAGATGGCACAGCATTACACCGAATCAACAATCATCCTGTATGTGGGATTATTAGTCAAATTTGTCAATGGATTACAATTGTTTTTGTTCTTTTTCTGTTTATTATATTTTCACATCATGGATTTGACTGACTCATACAGCCCTGTTGAGGCACTTTCAGTGAACAGTGCTGACAGTTTGACATGTGAGTCTCATATTTAAGTAGCCGTCTGAGTCACATTTCTGTAAAATTCAAAACAGCAATCTGACTAATTTGGACCTCGAAACATTTCTTTCACCAGCACTCAACTTTGAATTGACTGCAATCATTTTAAGACAAAGACTACAGCAGCAGGCGGGTTTGCAAAGGCACATATACAGAGTATTTGCATGTCTTGTTCTGCTTGTTTTAGAGCCCTGTAATATAGAAATCTCTTTTTTTGGGGGGGGGGGATTATTTAAGTAATTTCTTATGCATAATAAAAAACATCAGGCTCTAGAGTTTTTCAGTTTCCAGTCATGTGTACCATTAAATCCAGCAAGAAACCTACACATAGAGGTTTTAACTGTGTACCCATGTCCAACATGCAGTTTGGTGTCTATGGACGTGATATTTAGGTCTATTTGTAAGGATGGCATGCTGATGTGTGCATGACAATCCCACATTTTTATAGATTTCATCAATTTAACTAATGTCCAGCAGTGAAGCAGTGTACACTGCTATCACTGGTAACGAAGCAGTGTTCTTTTCATCTTGATGACTTGATCGCGTGAAGTTGTGAACAAATTGCAAGCGTCCATATTTTTTCTGCCTCCTACAGATAAATGACAGATGACATTGTGATAATACCAATATTGCCACAGTATCACAGTAGAAGTCCCGACAGGGGAAAATGCAGTGTTGGAAATGTTTAGTTGTAACATTAACACCATCAAAGTCAGCAGATGGCATACAGCATGAGGGTCTTAAATTTCCCATTTCATCAGAGGAGATTTCAACACCTACCCCTTGTAACTCTCATTTCAGGGACAAGGGGTTTGCTCAAAAAAGTAAGACGTAGGGGTAACACTTGGAAATGGGACTGTGCCTTAGGATATCTACATTGTACATCATTAGCCTTCTTGAGCAGATCTTGGCAAGCTTTGTCATTCGCTTGTAAGCATGCCAGAACACAGAAATCAAACATTACGACCTAAATGTCTTAGCTTTCATGACATAGAAAGCAGAATTAATTTGATCTAAAGCATGGCATTTTTGCTAACTAGCAGCCTGTCTACCGGTCACAGCTAAAACATATGTAAGAATCTCAATTTGACTCTCCATTGAGTGAACACCTGTGCCGTAGTTCAACCTTTGTTTTTCTGGGCTACCGTCCAGCCCAATGGCAGACCGAATAGCAAATTGAAGGCGAAGTTAGGGAAGATGGGATACGTGGATGGTGTCATTTTACTATTCATTTCAGGACTTCAGGACTTTACTTTCCACTCATCCTTGTGACCAGCAGTGTCCCACTCCCTCCCAGGTGCCAAATGCTGTCAAACCATTGAGTCGTCTCTTGCTTTGAAGTCCAGCCATGTCTGAGTAGAGTCTTTACAGATCATTTAGATAATGGAAACCTATGTTTGGTAGCCCGCATGCCATTATTTCTATGTGTCGGTGAAGCCAACACTGCTGAGTATTCCATGCCTGAGGCTTATATGTGTTGATATTCAGTCCATGTGTCTCCCTGATTTTAGCTAGTCATCGTGTATGATTTTATTTGAATGTCTGACCAGAGAAATCATTCCAGTGTGGTGGGAGGACTTGTGTTAAACCTGCAGTGAAAGCTGCCTCATCCTGCCCGAAGGAACTGTTAACCTGCCTAAAAGAATTTCAGCTTTCAATGGAGAGATTTAATGTCCCGTGATGCTCTAAATGCCGTTTTACAAGCTTTTCTTTTCTCCCTGGCAAGAATAAAATAGTCGAGGAAACAGAGTGAGAACTTGTCATCTTTTTATGTGTTGTCTGGAGCATTTCCACTTCCTGTTAGATGGGAGAAGAAGATATTTGACAAGTGCTGTTGATTGGACAATGCATCTTAGTGACAGGTTATATTTCCAAAGTTCTGGGCTTTGTTCCTATTGGTTATGATGACATTATTGTGCTAACTTTCACTAGTCAATGACGCCCGGATGCCAAACAGTTGAGTTAGGGTGGGTCACACACTGTTACCACAAAAAGCCTTGAGCAAAGAGAGTGTGGTAGGAAGAAGGGAGACATGACAGGAAAGGGGAACATCAAATGTCAAAGGAGACGAAAAGAGACGGAGGACAAGAAGTATCAAAAAGGTATGAAGGGCATCAAGGCAGGGAGGAGTGCAGAGCGTCTGCTTTTTTTTTTATCATTATGGTTTTTTTTTTAACTGTCTAAGGTCATGAAATTTATTAAACAGAAACCAGTGTCATTTGCTATTTCAAATGTTAGCTAATACTGTAGGTATTTTTAGCCCCCCCCCCCCCCCAAAAAAAAAAAAAAAAAATTATACAGTAATCAATAGCCTGTTCCTCAAAGCTATTATTTAAGTTAGTCATCAAATCAATTTCTGCACTATTTAGCTATTTTCAAACATGTGTTCAGGGCAATAAGCCTAATTGCCAGAATTTAACCAATTCAAGATATATTAATCGTCATTCAGAGATGGGCATAAAGAAATCAACTAACCAATGATCACTTGTTAAGAAAGCTGACTATTGATTGAAGAAATGGCTTAAAATATGCATTCCTACCAGGAAATTATTTCAATTCTCAAGTGGACCTCAGTTAGATTGCACCATTCTATATGCTTTCTACGTCCAGCCCTAGGGTGCAGCCCTACTACAATTGTACCATAAGCAACAGAAATAAAGGACACAATTATACATTTCACTAAAATCTGATTTGTATAAAATACCCTACACTCATAGGTGTCATGTGTAATGATGAGGACAGGGTAAGGATGTACGTGGTATTGAGCAACAGACTAACACATTGTTAGATTTGTTTTTTTTATGGGATTTGTTGACAAAAAAATGATAATAATAAAAATGTAGCAGATTGAATCTAAAGAAATTGGTACATGTTTAAATGTGTGATTTTAGCTTCTCTAGTGAACTGAAGATGAATCAGACACTCAGGCATGAGAAGGTTACTTGAGACAGAATTGCTGCATGATGTGTTGGTGACTGCTTGCTTAATGTCACCAATAACCTGACAGGGGAGCTGATTGGGTGCTGGGTGTTCTACTGCAGGTTCACCCACAGGTTAAGCTTCCCACTCTACAGGAAGCGAACGATCGATGGGCTGCAATTGTGTTGAGGTGCTTGACTCACTTTTTTTTTTTTATATGTATATGTATATATGTATATATATATATATATATATATATATATATATATATATATATATATATATATATATATATATATTAATCTAGAATGCAGAGAAGAACATGGAAGAAGCACATTAAATGCACATCTAGCGTGCAATAAAAAAAATGATAATTTTAATAATAAATGTAAATTATGAAGTGTAATCATTTAATGTATTTGTAATATAATATGATAATTAAACTGGCCATGTTTTTCAGTCAGAGTCTCAGTTTGACATGAGCCTATACATTTTTTTCTCTCTTTTTTTATTTCCCCCTCTCCTCTTATCTGTCCAAACATTTCTCCCTCTTTCTGTTCCTGTCTTCCTTCATCTCCCTCCTCTGCCCACCCCAACCCCCTCCCCGCTCTCTCTTTTCACTGCCTGTTATCTCTGCTGTGCAGTTGACTGCTTCTGTCCTCTGGGTGTCAGCACTCGCCTTATCCTTCATTCAGCCATTCAGCTTTGTGTGAACCAATCGCCCCGCTTCTGCCTGCATTTCATGTTTTCATGATTATTTTCCTTCAGTCCTCTTGTCTCTGTCTTTATTATATTTTCCTCACCCTCCTCCTGCCCCTCCCCAGCTGCCTGCATGTTGTCACAATTGTCAACTTCAACATCATATTTCACCCAGCCCTTTTTCTTGCACACACTTCTCAATCAATAAATCTGCAGTAAACCTTCCTATAAGAGCGCTGAGTGCTGGGGCGTGTGTGATTTGGGGGAGGGTTGGGGGTGGTGGCCGCTATTGATGATTTTATAGCTGCAGAAACCAGAACTGTAACAAGAGATGCCCATCCACTTACCCCAATGCTCCAGACAGGATGTGAAGGTGACTTTCAGGAAGTTCATTATAGACATACGCTCCAAAAAAAAAAAAAAAAAGAAGCACAACACATGCATGCACCCAGTGAACTGAACAAATCCGCGCACTGCACACACAGAGTAATTGAAGGAGACTGTGTGTGTTTTGGAGACAGGTGAAGGTCAAAGTAAAGCGGGGATTCTGGGAGGTGAAGGAGGAAGGATGAGTTTAAGGATTATTAAGGTGACTTGGACTCTGCAGCCCCTCTCCTGCTAGTGGGGCTTTTCTGACAAAGACCCCCTCTGAATTATGGAGAACATAATAAAATGCCCTTGCAGAGGCAGAAAGACAACACCACTCTCCTCCCATTTTTCTCCCCCGCCCTGAGTCTGATTATTAGGCAGGAATAAAAAAGAAAAAAAAAAAAAAAAAAAACCTTCATAGTCTTGTCATTATGTCTTTTTTTCCTGCAGAAGACTGAATCTTATCTGTAAATGGACCCACCCTCCTCTTTTTCTCTCACCTTGCTAAAGCCTTCATTTGACAGAAGGAGCTTCTGTCCTTTGCTCTAAACTGCAGTTAATCTTCCTCTGTATTCATAAAGCATATTTGTTCACAACAAACCAAGAATGATTCAGGAGAGCAGCTGAAGGTTATTCAGCTGCATCTGGCCAAATTTTTATCCCTCAAACACCTGAATTGTAGAAGAAGATGTATTTTGAATTTTTCACTCAGTGATGCCTCGATGGAGGATCAAATGTGTTGCTGAGGAGGTAATAGTGTTGGTAATGGGGTAGTGCAATTTGTTTTGATAATCAAAATCCAAAGCAGTCTTGGTGATTTTCCTAGTATTGTTATGTGTCCACCAACCACCTATGAAGCAGGTCTGGAAATGTCTGTGTCAGAGTTTATATTCTTTTTAAAAGACACTTTAATAGTTTTGGTTTTGGAAGATGGTTCACTCAGGACAGATTTGAGAAACCAAACTTTTGATGTAAATGACAGTTGTCAGGGCATCAAATGATCTGATGATCTTTACAAATCTAGGTGTGATAGTGTAGTAATAGTGAAGTCAGTGCTTTCATTTTTTAAAAATGGAATATAATTGTGATATTAAAATGGAAAGTCATGAAAGCTCATTTAATCAATGTTCTGTACTAAATTTGGCATTGTGTACCTGTAAGGATGTTAAATAATTATGATTTCTGAAATGATTTAAGGGTATCAAGGTCAAGAAACAGTCAATTGCCAAAACAAAGAAGAATTAAAATGTGCCAAAGTAGGGTTTATAGTAGATATATTATAATAAAAGAGAAAAAAACAGAGTACCACACCTGAATTTAATAGAAGGTCAGAGGTCTACAGCATAGAACAGATCTGGATAAGGGCGGGGGCTTGGTTTTTTTCTTTGCACTTTCTTTAACATTGCGAGAGGCGTTTTTTTCCACATTTGTGTTAATTTCTCAGGGAATAATGCATGGATCTCACAAAAAAAAAAAAAGCTAGCATATTTAGGTGGCTGGTATCTGTGAGTGAGTACAATTTCATCTGGTTCCAAATAGAAATCTGGACTGTTGGACCTTGGAGGAGGTATACACTAGCTCTACATGTTTTCATATTAACAACAAATCTCATTAAAAGACCATAACCAGCAGTACTACAGTATTTTCTGATTACTTCCAATGCATTAATTTGTTTAGACAATGATGTCATTTTACAGCACAAAGGAAAAATTATATCAGGCTTTGAATACAAACACACTACATGTAAGCCAAATGCATTCATTGTGGGTTGCGATGCTGTCATCATTTTTGGCAATTACAAAGATTTGAATATCACCAGACTAATCCTTCAACCTAACCCTCGACACGACAGCTTGTGCATGCCAGTTAGTCAGTTTGAATGTTCATCTCTCTGTAAATCCCCTATCCTTCTCAGAAATTCTCTCCTCTCTTCATTAACTTTGCTTTGATTTCAAACTTGCTTCAGGCATTAGCAATAAAGTTTGCACGTCACTGCATGACGGTGGTAACTTGTTGTCATGGTAATGACATTATGCTTCTGGTGACTGGACTGGCGTGAATGCACGCGGTTCTCTGCAGTGTGGCAGTCTGAAAATCGTGTGCCACCTACACATGGATGCACTAGAAGACGTCTCTCTAAATAACAAGCAAAGTGACACATGTCTGCATTGATTCACATTTTGATCCAGAGCTAAAGCAAAACTGAAGCCTGCTGTAGTTTATTATCTCTCACCGTATGAAGGTGTTCAACAGAACATTTAATCAACAGTCAGACATAAATATTAAGCTATTCATAGAGCCTTACCCATACAAAAAAAGACTAGATGAATGTCATGAGATTACTTAAATCAGAATTGTTTATCCCACTTTATTAGCAATAAAATTGATAGGTTACTTTTAATATCTTCCATTTTAAAAGATTGTCAAAATTGCTGCAGAAAGAGAAAAAAAATGACAATAAAAGCAGGCAGGTTATAACCTGAACCTAATTAAACTAATTAAACTATTCAAAAAACCCATTGTAAAGACCTGCAGTTATTCTAAGACATAGCTACACCTCCCCCCCAAAAATTATCTTAACAAGGTACAGCACACAATTGAAGCACGCAATTGGTGAAAATCCATTTTCTAATTTAACTTTGAATACAATACATTTCAAACAGTGCCTGTAATTAATAGAGAACTGCAGAGTGACATCTTACTGTAATAAACTAAGGAATAAATCCCCTTTAGAGTGGAAGCATTAAAAGTGCAGCATGCATCGTCTCTGTGTCGCAGCATTCGTTGCTTTTAACAGGTTTTCTGAAATTCCCTCTAGGCACAGAAATGGCAACAAACAAAAACCTAAACATTTCTCTGAGAGGAATACACTTCTGTCTTTCCAGTGAAGGGTGTCGGCTTTTTTTGTTCTGCATATCTGCTCAAATCAGGGATGCACATGTGAGACCATCTCTCTTAGTTAATTTTCAATGTCCACTCCGATTTGTATTTTGTCTTGATTAAGGCACAGTGCCTATGTGCCTATCTATCTCACAGTGATAGTATGTGACAAAACAGAATCTTTTTAAATACTGTCATTAGAGCCCGAGCACTGACCAGTTTGAGGACCTATTGAAGCTGTCCCCCACTTTAAGTGCAGCTTTGTAGGCTTGAAAATACCCCACAACTCACCAAACTTGGAATATACGTCACATTTGGCGAAAAATGTGATTTGGTGTGGCCAGGGGACTCTATAGCGCCCCCTACTGGAATTCCTGACCCATACATGCACATACATTTACCAAATTACGTTTGCATATGTATCATGACCAGGCGCACAAAAAAAGTCCATGGACCATGGACCATGGTCAGTCCAACAGGAAGTTCGCCATTTAGATTTTTGCCCGCCTTTTTATGCCTCCTACTTAAATTAAAAGTTATCAAAAGCTTTTGCCATCCTTATACCTGGTGGGCGTGGTGGTGCGGTCGATTTCGATGCTTCACCATAAAGCACAAAGTCCTTATAACTTACAATTCCTTATAACATGCAATTTCCTATGTACACCAAATTGCTCACACATGTAGAGGGTGTCGTCCCTGAATACTTCATGCATCAATACTGTGTCATATGCATAGCGCCACCTACTGGACACTGGAAGTCAGATTGACATCATCCAATTTGCATGACATTAACTGCTTGTTTTCTCCACATCATACACGATAAGATGACATACAAGTAGCAGTTGAGCGCGCCCTCCGACGGCGCTGCAACCCGACGTGCGTGGAGCGAAGGTCCATTCATAGCTGCTTGCAACTTTAATATTACTAAAACTCTGACATAAATAAATTGGTTACACTGTGGTCTCTCTTCATTAGCCACCATTGTACTGGTGAAGGTGAAGGTGAGGTATGCCTTGTCATGTTTTCTTGCCTTTGTATTGCACAGTTTGGTGTGTATTCATCAGTGTCCTGTCCCACACTGGGCTGATGATAGTGGTGTTGTCTGCACACTTTATTTGGCAAAACTAACAGTGAACATGGCTTACAACAGATTCTTTACCAAACAGATAAAGGGCAACATCAAACAACAACAATTGACACTCCATTATCTATGCTCAACCATGTCACCACTGACTTCAGTGGGGTCAGAGGTCAACAGTAAAAAAGGTACAAAATGATGTACATTGGCCAATTATTAACATGGGCAAGCACTGTATTTAAGAAGGCAGTCCTCTACAGTTTCTACCCCTGTAACTGCCAAGTTGAACACAACCAATCCTGAAGTGCACATGTTGATTGGATTTCTATAACAACATGCACAATGCACGATTGTGTTTGTAAGGAGTGGGACTATCAGTATGTTGAGGTACCAAAAAGTCTCAATTACCGCCCCAAGTTTGCTCTGATAGTTTGAATTACCATATTACTGGTCCAATGAGCTGCTGTCCGTATGTGTTGTTGCTTCAGTGGTTGGTGCCTACACTGACTGGTTGTGCGCTGATCGAGTGTGGTCACAGAAACATGAGCAAATCCAATTTCACAGCCATAAGTAACCTCTTGGGCCACACTTGGTCAGTCTGCTGACAACAAACAGATATTGACTGTGATCACTGGTGCTTGCTAATTTCATTTCTGAGGGGAAAGGAAATCGTTTACAGATTTTGACTTTTTCACGGGAATCTGTCTCGTTCAATCCATTGAGTTTGACTCATCACGCTGACATGGGGAGATTACTCACAACTGTAGAGTAAATGTGACTGAGTGTGTGTGTGTTTGTGTGTGTGTGTGTACATACTGACTTGTATGACTGAATCAAGTGCCCTCCACAGTGCCCTCCCTCATCCCGGCCCTCACCCCCAAAGGAAATTGACTTGCGAGTAATTAAAAACATGTGTGTCTGGATGTTGGCCAACTTCATGTTCTATTCATGCAGATTAATACATATTTGTCGTTGCCAGTGGGGGCTGAAAGGCATCTGTCTGTTCCATTAAACATTCATGAGCATGCAGGACACACACACACACACACACGGAGAGAGAAAGAGACATTCTGCATCACTTTACCCGCTCCTCCTCATATCAGCACACATCTTAATGGGGCACATTAAATCAGTATGGCCAAACTGGGAATTGCACAATGACAATAGCATTCATCACACCTCTGCTTTAAAGGAAAATCTCCCCTCAGATCCCCTCTCAGTGTAAGATACCATCAGATGATGTTGTTTTGTTGCATATACTACTTTTTGGTGTACTCCCTTTACCTCTGCTAGTTTTCCTGTAACGCACATCTGCTTATTTAGTGTTGTCATGTAATTCCAAAATTCCTTTCTGACAGACAAACCCTTTTTATGTGTTTGGATATTTGCAGTGAAATGAGGTTACCAATAAGCTGTTAGACATTAGGGTGTGATAGATGGCAGCAGTGTCTCTTATCTGTGCTGCACTGTGGTCACTATGTAGAGGAAATTGTACCTGTGCCTCCTCTGCTATAGATTTCTCCCTGTGTGACTAATGAATACTGTGGTAGACTATTGAAAAGAAGTTAAGAGGGGACACATGGGCACTGGTGCTAGCTGAATGTTTTACACCAAGAACAGGAAATCAAATGCACAAAGTATAGATTAAGGGTGTGACGCAATGCTGCTGTCTGTAAATGTGTCGTTTTTTTGTCACAAAGCATACAGTTGTCACACTTGCTTGCACTCTTTATATGAGCTGTACGTGGCAAAAAATCTAGCTGTCAACAAAATACGCAAAATCTGTATTTTAACCATGTATTTGAATCAAAGAATTCAACATTTTTGGAATTTTAACCACACCTTCAAGATCGAAGAAATTAAATGAAACCGTTAACATTTGCTTTTAGGTTTGGCCTGTTTTCCCTTCACTCTTTATTGGTTTGTCTGTTGTTATCCTGTGTCTCCTGCTCCTGTTCCCTGGTCTAGTAAAAATACAACAGGAGGTTAAAGGAAAAAACAAGTCAGAATGTTAAAAATGTTGTGCGTGAGAGAAAGAGAGAGAGAGAGAGAGAGAGAGGGAGAGAGGGCCCAGATGAAAATGAATTTGGTTTGAAGTGTCTGTGATGAAAAATGAGACAGCCATTGACAAGAAATGGGCCATAATATCTCATGGGGCTATATCGCATTTTTGAGCAAACAACAACAAAATAGAAAATCTATGGAAGAAAAAATGCTCTCTATGGACATCGGGACACAAGAAACACCACGCACACCAACCTTCTTTATTTTCACTCTCCTATTATTATTTAAATATAGCCGTTTTGCTCTTGTTTGGGGCTATGACACATCTGTTGGCTCTGTTTTGTTCAGTTACAACCTTTACATTGAATTGCACTGAACCATTAAAGTTGAAGCTGTGAACATTTTTCTTCACACTGGCCACAATGTTTGGCAGGGCTCCAAAACTGAAAATCAGAAAATCTCAAAAGCCAACCTCTTCTCACTGAAAAAGTAAACTGACAATTGGGTGATGCAAGTCTTCCTTTGTCTTGGATGACAGTTAAAACATTTGATCGAAAACTTAGCACTCTCTCATCAAGCTCGACAATAATGCCTTATACATAACCACTGCTGTTTGTCTGTGTGTCTCCAGGTGGCTGGAGTATGTGGGGTCAGTGGGCACAGTGCAGTAGTGAGTGTGGAGGTGGGATTCAAACCCGGACTCGGACCTGCCAGTCGCCTCCGGAGGAGTCATACCTGTGTGAAGGTGTGGTGGAGGAGGGCCGGCCCTGCAACTCCCAGCCCTGCATGGGTGAGCTCCTCACTCTCTGTGTGTGCTTGTCTTCACTTATTCAGTACATCCATGTCTGCAAGTGTGCCCTTTAATGCTCAGTGTTTAAATGTGAGTGTGTGGAGTGTGCAAAGCGCGTGTTAACAGCTATTTGTGATTTCCTCTTTTACATCTTGCTCATCTGCTTCTGTGTGTGTACGTCCTCTATAAGTCAGTGTTTTGACTTAAGGAGTGCATGTTGGAAAGGGGACTTTGATCGATGAGAAAATATGACAAATGCGCAGTATGTCAAAATCATTACACTCACAAATGGCTAAAAGGACACGGAAAATCAACATCTGAGGACGTTTGTTTAGAAGCAATTTAACCAGAAGCTTTCACTGAAGAGTGTCTCTGCCTAAAGCTTTCTTCATTTGTAAAAATCTAACATTTCTGTCTGACAAAGAACTCAAACATCAGATTGTCATGACTGTAGATGTACTTGTGTGTTTATTCCAGTTAGTCATGCCATCAGAGCCTTTTGAAGACCCATATAAGCATTATTATTCTACAACTGACAACACAAAATGAGCACTGCAAACATTTACAGCACATAAATACCGACAGCACAACAAAAGTCCCAAGTTTGGCTGATGCTGTTCTGGGTGACCAATCACGTCACGGTTGTGTCCCAAATATAAGCCATTACTGACGCACCTCTGGTTGCTAACCACCGCCCCCTCCTCCTCCCCGGCCTTGCCTCACCCCCTTTAGGCAAAGGTCGCCATCTCTCTCGCAGCCAATCGCTTCGCTCGGTGGACAGCCGCAAGCGTGATGACGTAGACAAGCCCCGCAGCGGACAGCAGAGCCCTCAGACAGGTAAGACAACGGGACGCAGAGGGATCCCATGCATCAGTCACTGTGGCAGCTTGGGTGACCACCACACTTGTACAATATATACACATTGACCACAGAGTAGAGAGTTGTACTCATCTATAATATACACATCTATCAAAATCTCCCAAAGTAGTTCCTCGTCCGCAATGGACTAATTCCAACATGGACCCTGACTGATCATAGTGAAGTTGTACCTTATGTGAGGTCATGGTCAGGACACTGTGCCCTGTCTGTAAAACACTATATCAAATGGAGTCCTCCCTCTCCGTTAAAGTGATACTCCACCCAAAATCAGGTGTAGCAAAAACGCAATCCTCTGTAGGCTGAAAGAAATTCTTCAACAACTTTGGATTCATTCTATTTTGCTATTTTATCCTCTCAAGATCTAGATAGGAATACCTGCCTTATATCTGTGTGGTAAGTATGGAACTAGAATCAGTATGCGTTTGTTTATGTAGCTCAGCATTATGATGACAAGGAGAAACAGCGGCTCTGTCAAAGGTACAAAAGTACACTTCTAACACCTTTAAAGCTTAGAGATTAATTTGTTTTATCCATCATTTGTTTAATCCATGTGCAAACAAAAATGAAAAAAAATATATACATATTACAATAAAACTAATAAGACTTCTCCAGGTCTCAGTTGCGATATATGGTCAGTGAGTAGAGAAGTTTTACAAAAGATTTATGTGCTGGGCAATAACAAACATAGCAACCTCCTTGTGACAACAAGGCTCCAGGATGTCACTGCTCTGTAAGCTATCGTTTGTTTGTTTTTTATTCTTTATATATATCTCACAAGTCTTACTTTTTTCTCAAATGTTTCTTTGACAAGCCCCACTTTCCTGTGCTATGATAAGCTACTACTTTCAGATTGGGTGATTACTGTGCAAGTTGAACTGTCATATGGCATTAAACCCTGAGGTTAAAATAAGAGACATGCCATGTACAGGGGGATATTACTGTTATGCTCATATTGTGGATTAGCAGCATGTGTGATCTAATAGTGTCCCAGAAAAAAAATGGCATTTGGTGTGTGGGCTGGTCTGGAAAAAAGTCCAGGGATGTATTTTCGCCTCTGTACATCCCTGGTAGTGAAACATTTGTGGTTTGCTTCTTCTGCATGGCAAGAAGTTGTAATCGGCTTAAATTAATATCAGTATGAATTATGTACACTATGTTCAAACCCAGATAAATACACAAGGTCATACAAGGTAAAAGGTTTAATGTGGTTGCCTGTTACTATAACTTCCCGGAATAAGTCACAGTTGGAATAAGAGTGCTAAAGGAGGTCATACATTTGTGCCTGAGTAAAGTCAGACGGATTTTCGTCAGCAATGGTGGTTATTTAATGTTGTCTTCACCAACGACAGTACTTATTAGTACTAATTTACCGTACCACCAAGAGTGTTTATTCACCCCAAACAGCCAGGGTACTTTACTTTTTAGGTCAACCTCTCACTAAACTCAGCACTCACCAGAGACTCTCTGTAATGTTGTCAATGAAGGAAAGCACATTTCCCCTCCAGCTCCAGTCATCAGTCAGCATTACAGTTCATAAACACCCAACAATGGAGGTCATCTCCAAAGTTAAAAAGAAGACTGAGCTCTCTGCCCATTGGTAAAAAGCTCTGGATCAGAGAAGTATCTGATGCGAGACCAGGGTTTATTCATCCAGAAGGTCTGGCTCTGCACCCAACTCTCTCCCCTAGAGCTGGCCATCATGGAGCAATGGTTCGGACCCCCACTTCGCCCAGCCATCCGCACACAAAACTCAGCAAATGTCATTTGTTTTACAAATTGTGTGTTTAAGTGTATTCAAATAAATGAGAAAACAGAGGAGAAGTGGGCCTTAATTGTCAACAACAAAAAAACGTGTCAGGGTTTGAGTCCACTGTAACTGAACCAGTATGAATCCAAGCAGACTGCAGTCATTGCTCTTTAAATATATGCAAAGTACAAACCTTTCAAGCCTACAGGGGGTTCGGGTTTTATAGAAAAATAATTTGTGTGAAGTATCATTTTAATTTGCTGATCGATTCCCCACATCCTGTTTAGTTCTCTTCTCCCTGCTTCCCCAATGTTACTGCCTCAATTTCCCTTTATTGGTCAGCTGACCCAACAAATCAACATTCATGGCTATTGGAAAGATGACTGACATATCCTAAGCCAGTGGCATTCACTTCCCCTGGAAGTCAATGCAAAGGATATGACATCAGAGCCCCACAGATGAAGAAGGACAAGCAGAACAGAAGCTGGGGTCCATTTCAGGGGCCGCCTCCTTTGAAGAATGCGAACATTAGGTAGGCTGGACCTGCATTTCCTTTCCAAATAAGGCAATCTGCAGAGGATTTAGGCCTTCTCTCAACTTCCTGTCATTGTCTATTAAATGACCAGCGAGCGATGGTTTGATGGACCACAGTATTCCAAAGATCAGTTATGTCTGCAAGAGAAGGCCCAATTTCAAGGAATCATTGGAATGGGACAGCCTCATTCACCAGTTTAGAAATGTTAGGCCTTTGAAGGAGGCCGCCCCTTAATGTGGCACAGCCAGAATCTACCCTTTATCACACCACAACCCTTCCTCTTTTGGCCACAGAGGCTGCATCCTGCATGGTAATTAGTTCTGGCCCTCTCCTTTCCTTTTCCTCCTTTTCTCCCTCTATCCCCCTATTCTTTACCCACCCTACTTCCTCAGTAGACTCAGCTTCAGGTGAGGAGTGGTCAGCGTGGAGTGTGTGTTCTGCCACGTGTGGGGAGGGCTGGCAGAGTCGCACTCGTTTCTGTGTGTCCTCCTCCTACAGCACCCAGTGTAGTGGGCCACTGCGAGAGCAGAGACCTTGCAACAACTCTGCTGTCTGTCCAGGTAAGCCCCCCCATCCTGTCTGCTACTGCCAGCTACCTGCGCTCGCCAAGCCCTCTCCTGGACTCTGCCTCACCTATACCAGATCCACCTGACTCCCTTCCTCAGGCACTTAGCAAATCGATGGCCCCTGGGATGTTCTCTACCCTCACCTTACAGAACGGGCTCTGTCTGCAGTTTAGAATGATTCCCACTATAATAACAGAGATTTAAAGGTGTTCCCAGGCTCTCCCACATGTAGACACTCTGGGAGACTGCTCAACTTAGAACGTTCTATTATCACAGGACAATGGATCAGCATAGATTATCCCAATAAAGCCTACACAGTTTACTGTCTCTGTGAAGTTCTAGTGTGTTATTTGGGGATGTTAATGGGGCCTGTGTTTGTCTGTCTATAAATCATACCCTAGCTGCTCTGATTGCAGTGCACGGCGCTTGGGACGAGTGGTCACCGTGGAGTTTGTGTTCATCAACCTGTGGCCGAGGTTACAGGTCCCGAACACGCACCTGTACCCCCCCTCAGTTTGGGGGAGATCCATGTGATGGACCGGAGAAACAGACGAAATTCTGCAACATAGCTGTCTGTCCAGGTAAGGAATGCACTAATAACCATAAAGAAAATAACACAAGTTACAATCAAACTGGAGAGTTACACTTGAAACAATGTTTCAATGTAGGGCTGAAGAAAACAAACCCCCCATATATATATATGTGTGTGTGTGTGTGTGTGTGTGTGTGTGTGTGTGTGTGTGTGTGTGTGTGTGTAACCCTTTTTCAATACATCATCTGTGCAATGCCAAATGCTATGCCTAAGAATATCTGAGTTTCCCATCCATGGGAACCTTTGTATTTGGGCTGTGTCCAACAATTGTTGTAACATTCCAGAAGCAAGAATTTTACAATAAAAATCACACCCACTTCATGCAGCAATTAGTCAATTGTAGGGAGGGGAGAACGTAAGCAGCAGAAAATATACATAAGGCATACGCGTTGCCAGAAGGGTGCACGTGTCTTTAATCTGCCCGTGTCCTTGGGGGTTTGACTGTTCAGCGAACCCTACAATGTATGAGACTGTGTGCACAGGGCTGTATGTGCCGAACACGTCCATGTCTGCAGACAACTCCGAAAAATTAATTGATATTTAACCAATAATACACCGAGTAACTTACGCATATTTTTCTTCTATTGTTTTGTCTGTGTGCCTTTTGGTGACCCTGGCCATCCTCAGTGGATGGAGTATGGAATGAGTGGTCCAGCTGGAGCTCCTGTTCGGCCTCCTGCTCTAATGGGACCATGCAAAGAACCAGGGAGTGTAACGGCCCCTCATACGGAGGCTCGGAGTGCAGAGGAGAGTGGCTGGAGACTGTCGACTGCTTCCTGGGGGAGTGCCCAGGTGTGAATGACACTGGAACACAGCCAGATACAAATATTCACTGCGGCTCAGAAAATATTCCTTGTTCACAGTAGACTTACTAGAAGGCTAATAACTAGCATAAAGAAAGTGAATATTTAATCATATATTTAAAACTTAAACCTTTTGGAATGAACTTCAATAATGGACACTTTGTTGAAAAAGGTCCTTTGTGTTTCTATTGCATGATGTGGCTCCTCGGTTCAATACTGATTTATTCACCCTGGGAAATTAACATGATCTAACACATTTAACTTTATGGCTTTACAAGAGAATGTTTACCTCCTTTATCCACTGGTGTCGGGACATTTAAAGGAGATGTCAGGTGTGACAAGTTAGTAGAAAAGCAACAACTTCTCTGCTCGTATTCTTATAAAGCATGAACGGAAGATGATACTGGAATACAACAAATCAGATTCCTTTACTTTTCTCAGCTGCAGAATGGCATTTAGACAACAGATATACATATACATAAGGGTGATTAAAAAAGAATGGTGTAGATATTATGAAGACAAGATCCATTGACAAATACAACAAACCCAAAGAACACAGAAAAAGCATGGATCGAAAACACTTTCAACAATCAACCAAGACCCCTTCTGGACAAAATAATACTAAACCAATTATCATGGAAGGCCAAATAGATGACTGACAAACTATAATTGGGGAATTGGGCCAATTTCAAATGCATTCAAAGCCCAAGTGGGTCCTCTCCATGGCACTGATTTATCTGTGTAGGCACTCCCTGATGACAAACTTCACCTATCGAGCATTGTTATAACACAAACTGATAAATTCAGGCAAAAAATATTCACACAATCACCACTTAATTCTCATCTTCTCAATTCCATGTGTCCATAGCACAGAGAGAATGAAATATGTTGAGTACAGTCAGCTGGCATTGAGCATTTATATACATTGATCTCTCAGTCTTCGTTTTGGGCAAAGTTCTTAAATGGTTTTCCAAACTCCACACTGACTACAAATCACATCGACTTGACATTAGTATTTAGTATTTTACTTGCTAGTGTTTCACAGTGGTTTAAATTATTGAATGTGTTTGCCTACCTTCAAGTCTGCCTCCAGTTTTCATTAATTTCACAATGCTATTCATTATCAATGAATTGCATTAAACAAGTTTTAAGACTCTGCCACTTAATTTTAACGCTCCAGGAAAATACATACAATCCGATGGCAATTTTAAAATCAAATCATCACGATGTGTTTTGAAAATGTGTGTGTGTGTCTGTGTGTGTGTGTTTCATCAGGCCTGATCACATCCTGTCTAACATTATCATGTTGTGTGAATTCTGTCAGTGGATGGCAAGTGGCAGCCATGGTCTCTATGGTCAGGCTGTTCTAAAACCTGTGGAGGGGGGAGTCAGCAAAGAAACAGGATTTGTTATGGGCCCTTTTTTGGAGGGCAGTCATGTCCTGGAGAACGAGAAGAGGTCCGGCGCTGTAATGAAAAGAGATGTCCAGGTAAGTGGATGGGAACATAGGTTGCATTGTCATGAATATCTTATCAGGAAAGGAAACCTGAGCTAAAATGTTTTACATTTTTACATGATACAGTTATATGATATTTACTCTCTATTTGTGAGCAGAACCTCATGAAATTTGTGGTGAGGACAACTTCTCTAACGTCGTATGGAAGATGACTCCAGCTGGGGATACAGCAGCAGTACGCTGTCCTCCCAATGCCATGGGTGAGCTCAGATCTCACCTAAAATAAGACTCAACTGTCTTTTTTTCTGCAAATCACTGTTTTGTTTACATTTGTAATAGGCCTGCGTACCATACTGACATATCACAGTCACACTACGTGTTTATGAATGACATGGCTGTCATATCGGGAGTTGGAGGGGATGGTGTCTCGGCAATGATTCCAAGCCAGTGACGCAGTTTGAGACTGCGTTTCAACCTTAGTCATCATAATTGTGAAGTCACTGGATATTTCAGGACATTTTTCAGCTATGTTTGTAGCAACACAAAAATGATTTTTTGATTGAGACCGAGGCACATCTTTTGTGGCAATTTAAATTGGTATTTTAGGTCAAAACACGATCTATTCAGAACCCTGACCTAGTGGTTTGTGTGCCTAAACCTTACTAGACCATAAACAGACGCATATCCGAACTATTGAACAAGTCAGTTGCCAGTGACTCACAAAACATCAAATATAACTGTTCCACAAAACAGCATGACTGTTACAGCATACCAGTGGTGGGATTACCAAACCTTTGTTGTATGGTTGCATTCTGGTTAGATTTAGGAAAACAATTACAATTCTTGGTTATGGCTAGGCACTAAACCTAATTAGTAAGGTTTAGGAAAACATTGTGATTTAAGTTAAACTCACTACACAAAACTTACTACCACCTATGTTACTTATACATACAGTATATGTGATGCAACTTCACTATGTTGGTAGGTTTGAAGTGCTCACCAGTGATACTGTTGAGTTTCACACTAGACACGAATAGCGGTCTCCTGGATCAAAGTCTTGTGCTTCTTTAACCTGACAGTCCATCCCAACCTGTTGACCGAATGGACTCTTTTCTCTCCATACTACTTCCTCCTTTTCAGTGGTAATAATTACTTCGGCAGTTAGAACTCGCCACCAAAACAACAAAAGTAAATCTGGGTTGAAATAAGCTGTTTTCATTGTTAAACCTATATGGTCAGTTTAATGATGATGGTGGCCTGCCATGAGCCCAGCGTAATCTCAACATTTGAAACCAAACCTGAGGAAATGTAAGGCTGCAAAATGAAGGCATGTTAAGTTTTGACAGATCTGTTGTTTGCAGAGACATTTACTGCCAATGTTTATTCAGAGATTGTGTTGCAAATTTCAAGTGGTAGGAATTGGATCAAAAACATGCTTTGATGATAGAGAAACTTTGTTTTATGTGTGTGCACATAGGGCTTATCCTGCGCCGCTGCACTCTGGATGAGGAGGGAATTGCCTACTGGGAGAACCCCACCTATATGAAATGCATTTCCAATGACTATCGCAGTATACAAACTTTGGTGAGCATCAAAAAGTTTTTCTTTTACACACTTGGAAGCCTTAAATCAAAAATAACCACACAAAGACACTGATTGTGGCTTTTCAAATGTGCCTGGCAGGGCACAAAGGTGTAAAATTTCATTACCCTTTATTGTCATTCTAAAGGATCAAGCCTGCTTGTTATATTTCCAATGTCTTCACAGAACTCTGCAACATAAAGCAAGTTAAATGAAAAACTCATGGTCAAGATGTTACAAAAGATACAAAGGTTAGCATTAAAAAACGTGTGAAATCTAACAGAAGCCACTTTTTTGGTTAGACGCGTGAACACTTGTCCAAAGCACAGCGTGGCCTTGTGGGAGATGGAGTTTCAGAGGTGATGACCAAGCTGAGGGTGACATCCAGTGATGGGACCAGCTACAGCGGCGATCTGCTGGCTATCGTGGATGTGCTGAAGAATATGACAGAGATCTTCAGGAGGGCATACTATAGTCCCAGCAGTGCAGACATGCGGGTGAGTTGATATATGGGTTTATTACTGTCTGCAATGCTGTTCGAATGTGTTTTTCTACCATACCAAAATTGCAGTTCAGGTAAAAAACACTGATGCGTGAAAAAATTTCATTGCAAGAATTGATGAAGTTAAAAGGAACTGAATGTCAAAAGCATAACATATTGACATTTCTGGCATTGGCCTCATTTTATAATGGACAGGAAAATGGAGGTGTTATTCTGTATTTTTTTATTTTGTCAAAGGTACTGCTGTGGAGTCCAGAACAATGTTTTACGAGTTGGACACATTTTGCTTGTATCATGCACATGAATCTCAAACTATCTACATTTCAATTTGATTGTATCTTTGGTCACACTCTGAATGGTAAATAACAGTGTTAGGAATTACTTTTAAAAGTACAATGTTACATTACAGGATGACTGCCATTAAAAAGTTGTAATGTCACAGTGACACCTATTTAAATAACTCTGTAGGCTATTATAACAGAAATGACATATAGACTATCCCTTCACAGCTCTTTATCCATCTTTTATGTTTGATTATGAAACATAAAGTCAACTTGGTAAAGGGGTGGATTTAACTCATAAAACATGTAACTTCCAGCTTATTTTTTGCAAGTCAACTGAAGTAAAAAAAAACAACAACAATATCTTAAGTACATGAAAGTTAAGAGAAACCGAGCGTACCAGACAGATAGCAGCTATGCAGCCTTTTGGCTGCTAACAATCAGAAAAGCAAAATTAGTCAAGACAAATGCTTCCAGCAGCTGTCTTTATGAAAACAAGAAAAAACAACAGCTCATATAGCCTACAGTACATCGTGTTTGAAAATGCAACTAATGAACCATAGACTGCTCTGGCCATCTTGTTTTCTGAGTTACACCTGCATACTGACACAACACACCTACACTCACACATCAGCAGGTGGCTGTGTACTGCCTGCCAAGAAGTCGGAATGAAACAAAAGCAGTGTAAATGCATCACAGATTTTATTGCATTTATTTATTTTGTGGCAACAGAAGGGACAGAGAAATACGGTGAAATTCTTACAGTAAACTTTTATTTATTTGAAAACCTAACTAAATAACAGATTACTTATATTGCAAAACTAACACATTAAATACTAGTTACAACAAAAAAGTAACCTGAATACTGCATTACTATCTAAACAAGCAGGAGAAATAGTAAAGACAGAACAATTTTTTTGGGACCAAAGTCAGCTGAGGATTACCACACATTTGGTGCTCTAATGAGTAATTGAGGCTGTAGGTTTGTGTATATGAGATTGCATCTGAAAAAACTGGTAATGAATGAATATGTCATCCAGTGCAACAGTGTAGCTCATTGACTATTACCAGCCTTATTTTCTAAATGCCGTAGAGTCCGACTTCATAATAGAAATCATGCGAAACATCTGCTCTTTGTTTTCCAGAACTTTGTACAGTCAGTCAGCAACCTGTTGATGGAGGAGAACAGGGAGAGATGGGAGGAAGCACAACTGGTTAGTATCACCCTCTGTTTCTAAAACAGGCTTCACATCCTCACCTCACCTGTAATTACACCTTTTCGAGAACTTAGTCTGCAGTTATAATAACCCTGAAGCTGTAGAATTGATGAGCTGGACACTGTAACAAAGACGCAGGTGGACAAACAGCCCACCTGTATCTTTTCAGACTGACAGAGGTAGGTAGGAGAGGAGAGAGGAGAACTGCTGAAGGAGGGAAATAGCTACAGCTAATGAGTAACCAAGTTCGTGCAAACGCCCACTCCTCCATCTGCTGCACTCATCCACTGCATCACTATCTTTGCTTCCGTCCAGCTGTCCAGCTGTCCGTCCTTTCCTCAGAGTGTCACCACTCAGGCATCAGAACAATGCCAAATAAACCAACCTGCACTCCTCAAAATGAGGACATTTTCTTCCTACAATGCAAATATAGCACTTTGGGTACAGGTAGTAAGATGGATTTTCTTCCAGTATGATAATATTATGTGAGCCAGATACAGTAATTATTATTACTACTATGATATTGTTTTAATATAATAATTACTCTTATTTAAACATTGCCCTGATCAATATGATTTGGTACAAACACAACCTTTACATCACTGTGGACCTTTTTTCAGTGTGGTGGATGGTAAAATCAAAAGTCATTTGCAGTGAGTTGAAAGTTGTGTTTGGGAATGTATCACAAAAGTTTGAAAAAGATAGGTAGGTAATTACGCAAAGGGGCAGCTGTGGCTCAGGGGTAGAGCCAGCATCTTGCTATCGGAAGGTAGCTGGTTCGATTCTCCTGGTCTGCATGTCGAAGTGTGCTTGGGCAAGATACCGCCCCCCTAAACTGCATGGCAGCCACCGCCATCAGTGTATGAATGTATGTATAAATTACTATTACGCTATTGGACAAAAGTGTCTGCTAAATGCCCTAAATGTAAATTAATAAAAAAAATACTTTATTTCTTTAGAACGTAATCAGGACTAAAGATGGATTACCGACCAATGGCCAAAAGGACTTTTTTCTCTTGTACTTACAAGGCCAATTTTACTAAATAAATTGTGCAAATACACATTAGTGGTGGCTCAATACCACATTTTCACGTCTGGTACTGATAAGACAACACTGACTATCTGCAGATACCGATATAAATCTGAAACAGCCTTTCCCCCTCTCTTAAACAACTCAACTATGGACAGTTGAATGGAAACACCTATAGTAGATCGCAACATAATCAGCCATCAGAAAGAACAAGTTGGCAGACTCAGAGGCAGAACAGCTACAGTTGAATGTGTCAGCCGCTCTTGCTAATGCAAAAGTACCTCCTTCCAGTCTGACTACTGAGGAAAAGAAGGCCCTGGCATCACTCAAAAGAGACCAGAACATCACCATCTTGCCTGCAGACAAAGGGAGGTGCACTTTCACTAAACACAGTGGACTACCACAACAAAGTCACTGATCTGCTTAGTAATACTTACACCTATGAGACACTGAGGCAAGCTCCTACCAGTAGCTACAAAAAGGAGGTTATAGAACACCTGCAAAAACTGGAAAAGGACAAAGCCAATGACAGGCCATTATATTGCCGACTGTACCCCAGGGAAGCCATCCCATGTATCTATGGACACCCCAAGATACACAAGGAGGAGCAACACTTAGACCCTTCAGCAGCAGCATCAACTCAGTAACATAACCAAGCACTTAACTTGTATCCTAGCTCCTTTGGTCACTAACACTCAACGCCACATCAAAAACTCACAGGATTTCCCCAACAAGATGAGAGGAATAAGGCTGGACCCAGATGAAACTTGTCACATCACATTTTACATGCATTGCCACTCAAGAAACAGTAAATATGGTGAAGAAACACCTGCTACTGGACAGCCCTCTGTACAGCAGAACCAACTACAACCCAGACCACATTTGTGCCTTACTCTGTGTGATGACCACCTACATCCAGTATAGTGAAGGTTTCTACAGACAGTAGCACAGCTGTGCCATGGGCTCACTGGTGTCCCAAATAGTGGCCAACCTCTACCTGGAAGAAGTTGAGAGCAGAGCCTTGATTAACCTTCACAGGAAGTGACATCCACATAAGTGTGGTAGCAGATGCTATAAGATTTCATAATGTGAGCAAGGGGGAGCTTAGAGGTGTTTGAACAGAAGAGGCCGAGAATACTGTAGACCCTTGAAGAACTCCACATGGGGTTTTTGTTCACTCAGATCTGTGATTGCCAATTGACAAATTAGTCCATATCATGTAAGTATGAGATGAACCAATTAAGTGCCAGAAAGTTCAACCTAACTTTCTAATCTCTCAATCAGTATTTTACAGTCACCTGTGTCAAAGTTGACCATGAAAGCAGTCAAAAAGAGAGCCCAGCTGAGGCCGTATCAGAATCTGAAAGCTTAGAATTAACAAATAGAACATTTTCTCAGAGTTCCTTTTTCATCCTGTTGTAATAATAATTCATAATAATAATAATATTCATATTCATAATGTGACTGGACTTATCACTTAGTAACTTAGAACCCAATACGTTATTGCCTTGACTGAACCTAAACTTTTATTTTCAACTTACCTGTAAATGCAGCTCATAAAGTAAAGGTGTACTCGCTGTCATTGAATAATCCTGTCACGGTGGAGGACTACAGGCTTCACATTATTAATGTTCACAGAGCTTGTTTTATATGTTTCAGAGTTTGTTTCGAGAGTTAAAAAAAAAAAAAATAGACTAAGAACCTTCATCATCAAAATAGCGAGAATGTGATGCACAAAATGTAAATATTGATTTTGTGTGGAAGATGGGAAAAGGAGACACTGAAAACAACAGGAGGTGGTCTGACAATGTTTGCCACGAATACAGCTTTTCTATAAAAGGCCTCTCATGTTTCAAGCGTTTCAGCTACAGTTCAGAATATTCACCCTAACCATAATCCTTTTTCTTTCATTCTGTTTCATGTGTCTTTATTTTCTCAGCTGGGGCCAAACATCAAAGAGCTGTTCCGTCTGGTGGAGGACTTTGTGGATGTCATTGGCCTGAGGATGAAAGACTTTCAAGACATGTATGAAGTCACCGATAACCTAGGTCAGCCTTATCTCCATCAAGGGGATCCCTATACCTATCTCTTTTTATCAAAACAAATACTCTCACAACTTTTTTTTTCTCTGAACACTCATCTTCATAAGTACAATGCAATACATAAAAGGCAGAACAAGGGAGGGTGACCCTGCGGTGAAATAGACATTGACCCCCTTAAGTTTACATGCAGCAAAAGCCACTATATACCTGTACTGTCACCTAAGTGTCCATACACAGGACTCATTCATATTATCAATTAACTTAACAGTAGGATTTTATTAATATATCAAAGTCAGTACCCACCGATAAGATAATCACTGTCATTAATGTTAATCAAAGGTTAAAAATGTGATCTGAAATAAAGTTTTCAAAATGGTAGCAGAAGAGGTAATATATCACATCTCTTAGTCCATAGTATACATCCTACACCTCACTCAATGCATTAGACACTCCCTGACTGGTAAACACACACGTCTATGCCGCCTACTTGTTTTGCAGGCCTTTGGTTAAAGTCTTCAAATTGAAGCTGAGTGAGTGCTCCTTGAGCCTTTATTTTAAAATACACTACTGCACAGACACAAAGATTAACTATCATTTATCATATATTTTATGATGAATGTAATATAAGGCTGTGTATTATCTGTTGTTTAATATAGTAAGTTTTCCTTTTAAAATGGTGTGTTAGTGTTATCTTTTGGTCTTAAATGACCAAATTAGAGAAAACTGAGCAAAGTCTAATATTTTTATTAGACTAACATGTCAGATACCTTATACACTGCACTCAATGGTGTCTCTATCTATACTGTGCTTTTTTTTCTATTTCTGGTGTACAGCTAGTACATGTATGGTATCCATAACAACGAAGATCATTTGATCCCCCAGTATAGAATGTGGCTGTTTTTCTGTTCCTCAGTACATCAAGAGAACAAACCCATTGTGAATATTAGCACTCCCCAGGGCAGCAGGTCCTTAGACATGTCTCAGGGGACTCTAAATCCACATTCACAACTGCTCACTGCCTTCTTCCATTGCCCGGTGGCTATAAATGCTCTGTGTTTCTTAAATAGGGGGAAAAAAAATATTGTGTAGTCATCACAGAGGATCTGCTGCACTATGTGACCTCCAGATAAAAACAAGGCAGAGTTTGAGTTGAGTCAAGGGAGAGTACGTGGGAATTGAGGCCAGATGAGAGGTCCTGTTTATAGCAGTGCCACCTCGCTGTCTGGAGCCAAATGCCTGCCCACGCCAGCAACGCACCTCCCCTGGGGCGACTGACCTCCTCTTCCCTCCCACACCTTAAACATAAATGAAGACACGCACAGGAGCACTCCATCATCTGCCAACTTATAGTTAGATCAGAGTTTCTTCCTCCAAACCCATCAAAGTAGTCAAGTTGTATCTCACCAGTCTTGAACTCCAACTGCTGAATGGTTATTTTTAAGAGTGATATTAGGGGCTATTGCAGTCAGTAAAATGATCGTTTTACTTCTCTTTGTAGGTCTTTAAAACAGAAAACACTGCACATAGCACACACATATGCAGTCCAGTGTTTCCTCTAGGATTTTTTTCAGCAGCGGGGGCAGGCTCTCCGGGGAGCTGTGGCGGCGTAAACAAATGACACTTGACTGCAGATTTTACTTTTATGCCCAGCATAATCCCCCTTTTTATTGAATGGCTGGCATGGAAAATGGCTTTTTAAAGGCTGGATGTAAAAATACAAGATAATAACAAAAATACAACAATAAAATAAAACAATAAATGATAATTTCTTGATGAGGCTGTAGAATCAGTGGAACCGGCTATTTTTTTCAACCCATTTAGGGTCCCAGCCTGATAGCCTGTGCTTCCCTTTAGGTTTTTCTCCTCTACTCTCATCTCTCTCTCCTGCACCATCACTTTGCTCTCCTGCTCCTTCACTCGGCTCTCCCCCTGCTGTACTCTGCTCACCTTCACTTTGTTCCACTGCTCCTCCCTGTCTAATGTTACTTGTCTTATACGATTACATAAAACGTTAACATTAGATAATTTACACTCACATCACATCTGATTACAAGTGTGAACACAATTTTTTACCTAACCATCATCATTTGAGTCAGTAAAAGGCTAATGATACCTGACCAGCGTCATCTTCATCAGGTGTATTTCTCCTCTTTAAGAAATATTTGAACAAGCTCATCTGAAAATGCAGTCAGCCGTTACATCATGGCGTGTATATATTCACTTAATGCTATCAATTAGTTTACTCACGTGAGCGACACTGAGTTGAGTTGGCACTGGGCCCAATTAATTAAGCTACCGATATGTTACGTAACCTTAGCTGGCCATCAATATTATGCAAATGTCTATCGAACTTATAAAATCTATTATAAGTTTTCTTAAGCTAATAAGTCTACCTTTTCTCCGGTGAGTCGTTGCCCTATTTTCAAGATGACACTCTGTGACACTGACTCTCCGACCTGGTGCCTGGGTGCTTGACGTGATGTCACTTTCAAGGCCGTGCTCTCGCGAGTAATTAACGTTGATGGCACCAGTAAGTTCTTGGGGCAGGGGGAATCTACTCCAAAAAGTAGATACTGAACAAGATAGTTATCTAGTTTACCTCAGCACTCGCGACATCCGACCCAGTGCAGGGCTCTGCTGTGAAGGTGGAGATATGATGCGGCAGTGGTGTATTTGCGACGATTAAAAGAAAAAAAAAAAAGAAAGAAATTTGAAGGAGTGGCGGGCCGCCACTCCTAAATGAATGTAGAGGAAACACTGCAGTCTATGACATGCAAAACACATCCATTGTCCTCTTTGTCAGCCCACTTGCACGGCACCTTTATGAATGTCATTTAGATAGACACGAAGAAAAAAGTTGCGGCTGGCTAAACAATCCCTGAATATTGAATCAATTGTTGCATTTCTTGGTATGGTTATATCTGACATTTATGGCTGTGATACCAACAAGGCAAACCCGGACACTGCCCCGTGGTCCTAGAACTCCATGCTCTGCCAAAGCACCAGACTCACTGTGTGTGGGTTATTTGGGAATATACACTTTTAAAGCACAGCATCCACTGACATGGTTAGGGCTTTAAGGTGGGTCCTGTTTTATTGCCTGACATTATGGCCCTTTCTTAACGAGGGTCGTCATGTGAAACATTTTTACCACACAGCCTTATATGCCATATGCATAGGAGAAGTGAACACATTGGATACAGAGTGGGAGGAATGAATGCTTAATAGGAGCCTAGCAGGCCATGCTGACATGCTACACAGCTTTTATTTCTAAATTTGAATTTTGTAACAGTTTTACTTGGAGAAATTGTTTTCCGTGTTAAAAATCCACTGGTAAAATCAAGGACTTTACAATCTGACTGGTCTGACCGGATGCATACCAATTACCTTTTTTATTTTGTCCAGGGCTCACCTCCCCACGTGCGAAACAGTTTCCCATAACACTCTTTTGCATGCTGCATACTGAGTTAAGTAATGTCAAAGATGTTTGAGGTTAAAAGAAATACAAACAAGCCAAAGCAATTTTCCCCCTATACCAGAAAAAAAAAAATGATGAAGCCGCACCTTTCCCCAGCCACTGACACAGCACTGTGGAGATAGGTCTGGCTATGTAACACTCAGTCTTTAACAACATACAGCACCCTGTGTGATCTATGTGTGTGTGTGGGTGTGTATAAATATATATATATATATATATATATATATATATATATATATATATATATATATATATATATATATATATATATATATATATATATATATATATATATATATGTATATACTAGAATAAACACCTAGTGTTTAATGTATATATATATATATGTATATATGTATATATGTATATATATATATATATATATATATATATATACTAGAATAAACACCTAGTGTTTAATGTGCACGCTCGTGTACGTTTATGAAAGACCCATCAATCATTGTGAAAAACTGGCTACAGAAGTATGAAGTAAATATAAGGTGTAACAAGTGAAAGTTGCCACCGTTTGCCTGTTACAGTATTGAGCATCCACAAGCGTCCAGTGATGGGTCATGCAGACATCAGTTTCCCAATGAAGGGCTGGAGGGGTATGGTGGACTGGGCCCGCAACTCCGAAGACAGAGTTACCATCCCCAAGAACATTCTGTCTACTGGCAAGCCAGGTGAGAGCTGTGACGCACCATACACACACCTGCACCCCAACCCAAACCCACTAAGATATAAGATACAGAAGTAACAGGATGCTGCAGTCACTGTTGCAGTTCCTGTACCCAGGAAAGAGTGATAACATGTTGTTGTGTGGGCATTAAATTCAAGTGATATTTGACAAAATAATAAGTCTTGGATGATTTATTAATGCATTTATTCAGAGCAAAACGTGTTCTTAAAATACTGATTACATCAGGCTTGTCTACCTTCTGTTTGGTTGGGAGGGGGCCGCCAAGACATTAAAAAGCAGAAATATGGAACGGCAGTTGATTTATAAAACAGTGTTACTGCCATTAATCTGCAAAGCAGAGCACCCGCTCAGAGAAATGCATGCAGAGATGGTTGTATTTAATATTGAAAATAAAACATGCTGGATAATAACAAAATCACCTGCTGTTAGGCAGCTGTACAACAAAATGGCACTATGTCTTCAATAAGGCCCAAGTATGTTTTATATAATGTAAATATAAAGCCCATTTGACAGAATAATTTCATGACCTGAATTATAAACAAGGGCATGCCTATATAGCCCACTAATTCGTCGCTCACAGATAAAGACAATTATACAACTCTGAGGTTTTGTAGCAGAAACAAACTGTGAATACAAAAAGCAGACGGGGTGGCTGAAAATGCCAAATAAAATAATTTTTACTGCTCAGTTCCATTAATGTCATTACAAATTAAATGTTGTTTTACCAGACAACCAGTCTGTCAAACACAATTACAATAGTCTCAATTGTGTCATGTTGGATTATCATGAAGAATGTTTTCAAAGACAACTATATTAATGATGTGTGTGTACACCCAGTGACCACTTTATTAGGTATACGTACCTGTAAAGTCTAATGCTATCCAACGCATTGGAGGAGTTGGAAATGGGGTGGCAGAAAACAGAGATTTGTCCCCCTCGATAACCTATATCATTTAAAAACAACATTTTAAATTATACTGTTGTATGTATTGTGTATTGAAAACACGTCTGATAATTGGGGACCAATTTTAAGATGGTTTCCCCTGTCAGATGCCGCTCAGTGGTTTGGCCCATCGTCTATCAAGATGCACCTCCACACACATTGTGGCGGCTGTGGTTCAGCGTTTGTTATCGTAAGGTCGCTCGTTCGATTCCCCTGGTCCTGAGTCTCCCCTATTTGAAGGCGAGGTGGGCGCACCCTTTGTCCTTGAATATAATTTGGATCAGCATCATTCAGTATCAATATTGATTTTCATGAGTGGGGAGGCATATTTGTGCATTTGCGTCACAAGTAGTAATGAAGAAGAGCACCAGCTGAGAGAGACTTCTCCCTGCAGGCAGGTGTTAGGTACACAGTTTTCAGTAGCAGTGGGGTAATTTGTCAGTTGGGATGTTTTCGACCATTAAAGAAAGCCCTGTACTGCTAGTATGCTAATGAGGCCGTCACTCCTAATCAGGAGTCAACAGGAGCCAATCAGGAGCAATTAGAGACAATTTCCTCCCCAGCTGAGAGATGTGTCTCTATGGTGGCAATGTCACACCAGCAGCCAGCCCTCTTTATGCTTACAGCTTGGACCTGCTTTCATGGATTAAAATGGCTCTCTGATGCCTTGTTTACAGTGATTGATCAGTTGCTTTTCCCATCCCTTTTTTTATATAAAGGGAAGAAATGGCATGGTCTGTAGGAAAAAAAGAAGAGAGAGATGTGTCTTTGTTTAATGCTGCTGAAAATGTAATGTAACATTGCTAGGCGCTAGAGGAAGAATTTGATTTGCCTCCTCTCTGCAATGAGCAAACCTTAAACATGACAACAATTAGTATAAAACTCTATAAGAGCCTATTATAAAAGAAGAATGAAAAAGCCATTAATTTTCTTCCTCATTAGACATTTGCTAAGCTGATTTGTTATTTTAAATCCAGGATTGTTTACACCAATGTTTGGCTGCTGGCAATCCTCTTCTTCATTATCGCCACTTGTGGTTCAGTGAAAATAAGTGAAAACAAGCTCCATAAGGCCAACAGAGGTGTAAACCTCCAGAGGGAACCCTCATAGGAGCAGTGTGTAATACATGTCCAGAGTTTTAGTTTAAAACATTCAAAAACTACTCAACAAACATTATCAACAGGATGTGAGGAAAACAACAATGTTGATGTTATTCCAAAGACATAAATGTACTGTGTTGCAGTAACTATGAATCTAGCATGCTAACCAGCAAGCCCCAGCCCCTACTGTCTGGTAATACCACTTGTTAGCAAGTTGTTGGTTACTGTGGTGATACGCAGCCCCCTATGTTTTTGTCTCTGCCTTTGAATTCTGGCCATGTTTTATAAATTACATCTTCGGGGTGGTAACTGTGGGACACATGGTCCTAAATGAGCAGGATGCAGTAGTCAACCAAGGACACCAACAGACACCCTCACTTCTCCAGATGCTCTGTTAAATCACATGCTGCTTCTGTGCAAGTACATAAAAAGAAATCACCAAAGCATTATTTTGCATGCATACGTAATGATACAAGTCAAATGAATTTAGAGACAGTAATATATTCCATATTTTTTGTGTTAACTTCATTTCACATTGTTGCTTTTACTCAAAGCCTTCATTTAAAAGGCAAAATGCAGCAAAAGTTCATGAGCATGAGTAAAATGTTATCTGACAGAGGAGCAGGACTTAAGTTAAATTTGTATGATGTTTACGCCATTCTTGGCATGTGTGTTACTGTTAAGGTGTAATGGAGTATATTAGGTACGCACAAGTGCACATTGCTGTTAACGGGTTTTTTTAGTCCACCTCCTCCCACCAACTGGTTGAGAAGACCCCCCAATATGACAAACCCTACTTAAAAACTCCATCGAATGTGTTTTCAGGTTTATGTCATACAACTCAGCATTGTATGCTCATTACATTATTTCAAACTGTATGGTAATAAGCTTATGCATGACTACATGTAAGTGCATATTTACACGTCAACATATGCAAACAAATATTCGGTACATAGATCAAATGTGAACAAATGTTCATGGAGAGATACTTGGCTATGAACAGTTTCATTTCTCAGACGCAGACATATGACTTATTGAATCACTTGTTAAAGTCCCTCCATGCTTGCTCTTGTTGGGCACAGACAATCTGGCTGAGCATATTGGATGGGGTAGCCAAAGAGTGACTGAGCAGGACAAATAATACTTCATCCCCCTCACACACACAAATACACACAGATGCCTTGCTCGGTTCCCCCCTGATGCCCATGGGAGCTCAGCTGTTGCCTGGGAGCTACAGCCTCTGTCTGCTGCCTGGCACACAACTTCGTGCTCTCGGGCTGCCATGTAGTGTGCTGGAGCAGAAGAGTTGAATGTCTTCAGATGGCCCGGCAGATGGAGTTGTGTTTTTTTCGCCTTTGACACTGCAGCCGGAAAGAGAAGGCTTCTCCTCGCCCTGGGCCTGTCTGTGCCTTCATGTGTTCAAGCAGTCAAGTTTTGACAAATTTCCTCCATTGCAGGAACTTTTCTGTTGTCCCTTAACTGCAGAGAGACAGAGAGAGCTGCAGATTAGATATGCAGTTCAATGGGTGAATTTCTGACTGGATCAATGGCGCTCAGGTGCCGATCATGTCACTGTGGCAGCCAGAACATCGGATGACCTGAGGCTAAAATTATATAGACTCTAGGCTCAAACTCCGGTCTACTTTTTGCACTGTTGTTAGTTAAAAGTTTAATTCATTCACTATTCTTACAAAGTATTTCGGCTTTTAGTTGAATGCAGTCCTTACAGGCTACACATAACTTCAGAGCCATGTTGTAATGCAGATCATAATCATGTAATCATCACAGACCAAAGGCTGAAGCACTGACCTCTGATCAGAGATTAGACATCTTTATGTCATCCTTAAAGGTCCAATTTGTAAGACAGTTGATTTCTGAGTCTCATACCAAACTCCTCAAATAATGACACTTCAGGATTGTAGGTTCAGTCAGCTGCCGGTTCATAGTGAAAGGAAGTTGATTGTCGCTGATGGCTTGGTCTGAGAATTCAGACTGAGCCTGTGAATGAGACTCAACAATAAACTCTCTCCAAAAACACCTTTTGCACCCTTATGTGGGACTTACGTATGTGATATCAAACTGTTCACTGAGTGGTCCGTACATTGTGTTCACTACTTTCTATCCAGCACTTCCATCCATAAGAAGAGGTGTGTGGATAACATAAGTGGTTCATTTCTTTTAACAGAACATTTCTCGGAAACTGGATATATACCTGGCAGGCCAACCTCCTTACTGTGTTGCCATGCTTTGTTGTTCCTCTCAATAATGCTCTAGCTGTAAATTTAAGCTACCTAATTCTGTCCTTGTCATGCAGTTGTAATCTCTATATCAGAGGTCAATAATAAAGGTTGGGGTCGGACAGGATGGCATCTGGGTCTGTACCTGTAATGTGTTAAAATAGGCTTTTAAAATACTGAGAATTAAAACATTTTGACGGAGCATTTGTAATTTGCCCAGAGCAGCTGTGTAAGCAGCCCCCTGAAACAAAAACAAACTCCATTGCGTGTGTTGTTAATCATCTCACATGACAAGTCAGTCAATCATATCAATGCATTCGGACAAGTGGGGCAACTCGAGTCACGGAATACATACACACAACAACTGTCAGGGGAGTACAAGAGTCAGAAAAGAGATATTTCACATGGCATGCTCTAAAAAGAAAAAAGTAGCCATCGAAAACAGATTTTCAAGAATGAACCCTTGCATGTTCGTTCTTTGCACGGGCAGTTCAAATCCAGTCTCACTGTGACTTGACTATGGTAACTATTGAGAAGTGAAGCGCCACACAAAGCATGACTTTTAAGCAAACATACCCACTCAAATCTGAATTAAGTACACAGAAAATAAAGGCAGCTCTCTGCACTGTAGACATTTAAAAATACAGCTTCCAAGCTACACATGTTTATGAAGATGGCCCTGACACCATTCGGCCCAGATAAAATCCTGGTAGATAAAGCTTGAGCTCTGTTCTCTGAGGGAAAGAAACACTGTTCAATCGTTAATTCAATTTCAATTAAATTCAAACTTTATTAGGGTTAAGATGTGTTGACATTGTTTATTGCAAAGTTGGTTAAGACTGTTAAGATGTCCAATGGAGCTGAAAATTAAGGAAAAAGTGACATATTTATCGATTATGTAATGTATTATTGCATCCACTTACCTCAACATTAATTTTTTTTTTCCTCAATATTTTTATTTATTTTAAAAGTACTTAAGCATTTTATTGTATATAGTATTCCATTGTTAGTTTCTTATTGCTTCTATATTTGCCCTTATATTTTTATTCTATCTATCTATCTGTCTATCTATCTATCTATGAAATACATCTCTTATTTTACCTAAAATGAGAAAAAAAACATTAATTTATTATTAGCATACACGTTTATAATCTCTTCACTTCAGTGTGAAAGCTGACAATAAGTATGGTTGAATTATAAAATGGTACTTTTTTAAATTCTACAGTCAGGTGTTGACTTCATACAGATGTTTATATAACTGCTAGGCAACTTCAACTTTCTGCACATGGCACTAAATCATAATACAACAATACAATACAATACAAAACCTCATTATGAATCCTCTTGGACCACTCTAAGTTTGTCTGTAATGCAGACTAGACTAAGTCGTCACTAGCGGCTCAAGCTGCTAACTGCCCCTTGCTGTTGATGCAGGTGTGATTTTTACCTAGTATCATTGAAATCACATTCTAATTTGATGATTTGCTGATGATGATCAACATTTAAATCCATCACTGTGCTCTGTGTTTATTCTGTGGGCGGCTGCGGCTCACGGGTAGAACCAGCATCTTGTATCGGATTGACTTATCGGCTTCATTTTGCATGTTGAAGTGTCCTTGGGCAAGAGACTGAACCCCAAAGACACAGCAGTTGTAGGCAGGTAAATTGATCATGAAATCAGAATCATCTTGTCTTGAATTATTTATTCATTCTTTCACTTATGTCACTTGTTTCATTTATTTAATATGTACAAAACAAAAGCCAAAAAAAACGACTTTATCTAAGCAGCCGCTTAGTTCGCTTAGTTCGCTTATGCCTTGGGCCGGCCCTGCATCAGTGTATGAATTTATGTATAAATTACTGTAAGTTGCTTCGGACAAAAGCATCTGCTAAATGCCCTAAATGTAAATGTAAGTATTGCGCTCTTTACATACAGAGATATGGAAGGATAAGTCTGCCTACACATGTCTGTTCACCCATGTTTTTCAGCATATTTAGTCCACTCTTACATATGTTCCACCTTAGCCTATACATTTTGGGCTGCACATGACTGTCCTCTCAGACATGGGGCAATTTTGGCCACGCAACAAACTGCAGCTCATCAGACCTCGATAAAGAAGGAGACCATTATGGAGACTCATTCCCAAACCTCATGTTTTATTTGCCTAAACTTAGCTATATATGAACTTGACTGTTTTACCACACCTTAACCACATTTTATTTAATAAAGCCATGATCTTTATGTGACTGTAACCATATATCGCTAAACATAAAGGACAGCCATGCTATGGAGTAAATACCAAATAAGTATAATACTTTTATTGTATAATAAAAATATACAATGAAGTATCAAGTAGAATGAAATAACAAGAGTAACAAACAGATAAATCTGTAGTAAAAGATTTGTATATATCAATTACAACCAATGCCAGCCTCTGGGCTAAAGACGGCCTGTCTACCATTTGGTAGAGGATACAGTGGTTGGTGCTGTACGGACAACCACTTATAAACAGTAGGACTGACTGGTAAACAACATGCAGTGGTTTCCAGGTAGAGGCAGCAGCTTTTCCATATGAAATATCGTCATAAACCAAAATAGATTTAACAATAGTTTTTGTTGAATATGGAAGCAATTCTCATTTCTGTGCAGGGAACCAAGTGTTAGTCTCACTTTAGCAATCAGAGTGTAATAAGGCATACAATTTACAGAATGAATGTTAGGAGATTGTAAATAGACTTGGTGAACAACATCTATTTGTTTTTGTCTTTCTGAATTGTTCGGAAGTTATGATAATGCAGCTGGAGTTGGAGTTAATCAAATGAAGATTGCATACATTCATTGGCTGACTGTTCCAATGTTGCAATACAACATAAAATGGTGTCATCTGAATAAAGATGACATTCACAGGATTTGGATGAGGAAATACTATGATTTATGTAAGTTATTGACAAAATTGGACAAAAAAACAAAGCTTGCGGAACACTATTAGTAATATTTGACACCAGAAGTGCCAGAATTCCATAATTATTAGCTCTGTAACTCTGTAATCTCTCTTGATAAGTGTCCAGTATAAAGAGTAATGCATTTATTGTGTTAAGATATCTTTCAAGAAGTCAATCCAGATTTCAAATGACAAATTTCAATGACAAACTCAAACTAAAATCCCCCTCACAACATTCACACACAGGTAATATTACACACACACACACACACACACACACACTATCACTACTTCATTCATCATCATTCATAATTTTCTGTAACTTGTGTTATTTTTAATTTTTTAAAATGTTTACATTATTTAGTTGGAGGCTCCAAATAACCCCACTGGCTTTTCTGCCTCTTCCTGAACTGTATATTATTGTGGGAGAAAAAAGGGAAACATTGCTTCGAGTAGGGGAGACCAGGGACGGTTGTAACAGGGGACTGTTGTAACTCCTTGAATTCCTCCAATCAGAAACAACCTAGAGTGATGACACTCACTGCGCTCATGCTCAGTTAGTTTCCCTCCATTCTTGCTTAAAAGGAAGCCACATTTGAAACATCCTGACGCCGTTATCGACAAAAGGTTGTTTTTGAGGTAAAAAAATTACTTTTCTTTCTGATGTACTTTTTTGGATGCTGTTATAAGATCAAATGTCGATAAATTCAAAGAAGTACTATTAGAATCACTGTTTTGTAAGCTAAAAATAGAAATGGCTAACAAGTGTCAAACTAGCAGTCAAGCTAGCTCACATGAGATGAAAACATGGTTGGTGATACTTAGACAGTTGTAACGCCCTGTTACAACCGTCCCAGTATCACCAAACATGTTTTATTTATATTCTAAAAACTAGCTAAGGTTAGGGATAGAGTTGCAGATATTGGTATTAAAGAGAAGCAGGTTTTTCCGCTCACAGAAACTGATCCAGTAAAGGGCCACTGTGGCTGCAGGTTTTCATTCCAACCAAGCAAGAACACACCTGATTCGACTTATTCAATCAATTGAATTGTCTTTACACAGTTGATTTGTTGGATCAGGTGTGTTCTTGCTTGGTTGGAATGAAAACCTGCAGCCACAGCAGCCCTTTACTGGATCAGTTTGACACCACTGCCCTAGGGGGAAGCGAGACGGCCACCATTCACCCCAGAAAAAGTCATTTAACCATTCCAATGACTCCGAAGCTGTTAAGGTAAATTAAGCTAAAAAACTGCATAGTTTCCCTTTAATGTGCAAATTATAAGTAAAATAGGCAATTGTTTTAGGTGTTCTACCCATTAAATCATTTTCTTGCATTATACTGTAATTTGATGGCTTCACCACTTTTGTGTCATATAGTATGAAAAAAAGGTAATCATTACTTAAAAACATGAAATTAATAGTCACAATAACCTGACTGATAAATAATATTTTCCATTTTGACTATATGATTGATTCATTATGTTTATTTTAGACATGTTACTACTGTCCCTGACATGTGTTACAACTGTTTCTGTACACCGGGACAATTTTGCAACCTGTACATATTTCATAAAACCACTTAAATACATTATTTCAGCAGTTGACAGATTTAAGTTTATAATATAACAAATTGGTTATTCCAGTGTAAATGTTTTTTGATGTACTGCTAAAATTGCAAAAAAAAGTGTTACAACTGTCCCTGGTCTTCCCTACTTTGTGTCAAAGTTTGAGATCTATGACACATCATTTCAGTTATGAGTGAAAGGGAACGTGTTGTGATTCTAATTCAGCAAAGTCACCACAAATTGGAAAACGGTCAAAATGACTATCATGGCCTATTATTGAAATATCAGCTACGTTGTTGTGTCAACCAGGACTGTATTTATGACTCTTGAAAGGATTATAATTGAAGGCTATAGATATATAGATAACTGTATTAATCCCCAAGGGGAAATTAGGTTATAAAGTTATGCATAAGAGCCTTCGATTGTAATCTTTTCAGGGCAAGGGCAAGAGTCCTTATCGAATTTAGTTCTAGGGGCCCATGAAGTCAAATTTAAAAATAGAAATGGCTGTCAATAATGTTCAAAGTAGTGGTAACCAGATAAACTTGAATATAATAGTATTCCTTATTGGAGGCCCCTAACTAAGTTGTACCATAGTTTGACACCTCTGTGTCAACTTTCTTTTAGGTTCATTAATTCTCCTCTACTAAAGTAAAAATGTACATCATTTATCTAAGCATTGTTTCTGTAATTGTTGTTTTTTATTTTATTTGCTTTTTAGTTGTCCCTGAGTGAAAACAGTGTCAGGCTGTACTATTTGCCGCTGGGGAGATAAGCTGTGTCAGTTGTGTCAGTTGTGCCTGCGTGTGTGTGTGTGTCTGCAACTGTACAGCCGTGTAAGAGACAGCGTTTATAGCTGACTAGTCATGTAGGCCAGTTCCAGTGTAAAGAGCTCTTGGGGGCTGGAGGAGTGGAGGCAGCATGGCTGACCTGCATTCTCCTCTATGGCAGGCCACAGTACTTACAGAAACTGAACCATTCAGTCTCTCTGAACACTCATCCAAACACTCCTGTCTCAGTGTGTGCACCTCTCTTTCTTTCCCAACACAGATACAGACGAGTCCTCAACGTTTGTAACCGGCATCGTTTTGTACAGAAACCTGGGCAGCATTCTGACCCTGCAGAGGTAAGACTACTGACTTCTTTACTACCACAGCTGAAAGATTAAAGGCATTGTTGATTGTTCACCAGGTTTCCCTCTGGCCATGATACTGCATAAATGTCAAGGCTCTCTCTGGTCATGAAACTCCATATCAGGGGTATTTAGAAAGATGCTTTCAAATTAGGAAGGCAGGGATGTGATAACTGAGTTTACAAGAATGTAGCCTAATCTGTTTTACAGTTTGGTTCAGGGCACCCATGTATAAATGTGTTACAGGAGTGTAAAAAAATGGATTTAACATTTTATCGACATTTATCGACACTGTCGATACAATAAAAAGTACTAGAAAAGATCTTAACTTAAGCAGACCTTGAAGGTTTGAGAATAATAGCATTATTATTTTTGAGCATGTTAGTATGCTGATGTCCACATTTCACAAAGGGCTTATTATATGTATAGACATGCTTGAGAGACAGGTAGGGAGACAGATGAGAGAGATAGCTGGAGAAAAACAAATGTGCAATCCTCTAAACTGGACAACAACATATTTTTTTGTAATTGCCTTCCAAAACAAACTGCATGAGTGATTTAGTGCCCCTATATACAGGACAACATTGTTTGTCTGTGGCCTCCACCTGTGGGGTGTGAGGAAAATGATTGAGAGAACTAATCTTTGACTATTTTCTTCTTAAAAAAAAAAAAAAGAGAGAGTATAGGAAACTTAACTCCTGAGTGAATGGCCCACAATTTGTTTACCCATCCATCCACTCTGAACTCCTTAACACCAATTCTACCTTTGCACATGACATACATCAACAGTCTACACAGACACTTAAATCAGCTACTAGATGAATTAAAGTTATCTATTAAACGTTTTACTTTGATTTTCTCCAGTTAATAACAGTCCTTGAAACTTAGAATACATTAAGAAGAATTCATTAACTCCAGCTAATTCAGTGAGAAGACTGGTGGTCTTGTTTCTAAAAAACAAAACAAAAAGAACATACATTTTATTTAATAGAAAGTGCTTGGTGTTCAATATCCCTTATTAAACAAGCTACATGAAATAGCTATGTAATATGACAAATATATATTGAAATATGGTTGCTGACGCTGTGGAATAGGTGAACCATATTCCATATCCTACTACAAAAATGTGCTGGTTGTTACGGTTCGTCATTGTAGAGTCAGGGCATTTTACATCCGTGCTGCAGTCAATGTTCCCAGTTAAATGAAAACAACGATTTGATGCTAAAGCAGCAGCACATTAGCAGTGGGTGGCCTCATGTATGTCTTCTATCTTCTCAAGTATAAGGATTTTTTGGAGAAAGTTGCTGTTGCTGCCTGCATGACGATTAACATGCATTTTAACACAGCAGTGTATGCATAGCTCTGCGTAGTTCTATGTGGTAAGAAGCTCTCCATTATGATAATGTGGTAAAAGCACATAATGAACTGGTAACATAGGGGAAGTGAAGAAGACCTCACTCTCTCCAATCCTCCTACATGTTTGTTCTGGATCTTTGGATTGCTGCTGCGATCTGTATTTCTAGGCTTCTCTTCACTCTTTTTTATTTCTTTTCCTCTCTTTTTCTGCATTTGATTCCCCCCTTGAGGAAAAGCAGATGAGTTTGAGGCAAGAGACTATATGACACAAACATTTAAGTTGACTGATTGTGTTTTGGAATGGTGAGAGGGTGATTGTGCGTAGAGGATACAGTGACAGTGTGAGGAGCTGGAAAACGGAGCATGGGCTGCTGAACATGTTTGGTCAACTGGAAGCTTTCGGCATCAGTACTTCCTGTAGCAATTCACTTTTTTTTCTGATTGTCTCATTCCACATGATTGATAGTACCTATGAAAACAGAAATTTCAATGCATACTAAACAGGGCGTGAGAATGTAAAATAGAATGTCCCCCAAATTTTCAAAGAAACAGTACTGAAAAACAATTTGGACTGCTTCAAATGCTAGAAAAAACCCTTAAACTCTTTCAGGTTTACTTAGTAGGTAGGATTACATTTTTTTCTGAAACAGGTCACGAAGATCCTGGCGAGCTCATTGAAGACACGAGGCAGAAATCTGTTACATATTTTTGTTCATTAACATTAATATGTATGGATTTCAGTTTAATAGTTTATCTTTCCACCACTTTCAGACAAAATGAATTAGGGTGCAGGTTTGTACATGCAGTATATACACAGTGTCGAAAGGTCTTAGAACACCAGTCAAAATATATATATTTTTTGTTTGTTTAAAAATATCATCCTAACAGTTTGAGGTCAGGTGACTGTGGAGGAAAGTCCATGACAGTCTGGACTTGGGCTTCTTTGGTCTTCCAGTAGTTCAAACAAGGCTTTGAGATGTGTTGGGAGTCATCATCCCGCTGTGGTATAAAGTCAAGACAAATCATGGCGAGACCTAAGGTTTCCCTTTTTGATCCAATCCATTCATGGTCCAAAGCGGATGAATCCAATTGACTTTCCTCAAGCACAACCATGAGTTGGTTTTCACTCTAATGTCTTGATGACTGTTGAATGGATTACTATAACATTTGGTAAATATACTGTTGGTGCCCAGAGACAGGCAGACACCAGCAGGTTAACTGTTTCACTCAACATGTTGTATCCTAGTGATTGTGTTGATCCCTTTTGAGCTAACTCCATTGACATGTTAAAACATTTAAAAACTACTGGATGGATTTCCATTCAATTTAGCTACTCAAGGACCTCATTGTATGATCTTGGTGGTTCCCAACAAGTCAAAGTTTTTATCTATCCAGTAAAACATTTGCTACATTGATCACAAATTTGGGACATATATCCATTGTATCTGGACGTACCCTAATGACTTGGGTGATCTCTGGCTTCTCATCTAGCACCATTTTTGGTTTAGCACCAATATAAGCCTAGAAACACACTAAACTACCATGGTAAACATGGTGAACATTGTACCTACTTAACATTAGCATGTTAGCATTGTCATTGTGACCTTATGCTAAGATTTGGCTCAACACACCACAGTGGCAGTGGTACAGAATAGCCACTCATGTTTTCTTTCTTCTTCTAGAAACAGCACAGTCCTCAACTCCAAGGTTCTGTCAGTAACCATCAAGCCCACCCCGGCTTCCCTCTCAGCTCCAGTTGTAGTTGAGTTCTCTCATCTGTACAACGTGAGTGCCTTTTGCTTTAAAACAATTTCAGATTTCAAGTAATTGCTGTGATATTATGTTATATTACTGGTACTTGTTCATGCTGTTCACATGTTTTTCATGTTCATTTTTTAATAGGGTACCACCAACCAGACCTGTATATCCTGGGATGAGAGTGACAGGTAGGATCCACTACATTGTTGTGTTTAACAACTTAGAATCAGGCTATTTCAGACTGCTTTTTTACTGTCACGTATTTTGCACGTGTTGGCGTGATACATGTAAGACAGAAGCTCTGTGGCAATTTGACATTTATTCCAGTTTTAGGCTGTGATTTTATGATTCACTTCTTAGAATCTTCTTTTTACCAAAATTTTAATCGAGAAAAAGGCTTTGCTCATTAGACATCTGGATTTTTAACTCCAGGACCTGACTGCCAATTCTCAAGTGCTGCTAGCTTGGTTTGTTTTTAGCCAGAAAGTTAAGCTAGCTGGTTGCCATTTCTGAGGACTATTATATATAATGATACTGAATTGTATTTTTACTTGAGCAAGGATACCTCTCCAGGCATTGTCCTGTCTTTTTTATACATCTCACTGTAGTGAGTACTGAGACCATGACCTAAAGTGCATTCATTATGGCGCTGTGTGGCTCTTGTGAACGTACCATCTCCAAGTTGATATTGGACTTTCTTAACCAAAAAACAAACTGGATGAGAGCTGATCCTGGGGTTTTTCAACATTGCAGTGGCCTAGTTGAAGCAGATCTCTATTCTGGCCTCAGCTAACCTTAGCGGCACCCCTTTGGTACAGTCCCGCCAGCCTCGTTACCCAGTCTGTGGGAATGATAATCCAACTCTCCCTTGGTCAGGCTCAATGGCAGCTGGTGGTGACCTGGCCTCTGCATTGGTTCTGTACCTCAGGGAAGACATCTAGCGCCGTCTCTGAGCAAAACCAAAGTTCCAATCCTGTGCCACTCTATCCGAGCCCGAGCCCTGGAGTCTGACAGTAGGCGGCCCCTACTCTGCCACCAGAAATACTGCGACTTGAAAATAAGTTTCAGGTTTTGGACAACTTGTGCTCTCTACCTCCTCTAACTTCAAATGGATGTTGGTCTCCTGGCCAATATGGCACTCCAGAAGTGCCCCTGCCCCTCCCCACCGTCAGCTGCAATGAGGGCTAACCCTGCAGTGCCAACAAGGGATATGGTCCATGCTGCCCGGTCTTTGAAGCCCAAAGAAGACTTCATTAACCCCATGAACATGCTGCATGCTTGAACAACATTTCTGGCTGTAGCACTTCCTCATGCATTGGTTCTGTCAAGTTCAGCTGGTTCCACATTTGGCTGAAAGCATATTGCAATTCAAATGCAACATTATCTATCTGGACAATTTCACTTCCTTTCACAAGGGAAGTGAACATTTTAAAACTTACCACTTTCATCCAAAATTCTCTGCTTCTCTGCTATCCATGAACATTGATCTTGCTGTACAATCCAGTAAAATCTTCTGCTGACTCACAGATGCTGGTGAGATTAGCCCTGATCAGGTGATTTAAAAAAAAAACTCCTGTCCCAGTAGCATCTTATATACAAAGTTTGAAATAATTATCAATTCTTGTTGCTATTCCTTGCTTTCAGACAATAACTGATTATCCTGGCATGATAGATTTTGCTTTGCTAAATGCAAGATCCTTGGCAGGCAAATTTTTTTTTATTGAATGACTTCATCAAATAACATACTTGATTTTAGGTTATAACTGAAACACAGTTGCATGAAAACAGCAGAGCTGCAGTTCTCATTGAGCCCGCCCCCAGAACTTTAATATTCTGGATGTTATTAGAGCAGGAAGAAGTGTTGCGTAGCTCTTATATTCAAAGATGTGTTCTTTTGCAAATAACTATAATTAGGTACATACGATCCCTTTAAATATCTAAATATGAGTGTTTTATTAAATAGCAGACAGTACAATTACTACTGGTGATTTTAACATTCATGCAGACAATCCAAATCAGACTATAGCCATATCTTGAGCTGGTTGTCATAAAAGGTCTTAACATTTCCAGCGTCACTGTCTTTGATACTGTCTAATCATTTCTGTGTTTTATTTCTGTTAAGTCTGTTATCATGGATACCCAGACCAGGTCAGACAAAATAAAAAAAAAATGTCATCATATGTCGATATTAGTCGATCATTTTCTGGACAACTTTAATTCTAAAATCCTGAATACCACGAATGAAATTCCACCAAATGGAGAAAATCTAATTTCAGGTAAGCAAAACGGCACTGTGGAGGAATGCCCCACAAGTCAGACTTCATAAACGATTATGTGGCAAAGTTAATGGCAGAAAACCAAAACTGAATTAACTGTGACATCTAGGAAGACCTCAGAGTTTTTTTAATTGCCTGGCAACAGATATACTACACATATTCAACAGTTCATGCTCTCAGGTTTCTTCCCCAACACCCTCAAAACTGCAGTAACTAAGCCATTTTTAAAGAAAAGCAAATCTGAATGTATTGGTACTAAAGAACCACAGGCCCATTTAAAATCTGCCCTTCAGTAGCAAAATGATTGAGAAAGAAGTAAACACTTATATTGACCTTTTTTCCAGTATAACACTTTAGTCCCCTCCACAGTACCGAGACTGCTCTCATTAGGTTACTAAGTTTCATTTTTTTCACAGTTAATTCTAGCAAAGTCTCAGTCCTTGTGCTATTTGACCTCACTGCTGCATTTGATACAGCTGATCATGGTATATTAATACAGATTACAACATTGGTTTGGTCTCTCTGGCAAGGCCCTCGATTGGTTCAAGTCTTACTTTCAAAATCAGCCTTCATCATCACAAAAACATTACAAAGATCAAACACATGATTTCAGAAGATGATCTGGAGAAGCTGGTACTTGCATTTATCTCCAGTTGGCTGGACTACTGCAATGGACTGTTCACAAGTCTTTCTAAGACAGCTATTAGACAGCTCCAGCTGATCCAAATTGCTGCTGCCAGGGTTGCAATAAGAACCAAAAAGCTTAGCATTTAACTATTACTAACCTTGCACACCTCTGAGGTTGGCTGGCTCTGGATTACTGGCTGTTCCCAGAGTGACGCCTAAACACGGCAAAGCTGTGTTTAGGTTTTGTGCCTCTGTTACGACCCCAGCTCGTTGGGGAAAGGGAAATAACATAAAGAACCGGATGGAATTGGTTAATCAAAAATTTAATTGTTTTATTAATAAGGAAGGTAAATTTAACATGAAACAAACACGATAAACTAAGGGAGGAGGGGGCTATTCCGAAATAAAAACACAATAAAAACAAACCAAAATACAGAACTGGAATAGCACCCTTAAGTCCGATCTAGGAAAAACGATGTTTCACAGAAATTGAACCAACTAATGGCTCAGGGCCGTCAACATGTGTCACACACGCCAAACCAAAAGGAACAACTCAAAAGTCCGGTGCGCAGGCCGAGCCAAAATGGCTAACAAACAATAGCTAGCGATCACGCTCACAAGACAGTCAAAACCACCAAACAAATGCTCAACGCAGCAACGAACAGGGAGACAAAGGGGCCAATTGCTCACATCAAATCACAGCGCCCTCGAGTGACTCTCTGCTGCTGATTTTTAACAGGTGTGACTGGCAACGAGCTGAGGCAGGATTGGGCGGTTATACTGGAGCAGAGCGACCCAATCACAGCGCAGGAGGGCAGGCAGACTGAGGCAGGCAGATGAATAGGTAGAGGGAGGAAGACCAGTCAGGAACCAGAGACATCAATCAGGAGCCAGGGCTGGCACATGCCATCTGCATACTAGAACTTGAGGACAGACACCGGGGCAGGGCATAACAGCCAAGGGCCGTGACAGCCTCTCAAATTACCAAAAGAGCTCAGATTCAAGACAGTGCTAGCTACTTTTAAATCTAAGCTCACGACCTACCTTTTCATCACTGCTTTTAGTTAATTTTCTTTTACATCAATTGTATTTGTTTGTTAATGTAACTTTGTCTTATTATTTATTATTTGTGCTGTTTATTGTTTGTACTCAGTCTGCTTGCTTTTGTTGTTTTTATAGCTTCTTTCTTGTGCTTTTGCCTGTGTAATCTGTAAAGAACTTTGGGTTTCAACCGGGTAGGAAATGTGCTATAGAGATGCATTTGCCTTGTCTTACCTTAATGTGGCTGACATTGTATAAGTGCAGCATGCTAAAGTTACTTAAATGTTCCATTTTACACTTTGATATTATATCATATGATGTGATGAACATTGTAACATTCAAGGATCGCTAGCATGGCAAAAATGGCCAGTGTTAATTTCTAATAAACATCTGTTCAGATTATTCCATATCAGATCTATATAACAAATGCATAATTCTGGCAAGTTGAACGGACACTGAGCCGCCCTGTTCTCATCTGTAATTATTCGAAAGCATCTTCGCTTACCCACACGTAGTCTAAAGTACAAATGGCAGTTCCAGGTACTCCAAGAGGAGGTATTAGAGACACCATGTTCTCTCTGAAAAATCTGCTTCTGGCCACAATGGGTTTTTTTTTTTAAAAAAAAAGGATCTTGACAAAGTCAGTGCACTGCTCCCCAGTGAAAGGTGCTGAGTGTGTTGGACAGCTCCACAGCTTGTGTCTGGGAAAACGCTAACCCCACGCTATCACTGCTACGACATTGATGCAGCATGTGGAAAATTAAAAGTGTCGCTCACAGCTTTCCTCCCCCTCCAAACCCACGCACACACATCACCATGTACAACAGAGAGTAGTTCGGAGTCTACTGAGAGAAAGAGACAGAGAGACACTGGCAAGCATGGTAGCATAGAGAAGGAGTTAAATATACATATTGTACAGTTCAGCTATACTGCGTTTGTGGCCACATTCAAAGTACTACTCATTCGCCCCTTGCTCTTAAGTGTCCTATTTGTTTAAGACATGAAAATAGCGTGAGCATGTCAGAGTGTGAGCACTGAGCAAGGGAAAAAAGAGGAAAGAAAGAAAGGGGCAAAAATTGTGCAGCCTTTTTGCAATGCAGGTTTGAACATTTGCATTTAGATGGGTCTGAACACTTCTGGTAAATAGATGAAGAGCAGAACATTCATGGCCTCAGTCAAGGGATTAAAAGAAGTTTGGTGTGGCACATATAGACCTGGAGCAAGACAAACAGGGAAACATAGAGAAGGAGGTGATTTGGGAAAGAAGAGAAATTGAAAGGATTTTAATGGCAGTACCAGAAAACAATGAAAAAGAATAAGGCTAAGAACTAACAGTTGAAACAATTTCTACAGTTGTACTTAGCTCTTCTGGCAGTGTTCTATGAAATTAAACACTACCATACATTTTATTTAACTCAAATGCAGATAGAACCAGGCATTTTTTGAAGGCTCATATTCAAAGAATACTGTGTCATTCACTAGATAGCTTAAGTCGGTTCTATTTTCGCTGTGAACCTTTTTTTTAATATGTTATAGGAAAATTAATTAAATACAGTCATTTGTTACTAAAAGTGTATTTTTTTCCTCTTTCAAACTTAACATTACCTCATATTTAATGTGTACAAGCCAAACAAACAAATTAAAAAAAAGAGACATTTTTGCAGAGATTTAAAAAGAAAGCCTGTGTGAGCCTGATGTTGATTTGTGGATAGCTCACAGGTCTTTTTCGAATGACAGGTGCTTCTTTTTTTTATGTAAACCAGGGATGAGAGAGCCACAACACACATACAGCTTATGAAATTGTGAACATGCATTCCCACATTGAATGTGCTATCGGTAATTATGGATTAGTCCTCCACATGCAGCCAAAACCAGTCTGTTAAGCCGGTTTAGCCAGAGTCAGATCTGATTTTTCTTTTTTTATAATTCTGTTTACAACAGGAGATTTCACCAAGTCTTTGTGATTGTTTGAATATTAGCATCTGACAAATAGTAGATATCAGTCAGTTCAAAACTGTGTTGATAGCAGTTTTAATGAAAAACCATGATTATAAAATGTGTGTGTTTTTTTAATTACACTGACCTTGATCACTGCTTTGATTTCAGGAATAAGAAACAACATAGTAGAAGAAATAATGACAGGAAAAATAGCAAGGACAAATAATCTAATCTCTTTGTATTTGAGTACAGGGTTGGGGCTGGGTGGAAAAATGTTCTATGCTAAATTAAAATCCATCTTGGACAGCAGCTATGATTAATGAGTTAATATTTGGGAGAGAAATTGGAATCTGAGGAGGCGTCCTTGACATGTTGATAAGAGCTGTGAAGCAGCCTGTGCCTTCACTTGCTTTAATCTCCCGAAATCAATAACAAGAACATCAGCAGCTTCTTTCTGTCTTCCTCACTCTCACTCACACTGACATTATTACTTTGTTTTGTTTACAGTATGTCTTACCTGATGCACTATAAATACTGGGACTAAATGTGATTTGGCATCAGTCTGCTGTTGCCCTTAAGGGGATAAGTTCAGTCTACTTAATTTATTACTGACAATCTCATAGGAATACACAACATGTTTGGTAGGCAGCCCCATCTAACACCAGAGCATATAGCAGATCCCCTGATCCGCTAGAGGGCAGCATGTGAGTTTATGGTTTGCCTCACTTTGGGGTAAAAGTAACATTTGTGTACGGAATGCAGTGCCAGTTGGGGGCGATAATAATGAGCTCAAAGGACAAACAGAGTAGAAAATAGCCAGGAAGTCCACAACAGAAGGAGGTCAGGGATGGTGTAGGTGTCAAAGAAACATTAACACTACCAGTCAAAAGTTTGTACACACCTTCTGATTTAATGAATGAATGAATAAATGAATTAACACATAGAATAATGTAGTAAACAAAAAAAAGTGTGAAATAACTGTGAAGGTTCCTCAAAGTAGCCACCCTTTGCTTTGTTGACAATGATGAAAACCCTTGACCTTCACTTAATGAGCTTCATGATGTAGTCACCTGAAATGGTTTCACTTCACAGGTGTGCCTTGTCAGGGTTCATCTGTGGAATTTCTTGCCTTCTTAATGGGGTTGGGACCATCAGTTGTGTTGTGCAGAAGCCAGGTTGGTACACAGCTGACAGCCCTATTTGACAACTGTTAGAATTCATATTATGGCAAGATCCAATCAGCTAAGTAAAGAGAAACGACAGTCCATCATTACTTTAAGAACTGAAGGTCAATCAGTCCGTAAAAACTGCAACTGTCCCTAAGTGCATTCGCAAAAACCATCAAGAGCTACGACGAAACTGGCTCACATGAGGACCACCCCAGGTAAGGAAGACTAGGGGTCACCTCTGCTGCTGAGGATAAGTTCATCCGAGTCACAAGCCTCAGAAATCACAAGTTAACAGCACCAGCCCAGATGAATGCCACACAGAGTTCTAGTAGCAGACACATCTCTACATCAACTGTTCAGAGGAGACTGCACGAATCAGGCCTTTATTGTCAAATTGCTGCTAAAAAAAACACTACTAAGGAAAAGCAACAAGCAGAAGAGATTTGTTTGGGCCAAGAAACACAAGGAATGGACATTAGACCATTGGAAATCTGTGCTTTGGTCTGATGAGTCCAAATTTGAGATGTTTGGTTCCACCCGCCGTGTCTTTGTGCGACGCAGAAATGGTGAACGGATGGTCTCTACCAGTGTTGGGTATAGTTACTTTGGAAAGTAGTTAATTAGGTTACAACGTTACCATCAATTAAAATTAATCAGTTACGTTACAGCGTTACCTATGAATAAAAGTAACGCGTTAGAGTACTCATGTGTTACCAAAAATTAAAAGCCGTTTGCAGCGCCTCGCACATGCTGCAACTTAACTGACACACACACACACAGACCTTTAAATGCACCGAGAAGTCGTGATTTTTTTGCGGTCGACAGAAGCTTTTCACCAACCCAGAGTGTGCATTTTACCGTTATGTTGTTCTTGTCCTTTTCGCCGGCGAATTGGAAATAATGTGCGTACTTCCACGATGCAAAAGCTGTCCTCTCTGCCATCTTGCCGGGGGTTCGAAAACACACACACACACACACACACACAGGTAACGTAGGTCAGCAGCAGGGCACAGACGCATCACAGCGCTGCGCCTCCGCTGACACATCCGCAGGTGGCACAGTACTGTCTGACAAAAAGCAGGCTGCAGTCGGGATTTTCCTTATCCGGAGAAATTCTTAACGGATTACTTTTTTAAAAAAATAACGAAGTTACTGATTGCTTGACGCACGAAACTAACGCGTTACGTTACACGAAAAAAGTAATTAGAGTACTCTAACGCGTTACTTTGTAACGCGTTACCCACAACACTGGTCTCTACATGCATGGTTCCCACTGTGAAGCATGGAGGAGGAGGTGTGATGGTGTGGGGCTGCTTTGCTGGTGACACTGTTGGGGATATATTCAAAATTGAAGGCACACTGAACCAGCATGGCTACCACAGCATCCTGCAGCGACATGCCATCCCATCTGGTTTGCGTTTAGTTGGACCATCATTTATTTTTCAACAGGACAATGACCCCAAACACACCTCCAGGCTGTGTAAGGGCTATTTGACCAAGAAGGAGAGTGATGGAGTGCTGCGCCAGATGACCTGGCCTCCAGAGTCACCTGACCTAAACCCAAGTGCTCAGCATCTCTGGGAACTCCTTCAAGGAAAACCATTTCAGGTGACTACCTCATGAAGCTCATCAAGAGAATGCCAAGAGTGTGCAATGCAGTAATCAAAGCAAAGGGTGGCTATTTTGAAGAATCTAAAATATGAAACATGTTTTGAGTTATTTCACACTTTTTCGATTACTAGAAAATTCCATATGTGTTCATTCATAGTTTTGATGCCTTCAGTGAGAATCTACAATGTAAATAGTCATGAAAATAAAGACAAAACATCAAATGAGAAGGTGTGTCCAAACTTTTGACTGGTAGTGTAGGTCATCTGTAATTGCAACATATTAAGAACCATGTTCACTTATAGTATACAAGGTACAGTACATAATATAGTAACTATGTAGGGTATAGTACTTATTATAGGAGCAAAGGAGGAAGTCAGACAAAAAAGTATAAAGAGCAACAAGGTCAACACAAGGAACAGGACAGGCTGGATGGCACATAACTTTCATGCCGCTCTCTTTTCAAACCTGACAAAGTAGATTTGATGCCTAAGCCTGAGCTTAACTGAGGTCCAGCACACCTCTGTGCTAGAAAAAAGATTTTTAAGTCTCTTTCACAACTCTTTAAAAACTGACGCTTTGGGAATTTGGCCAACCTGTCATACAGTCCCTATACATCAGTATTTGACAAGTAAGGAGTGAGACCTTTCTTAGCATAAGGACCTTTAAGGTATGAGAATGTGCTGGGATGGTCAGATATTGCACTCACAAGGCCTTCATTAAAGGGTTTGAGTCCTATGAGAAGCAAGTAGTCAATACTGCCCGTGTTAACCAAACCGAGTACCAAGTAGTTTCAGTGCCTTCATTTTAAAAGTGTAAGTGGACCATGCATGTTTGTTATTTCTTCTTTCACCACAGAATGAGACCATGTTGTGGTGATAGTGGACTTAGTCGGAATATTTGAATGATACAGCTCCCAGCTCCCTCCTTCTTCCTCTCTGCTGCTGCAGTCCTGCCTTCAAAGCCCCTCCCCACAGAGGAACCTGCTGTGCACGAGCAGGCTTGTAACCACGGTAACAGAGGACGCCAGATAACCAAGACTGCACATTCAAAATAACAACAACAACATAAATTACAATGACGAGTGCCTCATGCTGATCACTGTAGATATCCTGAGTAACAAACAATACTAGCAGACAAACAATAACAAACAATAAGAGTATGTTATTTCTCTAAACCAATTCAACCACTACAGTTTGTGTCACTACTGAACACAAAACGTTATAACTGCCCGGTCACTTGAAAGACACTTTTGCTAACCAGTAGCCATAAAGACAGAGCTAAACACCGGAGTTAGCATACAAGCTAACATGCTAGATTTACCAACAAGCTACATAGCTCGGCCATATGCACTTTTGTAAGTATTACTGTAACTACTGCAATCTTGGCCTTGTGGTTAAAACATAGAATGAAACATATATTAAGCAGGGATCCTTACTTGTCCAGCAGAAAAGCAGCTAACTCTGCGTCGCTCTTGAGTCCTTACAAATTCAGCAGCTCCCTCCACCTCTGAAATGACTCTCCAATATTTATCCTTGTTTTCTCTCTAGGTCGCTTGGTCTAATTCCTTCTTTTTACACTGATTTTCTTTGTCAGTCTTCTTATTTCCTCTCTTTGATGTTGGCAATGGTGGGGCATTTTTCGTCTCTGTTGTTGTTGTCTGTTTTCCGCCATCGTTTACAGTTTGAGCTTGAAAGTATCTGACCAGGTGAGAGCAGACACTGCACCTGTGCGGGGCATATGCACGAGAGTGATTGACACTTTTCAGACACTCCCCTTGGCTCTGATTGGTTGTATTGAGCCGGAAGCGGTGGATTCTTGCAAATCAAATTAAAGCCACTGGGTGGAGCCACAGATGGTAGATTTTTAAACAGCTGACCTGTATCTTATTCCAATGACAATTTTAGCAAATATAACAACAAAAACAAATAGTTACAGACCACAGCTTTAAGCTTTGTAGTAGTTCATTATGAAGAGTTTTCATAAACAATTTGGCAAACAAAGCATACATATTACAAAGCATACATATTGTTACATATTGCTGGAGTTCTGTAGTCAACATCTTTCAATCAATAGTCCTGCTGTACCTGAAGAAGAATAAAGCCAAGCCAGTATACTGATGCAAAAATGGTTGTTTATTAAAGGAAAAACAAAGCAAAATCACATTCTTGTCAGACGGGATTTGTGAGCAGTTCCACTGATCACTCTATTTAATGTTGGAAGATTCGCTCTGAATGATTTTGTCCAAAATCCAAGTCCAGTGTTTGCATTATTTACTAATTTTGCCACTTCTTCTCATATGCTGCGGTCAGAGCTGGTCACAGACAACAGCCCTGCAATAATACATAAATTATGTTTTGCTGTCAAAACTTTAAAGTGATTCTATGTACAAACCAAAACATAAATAGAACTTACATGAAGTTAAACATTCACTACAGGTCAAAGGAGATCTTTTCAGATTGATTCAGAGAAGATAAATTCATGCGCAGGCTAGCCATTGTTTACCAGACTGCAGTCACTAAATAGCCTCGCTTCTGATCATACAAATCACCCTTGCTGTCTCAGTTAGTTTACAGAGTTAGTGCTGATGTTGAGGAGCTGCCTCAATTCATCAAAGCTGCCGGACTTAACCACTGTGGACTTTTCATCAATTACTGCAATACAATTATAGAAGAGGAGGTGAAGTTTCGGTGGGCAGGGGGCATGTTTGTTTATTTCTGAATAGAAAGGCTGCATTACAGGGAACACACTGCATACATATTTCTATTCAATGCATACTCAACCATTCTAACTTATATGCCAGCAAACTCACCAAATGTTTAAGTGCAATAGGACATTGATAAATACGCAGGAACTGCTTCCCTACACCTAACAGAACATCATGTGTCAGTGTTGATTGGCAGTATTACAGTGAATATGATAAGATGTGTAATGTTTTTTTTTTTCATCTTGTTATATTGAAAGATAAAAATCTATATTCAGAAGGATACACCAACCACCTCTTTAAAGTAATGGGACTTTAAAAGTGACTGATCAAACAAGTCAAAATTGAAGCAGCAGAGGCTAAAATGTCCTGACTCAAAGTCCCTATAGAATATGGGTCAACTCTCAAAAACCCTGGATCTTGAAATCCCTATAATGCAACTTGACATGTTCCCCATTTGTAATGCAGGCTTTCTGTTGTGTCGTCAAGCCCCCGGAGATAACCCTGATGACATCATCAGCCTCATTTTTATAGGCTTCCTCCCTGTGACTGTTCAACTCATATAGGCATATATAGTTGAGCAGGAGAAATAGGTTCCCATGTAGACAACATTTCTTGTGACCTGATTGTTTAGGGCCCTAATGGTGTCTAATGAAGAATCCCAACTGGCCCAATAGGTCAGTCTCCCTCGATAAAGGTACTCACATGAGGCTTTTTCTTAAGTCAGCTGGAGTAATTACCATCCATTTAATAATAATTACTAAAGATTGGTTCCCATTTGATTTGTGGCGCCAATTCAATTATATGCCATATCCTTGGCAGCATGAAAAATTCTTAACTAGATAAATAAAAACAGGTGACAAAAAAAATGTCATGTGGGTACACAGGAACCTATTTTGTCATGCTGGACTAGTATAAAATCCATACATTGCATATTTATATTACATTCATATTATTTGTCCAGTGTTAAGATTCATAGTCAGCATGCATAATTTAACAGTAATGAATAAAGCTAATGTCATTGAAAACATTGTTAGCCTAACTGGCTTTTTCAAAGTTAGTTCAGATATTGGCTGAACTGATCCAACACATCCACTCTTAATCTTTTACATTTTGCAGTGTCACAGATAATCCCTACAAGTATATATGATCTTGTAACCTGACCACTAAGCACCGAGCAGAAGCCCTCCCCTTAGAGCTTTTTGCATAAGAGCCCATGTTTAAATATTTCCTCTGTGCTGACAGACTGCTTTTCATCCATGTGGCCTGTTCTTGGCAGAGGACATTCTTCCATGCAGTGCTGCTGGACCAGCACCTAAATTATCCAATTAGACAGTGGGGCAAGACTGTCTGCAGGCCTCTGTGGCTCACAAAGAGGCCTAATCACATCAGCCACACAGAGAAACTGCACTGAGTCTCAATATATTGGATTTCTGTTCGAGGTGATGTGCTAATGTCAGCACTGAGTCGCCTGATGGGGTTAACGCTGACACACACACAAACACCACACATACACAAACAATCCGACATATCTTTAGTTTATATTTCTGTTTAAAGTTAAAAGTCCAATGGATGTGGGAATACTGTTAAATATTCTTGGTAATTGTTCTTGTTGTTGGGTTAGTGTAAGAGGTAATACATACGAGGACCTATGGCAGATTTTGGGAGTGAGCATTCAAATCAAATTAAAATCAAATCAAATATATTCATAAAGCTCAAAATCAAAATCACATTGCCGCCGCAGTGGGCTTTAGAGTCTGTACAGCAAACGGCATGCTATGCCATATACCTTTGTTCAACACACAGGAACAATCAATGGAAAGACAACAACCAATAGCCAGAGTAAATATTGACAGTGTTTGTTTCTGCCCAGTGGTTATGCTCAGCTGTAAAATGACTACCCCTCCAACTCCTGACATGAAATCAGTATTTATGATGTGAACATGACATGACACGTATTATAGTGTGAAGAACACAAAGTATCTGTTGTATGTAAAATGCCAATGTTTTAATCTGACAGCTGGGCTGGGCGAGGAGTAATGACACTGTTCATGGCAGAACTACAACTTCCCAAGACACTTTATATTAGGCACACAATTGTATTAATTATTGACTTTAAACCAAATATTCCAGGTTTTGGTAATAGAGGCTTCCCCTCTTAATCACTGCAGTTGGCCACATTATGTGCCCATTGGACTGAGGCACTGTTACATTTCTGTCATGATTCCAATGTCCACTGAACGCCTCTCAGGAATGTCTTCTGTTCTTCAGCAGCCACATTTCAAAATTATTCAGCATTATTATGCACACCATTTTTTTTTTGTATTTCCTGTTTATTAAATATTACTACAATGCTTTACTTTATGAATCTCAAAAGTTCTGAATTATTTTCTAGGTTTCCTGTTATCTGGCAGTGATTCAAGGAAAAGCAGAGAAAGCGCTGTGTAGGAATGACTGCATTTTCACAAAATCATTTAAGAACCTTTGTAGTTTATATATGTTGAGTTGCGTTGGACAAATTTCACATTTTTAGCTGACCTACCATACACTGACAATAAGACTCAAATTACGCAGCATTTCATTGGAAGAATGAACTGAAAGTGCTCCATGAGCCTTGGACATTCTACCACAGAAGAGGTGTATCATTCCTTCTCCTGCTTCAAAGACTTTGGAAGATTAGTGACATAAAAATAACAAAGGTAGTTAGGCTTAATGTGCATAATGACAAGTCAAAAACAAGTGCAGCACATTAGCATAGCCATTTATATACACCAAAAAGCCACAAAATTAAAACCACTGAGAGGTAAAGTTAGTATTATTGCCCATATCGTTACAATCAAAAGTTCTGCTAAGAAACCTTGGACACTTGCATTCATGTGGATGACACTTGACACTCACTACCCAACCAAACAATATTGCAGACCAAGTACAGGCAATGGCACTGCCCAATGGCGATGGATCCCCTCAGCAGGACAATGTGCCCTGAGACACTGCCAAAACAGTTCAGAAACAGTCCGCAGAATGTGACAAAGAGGTTAAGGTGTCAGATCTCAGTCAGTTTGAGCATCCATGGGATGCACTGGAACAAGTCCCATCTATGAAGGTCCCAACGTAGATTAGACTTGGCTCTGACCCGGTGGGGCATGGACAACTCTGAAGTTGTCCTGCGGTGTCTGGCCCCAGGGCTTTGGCAATCAATCATTTGAGTCCTATGGGTTATTAGGAGGGGCCTTCGTAGATCAGATTTGTTCATGTACATCCCACAGATGCTCAATTTGATCGGGATCTGAGGAATTTGGAGGCCAGGTTGATACCTTGAGCTCTTTGTCATGTTCCTCTGGCTATTGCTGAATACTTTTTGCAGCGTTGCAGGAAGCATTGTCTTGCTAGGGGGGCACTGCCAGCTCAGCTGCTGTGAGAGGTTGTACCTGGTCTGCAACAGTGTTTGGGTGGGTGATTCATGTTCATTGGCATCGGTGTGAATGCCAGGTCCCAAGGTTTCCCAGCAGCACGTCGAATTGTAACAAGATGATCAATGTGTTTCACTTCACCTGTCAGTGGTTTTAATGATGTGGCCGATCGGCTACATTCATGGGTTAATTTCACATATCAGTGACTTGAGTTGGTCCAGCAAAGGCAAAGCTGGGTGTAAAGATAGTGGCACAAACACTGGCACACTGACTTGAATGGCAGCATTGTCTTTATTCAGTCATATTGAAGCTGCAGCATGACACAACTGTGCTAATATGATGCAGATGTACTACTCTAAATAAGCCTGCATTCTGCGGGTACTCATGGTACAACTGAAGCACTTGCAGACAGAGAAGATTCCTAACGTCATGTCTTGACAACCAACATGTGGTAACAGCTCATCTCCCATATCAAAGCTGTGTCACACCTGTTTAAAATTTATTCATAATTTAATAAATTACATATTTATATGAAATCAAATGACAATCTGCACCATCCAATGAAAATGACAATTACACAGAAGCAGGTGTTGTGTAAAGGACGTATCATCTTCAGACCGATGATGGAGATTTGATATGATATAGACACAGAATACACCCAGAAATGTTTGCTCTATAGGACCTGACACACATCCATGAAGCCAGTTAAACTATGTTAGAAACAATATAATAGAATTTTCCGAGTCAGACCCATATAACAACATTTATGTAAAACATAAACTCCTCGCTTTATTCTTTATTTGATTATCCTTTGTGAAGCCTGAATTCATTCTATAGATTTCCTCTGAGCTTTCAAAAAAGCAGCATGATGATTGACATTTCAAGTGCTTGCTATTGTCAGTGCCTGACAAATTAATTTGGATTCCATGGCCGGAGTACAAGTTTGAGTCAAAACCTCCGTGCGGCTCAATCAAGTCAATGTAAATTCAAGTCAATCAAGTGGGTGTAAATTTGTGCAAGGCGAACTGAAGTCTGTTGCCTGTTGCTGCCTGTTGTTAATTCATAACACCTGGTTGCTTTTTCATCAATTTTACTTATTTACTGAATTTCTCTGTGCAATGAAGCAGAGTAATGCAAGGTCAGTCTGTGTCAGAAGCCCAGTCAAATGGAGCTTTTCTGTCTAATTGCAAAAGGTGTCAAATTGTGAGACCTGACAGCTGCTTTGATTCACCAACAAAACATCTAATAAAGCTTTTAAACCAATGACCTGCTTCGCATAAACTGAATGTTTTTTTTTTGGTTTTGTTTTGTTTTCCTGCTGCTGTGTGGCTTTTGACTACTTAGATTGTGGTTAGTTATGCTTATTGTGCTTTTTTTTTGTTTACAAATTGTTCACTTATACTAAGTATTACTAAGTATACAAAATATAACTGTGATAGAGCATTAGTCATACAATAAATAAACACATTTTCTACAGGAAATAATACCAATGACACACAAATGATTTGACCTTACAACTCCACTATCAATTTATAATTTGGAAACTACAGCTGACATGTCCACAAGGAAAAGAGATTCAAAATAAATTGAACATATGGAAAGACAGAAACAAAACAAAAAAAACCCTAACATTAAGTCTATGTTGTCCTTAGTCAAAGCTGTAAAATCATGTTTTTTTGTTGTTTGTTTGGGTTAGAACCCTCCTTTCAATTTTAAGCTCAGTGAAAAAAAATAGATAGTATTGTTGTTGGGACTTTTTAAAATTATATATATTTCATTTAAATCAAAACGTTTTGACTTTTGACTAGTTTAAATCAAAATTAAAGCAACAACATGTCTCAACTCCACGTCATCAAATAGTGAAACTTTGGGTTGGTGTCAGACCCCAGCTGCCAACCCCAAATGAAGTAACTTTCTCCAGAAAGTTACATTTTTTGCTTTAAGTCAGCATTATGAATAAATCAGCAAACCTTTAACTAAGATACAAAGTATCATATACTGCTGAATTATAACCTCATGATTATGATTTATTTCTAATCATTCCTAACTGTTCTTCATCATTTTTTGGAGTGGTAATGAGCTGCTGCAGCACCTTATCGAAACACATTTCATATACCTTAAACATTCACAGTAGCAATAGCAGACACTGAACTCTTTCTAGTGGCTTATGAACGTTTCTGAAACACATTTCCCTTTTCAGATGTGCCCCAAGACACTGTGAGTAAAGCAGAAATGAAGATTCCTCTTTAACAGGCCTATTTCACAGCCAACACTTTGACTCATCATAACAGCAAAAGAACATGTGAAGTTAATAACATTAACAATGGCTCCATTCCATGTAAGTGTGTCAGTACTTTTACAATAACCCAAAACTGGCAAAAGCAGCCATTATCAACAGAATTAATTCCACATGTGCCTTTTCCTACTGTGGGATGATCTACAGTCAGCTGTCAGCAGGTGTGATTGATTGTTCCCATGGAAAAACACTTCTCACTTCCCACTTAGTCTTTGTTAAATGCTTTAACACAAAAATAACAGTGTCCTTGATAGATGCAGAGGTTACCATGTTGGTAGCACATCATTCCCAGCATTCATCAGTGCCACATCACAGGCTGTAGTGTAGCTTTTTTAAATAGGCTTATAAACGTTATTATTTAAAAAAAATAAAATAAAATATGTCAAGGTCAAATGTGAAAAAACAGGGGTGTTATTAAAGACAATATTGATAATCCTATGGGTAATACTAATTTATAAATTGTACCCTTTTTCAGTAATTAGCCGACTACTACTATTGCTATAATAATAATAATAATAATAATAATAATAATAATAATAATAATGTTATTATGCTTATTATTATCGTTAGTGTAATATATCCTCGGGGCTGTCAGCAGTGTGTTGGTAGAATGTGTCCGTGCAGGGACCTGCAGCACGCCGCCTCACAGCCTCCTCATCACCGCGTTCACTCCGCTCTCCGCGCCTCTCCTGCCTGCGACCGGCGGAGCTGTAAAGTGGATTAAATAGCCGGTGTAACGCGCTGGGATTTGAACCGCTTTCTTTGGCTTTTGCCGGGGCTGCCTCTACATTCACCGCATCGCTTCTGTGTGTGTGTGTGTCCGTGTGTGTGTGTGTGTGTGTGTGGTGTGTGTTTTTCTCCCGTGCAGCTCCTCTCTGCTGGGATCTTGGTCTGCCAGGGGCTGCAAAGCCGTGCTAGTCGACTCATTCAGAAGCAAATGCGTGTGTGACAGACTGTCCACCTTCGCCATTTTAGCACGGCTAAATCCCGAAATGGTAAGTCCAACAACCTCCCTTGACTTCGTTGACGTTAAAGCTATCGGAGACGGTGTGTTTTTGTGGGGTTTTATGTGAATGCATCAGCTGTGTATTTTTTTTTTTTTTTTGAAAAGGGCGTCATTGTCATTACATATCAACAGATCCTCCCTCTCCCCCCCCCACACCTTCTTTCTATCTCTCTTGACATACCAAAGCAATGCTGCAAAAACGTTCTTATAGTATTTACAAGGAAATGATTTTATTTGTTAATTAATTTGATGTGGGGAGGGGGGTCTTTGTTCATGGTGCACATAGAAGGAGATGGGTTGTGTGTGCCAAGAGGAAATGCTCACAGGAAGGGCAGCAGTGTGCTAACCTGTGCATAAAGATGGTAGTGATCACTGTCAGATATCCATCCTATGTTACAGTAATGATCATACCTGCATGCAGCCCCCCCCCCCCACACTTTCAACTTTCATCCCATGTGAACACTAAAATTGTTGTTCATATTAGCATATTTTAACATACTAGACTGTCAGTGGTGTCTCCATGGTTACCAGGCCCCATGGAGAAGGTGCTGCATGGCATTTAAATGATGTGGAAATAAGGACACACTTCAATAAGACGTGGAGCTACAGTAGTTAACAGAACACAGTCCCCTTCCATTGTGTCTGCAGCTGGACACAACGAGCCAGCAGTGATAATAAAATGTCTGTTAATATCACAGCACTATGTGACTCAAACGTGCCCCAGTTTCTTTGGGGAAAGGGCAGTGTCTTTGTGGGGAATTTTCATTGAGTGCGATTAGTTATTATTAGACTGGAAATTGCCTCGGAAGCAGTTTGTGCACTAGTTGCCCTGGTAACAGCATGGGCACCAACCAAGGTTTTCTTAAAGACATAGTAATCAGCGTGCTGCCTGCGTGGCCTAGTAAGGGAGGCTAGGCCAGGGAACCAGTGGATTACACAGATGAAACATCTTGGCTTGACCACCTTGAGTTCAGCATTTTTCTAATCTGTTTGTTCAAGATATTTTTGGTTATGATTGAAGCAGAGGACCAAAAGGAATGGGTGTGAGCGAAGGTGCTGTACGCTTTGATGGCTTTTGCACTGAATATGCCAGTCGTCATGCTGATGGGCTGATGTGTGATCCATTTGTAATTTGTGCTGTCCATGCTGAGATGATTAGATCATCAATAAATTAGTTTACTAACAGAGTTTGTCAAAGATGATTTAAAGGAATAACATTTTGATCTATGTTACAGAGATGGATATTATCTAAAATGGACATTCTTTAGCCTCGCGCAGGGGGCCGCTAAATATCACAGAGGCTTTGTCTGCTGAGGTTGTCATTTTTTTTTTTTTTGGTTGTTAAGATTCGATCATAATACCTTACAGGATACTTTATACAAGAGTTTTTAAAAAGATAACATTTTTGGCCCTTTCTGACAAATAGAAGGGTTATGTACTCAGCAGGCCACTCCTCTGTGACCTATCAACCTGTGACCCATGATGTCAGTCAGTTTCCTGACAGCAGTCACAAGGGTTAATCAGAGATTCCACCAGATACGTGTCCGCTGTGTTACGGCTCCGATCCGGTTTTGCTCCGCCATCTGCAGTCCGGCAACCCCAACCGGTTGTGTTTTGAGTCCTCTACGGCGCAATACTATCGACAGCTGGCGTTGCAAGAGCGAGGAGTTCCCACGATAATCACATAATCAGTCGTGACTGCAGTCATAAACACAACAACATGAAGTAGGGCTGCACGATATATCATTTGAGCATCGCCATCGCGATGTACGTGTGTGCAATAGTCACATCGCAGAGTCTGCGATGTAGGACGCAAATGAACTCATCTAATTTCAATGGTACCCAACCTGACACACACTGTGCATGCAGACTCTGCATACTCTGCATGCGCAGCGATCCACCAATCACATTAGTTCTTAATCAGTGTGCCGAAGCAGACCATGCCCCTGCACATAGAGTAAGTCGCTGGTAACAACATTGAAAAATGAGCAACGAACAAGAGAAAATCTCGAAAACGAAGATTTGGTGCCAAAAAGAAAAACAACGTCAGTTATCTGGAGTTATTTCGGCTACAAGAAGGATGATATTGACCAAACACGTCTTCTGTGTCAACAGTGCCTTGCATCTGTTGCCACAACGAGAGGTAACAAGACTAATTTGTTTGACCATTTACGTTGGTACCACACAACAGAGTCCTGCACAGGTCTTATTTTGAAAACCTGCCTGTACACACCATACTTAAAACTGCATCCGACCCGTTTTCCTACAGTAGCACAAATTACATTTCGCACCGAGCCGACCCGCTATAAATTGTTACCGACGCCCGACCCGCACCCGAAGGAAAATTAGACGGATGTAATTTTTATAAATGAAAGTTTGCCAGCATGGGGAATGGAAGTTCTGGGAGGGCGCAAGCACGCACGAATGAGATCATATGAAATATAAATGCTTATCATTTTGAAATGCAGCATAACATAAAGTGCTATTCAGGTCATCTGATGAAAATTCCTGTGTTCATATCGCAATATATATCGCAGGGTTAAAAAAAAATCGCAATGTCAGTTTTTTCCAATATCGTGCAGCCCTAACATGAAGTGTTCCAGACCAAAGGATTAGCAGAGGAGCATGTATTGTCTCTTCTTTGAGATTTGTTTGCTGGTGTCAACACAGAGTGTTTTATTTTGAAAATAACCTGATATTATGTTGTTGTTTCGGTGTGTGACTTCCTGTTTGCTCGGTGCTAAATTCAGCTGACTTGCTGCGTCGTACTCCGCCAGAAATAGAAGTCCTGCGTATCTATTCCGGAGGGCTTCGGACTAGTGGAGCTGAGATGGTGCACATACGCAGCGCAGTAGACCCAGTTGAAGTAACATAGACTAAAGTGAAACCTATCAGCTCCGCTGGCATGGCAGAGCCATAACACAGCAGACGCGTATCGGGTGGAATCGCGGGGTTATTCTCCCATTCAGCACTACCGGTCTGAGACAACCTTCAGTGCCCATTTAGCAGTAAAAATAAAGGCCTGTCACAAGCTCGATGTCCACCAGGACTTTAGGCTGGCTATCACTAGCATCACACCTTCAATTCCATCCCTGGTCAGAGGTATACAAGTCTGAGGTGGCCAATACTTTATGAATCAACATAAAGAGTTATTGATTGTTATTGTTACTTTTAGAGCCAAATTAACACACAGCCTTTCTTAGATACAAGTAGGGGGCTCCAAGGAAAAAGGTTGGAAACCACTGCTATAGGAAACAGCTGGAGTCAGGTTAGCTTAGCATGGCATAAAGACTGGAATCAGGGGGAAACAGTTAACCTGGCTCTGTTCAAATTTCAGTAGCAGCCTGGTTCTAATCTGTGTGTGTGGACAAACAGAAGTGTAGAAATGTCATGTTTGAAGGAGAGAAGCATAGTTGGACTAGACTGATGGATATGGATATCCATCAGTCTAGTAATTCCACATAACATCTTTAGCTAGTGCACAAGATAGAGATCAGGCTTTATTTTTCAGGATCAATACAGATTATTAGAAATCAAGAAGCCCAATGACTGATATTTGGAACATCACACATTTGCAGTAAAAATAAATATCTTCAGAATTTCGAGCAACCAGCGATGGAATGTATCTACCTACATTTTACTCAAATACTGCACTTAAGTACCTCTTATGTTTTGAGGTAATGATTATTTCAAGTTTATTTTACCTTATGCTCACTCAATTACATGTATATCATATTGGTAACCAATCAAATAGTGTTGTAGGTGGGACATTGAATGAGTCCACAGAGTGGTTACTACATACAGAGAAAAAATTGTATATTGTACAATATACATTGTTTTCAGCTGATTGCAATAATCGATAACTATCTGCTTCTCATGGCCAATACTGACAAGATAACTGAGTGTGTATTTTAAAAAATATTTCTTGTTCTTGTTCTATTTCTTCTTCTTCTTCTTCTTCTTCTCCTTCTTCTTCTTCTTCTTCTTCTTCTTCTTCTTCTTCTTCTCTGTGCTAACCAATGCTTAAGTTGGTAATTCCTGCTCTTGTTTGGTCAATGTAAGCAATTTGGATTCATATTATGGGCTATTATCTAGAATTTCCCCAATACCAATACCCAAAAATAGATGTTAAAATAGGTTTCACATTATTGGGCCGATCATTCATCGGTCCGATATACAGTATATTGTTAGAAAGAAAGCTGCATCAGAGCCAAAGTATGGTGTTTTTAAAGGAGTCATCACCCGGAAATCGCAATTTCTCTCGTTAAATCATGCATATTGGTGTTGGACCTCAGTTGAAACTTGCCTGAAAAGCTGGAGTTTGAAAGTGGCTTATTTTTTTCGCTTTGGCTCTTTTTCCGAACAGGAATAGCGCACAGTAGTGCGCGTTCCTAAAGCACAAGATTTTGACTCTGCTCCTGTGGTGACGTTACCACAGGAGGCTACTTGCATAAGCATTGGCTCACAGCCGTCCTTAGCCAGACTTTGTGAGTGAGCACGCCGAATCTGCTTATTTCTCTGTCATTTTCACGCCATACATCGTGACCGCCAGCATTAAAACTCAGGTCTTACATGTAAAACACGAGTGTGAAAAGTAAGAAGGAAAAAACAAAGAATTTACCATTCAGAGACATCCTGCTGTAAACGTGTCTCTTCCACCGTCTCTGCCTCTTCACTCTCCCGTTCGGATTCCGACTCCGGCTCGTACATAAATGCCTGAATTCCGTAAGGTTCGTCATTTAGTGTGTGCGCCATGACAGGGGGCTTTTTATGTTGTGGAGTCTGCGTGCATGCAGGCTCGCCCCCCATTCCGGCTCTGTCCTGCCTGCAGCCAATCAACTTGCGCCTCATTACATATTAATACAATGCACATCCGGACCGGTCAAAACCTCGCGCATAATCTCGCATGAGAATGTCGCGGTATGAAAAAGGGTCAGAACAAGCTCTATGTTTGATTTTTTTTATATATTTTTTTTCTAATAAGTTTTAAGAATTGATCCAAAGCGATCCAAGAGGGACTGGATATGTAAAAAAACAGGTGATGACTCCTTTAAATTAATTTTGGTTGGCTTTGTTTTCACACCAACCCTGTTCAAACACAGTCACTGTGCCCAGATGTTAACTCACTCACATCCCATTAAAACAGACAAATTGTTGGAGTTAAGGTGTTCCTTTTCTTTTCGCTTTGTGTCATACATCCAGGCTAGCTGTTTACCCGTGCCTTCAATCGCCATGCTAAGCTAACAAGTAATGTAACCATATTTTGTCTACAGTTTTACCTTTATACATAATGGTCAGAAATCAGACATGGATCAATCCTGTCATTTTGCTGTTGTAAGGAAGGTAAATAAGTGAATTATCATAATGTTGAAGGCTTACTAGTGGTTTGATAATATTTAGAGCTGGGAAGTTGCTTCATTTAAATGTAAATGTAATATATTTGTGATGTAACCAAAGTTACAGGAGACATTGTTGCATTTCTGACTATATTTGGACATATTGGTGGCTTCGTGACTAGTCAAGTATTTCTAAAATTAACCAGTAGATTAATCAATAAAGGAAAACAGAACTTGCATGCAGTCCTAACCCACTTCTCCATCCAAAAGTAATGTTTGGTTCAGTTATGGGCAGGGCCTTATCTGAGGCTGAGTAGGAGGCAGGGGGTCACACCTTGACAAGCTGTAAGCTGACACACACCAAGTTGCTTCACCAGCGGCAGGAGCATAAAAGGCTGCTGGGATGGAGCAAAGCATGAGATGTGTCCAATGCAAAGACGACAAAACGACACACAACTCTCGATAATCAAGTGTTTAATTTTAATTTTGTAATTTGATTGTGTTGGAGATTTCAGACTCTTCTCTGACATTTTATTGACCAAGTCATGAATGATTAACTAAGGTAACTAAGAAGAATGTTTAATTGATAAATAAATAATAATTAGTTCTTAAAACCATTTTAGGGATATTCTCCATGTGTAGTTTATCATAGACAAACATGAGAGGAAGTAATGCAGCACCAGCCTTAAGACCCTGATCATTCTGCTGATATTGTGCTTAAATAATTCTTATTCCCAAATGCATTTGTTAGGGCTACGATATATTGTGTTCATTTTCAGTTAATCTGGGTTATTACTTTTTCAATCAACCATTTAATTGTTTTGTCATATTTAATATACATTTTTAACTAACCTCCCAGATATTGCCTTAATAATGTGGTGTATAAAACATCAGACAATAGTGAAAATTGTTGCATACAATCCAGGATGACATCCTTTAGTTGTCCAACCAACAGTTTAAACCCCAAAGATATTCAATATGGGGGCACAGTGAATGTATGACATTTTTGCTAGAAAAAAGAATTGAATTATAATTGTATCATCTAAATAGCTGCTGCTGATTCATGGGGTATATGTTTTAGCTGTAGTTTAATTAAAGTATGGCTATCATCGGATCATAAAGGCCCCCATAATGGGTTGATCTGGCCCTGCTTCTTCTTAAACTAGGAAAAACTCCAGAGAATGAGGGCATGTTTGACTGTCTGTCATATAAAATCTAGCTTACAATGTGTTTTTTTTGCCATGCTAGTGACCCGATTCTAGTGACAGCATTGTCATTTTGTTGGTCTGTCAGTCCACCACTCTGGTCCAGACTGAAATATCACACTATGTATTGGATGGGTTACGATATTATTTTGTACAAGCATTCACATACCCCAGAGGTTAAATCCCACTGACTTTGCTATATCCCTGGGTTTTCATCAAGGCCCACGAGCAGGTCAAATTTGTCACTTAACCTGACAACTATGGATTAGCGCAATATGTTGTACTGATGGTTACCAGAGAATGAAGCCTACGAGCCCTTTTTAGATAGAAAAGGTGGCACATTTGCTCCAAGGTAAGGGCGGCAATGTGCCACCCTTGTCTTTCTAAAATGGAGGTGTGATATCCCTCCTTGTCCAAAAGCTGCCACTGGGGTAGGCGTAAACATGTGACATGACATGAAGCACGAAGTTGGGCAGTGAACAGTGACAACAAATTTGTCTTCAACATAAGAGCTTTACATTGCACCCCATTGGAGTTTAGAACTGGGTTCTTAGCGGGGGGCTTTTAATTTAAAAGTAGCGACCATTAGTAGCTTGCCGCTACAACAACAAGTGGGCAACGAAGACAGCTACAGAGGCCAAGGAGACGCTAGCATCTCCTGGATCTCAGCGGCTGTCCAGTTGCTCATCTTGACGCCTGGATGAAGTGATGGACTGACTGCTGTGATCAGCTGTTTCCTGGTTTTAAAACTCCCCGGCTGTGGGTCGCACAACAGTGCACCTCATCGACACCTCCGCCCATCTCACGCAATTGCCGGCACATTGATGCCTCAGCTTTAGATAGCAGTCGAGGCGGAAATAAGTGTACCCTCTGAGGCGACAAATTGGCTCACCAAAACAGACCCCCAATTTACCGCCCTCTGTCTAAATAGCCGCAAAAAAGACAGTCAAATTGGTGGCTTGCTGCCCAATGTTAAAACGGCTATAGACATTCATGGTCTGGAGGCATTTCTTTGCTGACAATTGTAGTTTTTGTAATAAAATGTATTGAAGTATTGAATCAATTGTAATAAATAAATACATAAAAAGAATGTAGGGATTGCAGCACTTTTCATTATATCAGTGACAGCTAGTTAGCTATCAGGTAACTTTAGCTGGTCACTAATGAAAACTGACATGTAATATTATTTCCCATCAAGTTGCTTACTTGAAGAAAAGAAAAGCCAGCTCTGAATCAAGTTGGAGCCATGTAGCAGCTTGTAGCTCACATGCACTAACATGCACCCACAGCTGGCCCAACTTCTAAAACCAAGAACTCACTCAGATTACAACATCCACAGGGGACTCAATAGTTGTTCATTGTCTAGTGCTATATTAAAGTTCAAGTCCAGTTCTTTAACTTACTCTGTCGTGCCATGATCTGGTCTGAATTTTATGCTGCCAAATAGGTTACTTTATGAGGTATACTAGCATTATGATTTAGCTTAAAGCACTGCTGTGCCCACAGTAAGTAGTCCACAACTTCACAGAGCTGTCAGCATGGCTGAAGAATATTTGTCTTCTTCAGATACAGATACATCTGTGAAGTATGAATATTACTTTATAATTTTTACTGAACCAATGATGGTGTGTCAGCAGTTTGCTGTCGCCTCCACCTGTGCAGACGATTGCCTGTTTAAGCCCTGATGCAGCCTGGAGGCTTCATGCACCCTGAGGGAAGCTACATTTTGGCGCCTCCTTTCGCCAGAAATGGAGCAAGAGGCAACATTTCTCCTTCCACATTCTGCTGTCCCTTTCCCCACATCCTATTATTTTGTGAGACAGCCATGGTTACCATGCTAATTATTCTCCCTTGCAACACATAGCTTCTAAATGGCCCAGCCGCTCTGTCTGCAGCTAGCCTCCTACAGCCTCAGCATGATAAACACCCCAAGCTCCTTTTTCCTCTCTGTCTTCCCCCTCGCTCCTCTCATCCTCCTATCCTTCTCTTCTCTACTCCTTAGTTATTTCCTCACACCATTTTTACTGCTCTGATGCTGCATTATATTTTAGCCCCTCTTCTCTCCCTCTGCTTACTCCATCATTCGCTCTCTTGCTGCCACCTCGTATGTCCATTCTGCTCAGTCCAATCTTGCTGCAGGCTTTTAGGAGGAAAAAACAGAAAATGCTCTGCAGTCTATGGCAACAGCCCCAAACCTGAGCCCAGTTTACTGCCACTGCTAGACCAGTGTGTGTTGAGAGAGAAGAGGATGAATGAGCGTGCTTATGCTTGTATCATGTTGGATGTTGTAAGCCTAAGTAAGCCTCTTCTTAGATTTGAATGTGCTGTTAGGGGGTGTATGTGTAGCAACAAGCCCCCTTTGCCACTTAGTCACAATGTAAGATGAATTTCTCTATAAAAGCAAGGAATCTCTGTCTGTCTGTGTGTCTGTCTGTGTGTGTGCCTCAAATATCTCTGCGGATCAGGATCAGACTGACCTGAGACTTACAACATGGCTGCTGCTTGGTTTAAGGGTGTGCGACGTCGCATTTGTTTGGACTGCAATGATACCGTTAATACATTATTTAATAAATGCTTCATAAATTCCATCCACCAGAGCCAATCACTGCAGAGCCCGACTCCACGACACACCTTAAGAAACAAGCAGATTTATACCTGCAAAGGCGCGAGCTGGATTGGGATTTTGCCGGCGGTTCGGTCCCGTTCTGTGCGTCTAAACTGACTGTTGTGGATTAATGAGACTGAACGAGTCCGGACCGAGTCTGTTCCGGTCTGAGGAGATTCGGATACGCGAGGACAAGAAGCTGGAATCAGAATCTGTGGATGTTCGTGTGTAGCTAGCTGCTAGCCCAACCCCACAGCCCACCTCCTGAGTCGGCCCGCCGCGCTTTTTCGCGAACATTGCCGTCACGTTTGCTTTGTGTCTGGTGCAGGAAAAAACGGTAAAAACGGCAGTGTTTGGTGCAGTGTGTTTAGTGTGTAGTGTAGTTGTTTTTTTGTGTTGTGAGTCAAAACAATGAATGTTGAGCAGGCAGTGCAGATCTTCATGCCTGAGCCTGGGGCATTGCCTGCATTTAAATGTAAGTAGTTACATATAACTTTGTAAATTTTAAAAACTCATGCACAAATTTAGCAAACAACAATTTATATTTGCATTATAAGTAATGAAAATGGTTCGTTTGTGAGTAAAAACTCTTTTTTTCCTACTCGGATTTTATGTTTTTTGTGATTTTAGTACCTAAAATTGTGTTACTACAGTATGTCAAAATGAAATAATAACTGTATAGTCACACATGTGAGGTTGTGCTGAAAATAATGACACCAAACAAGGCAAGGTAAATAGTTTTTACGGTGAAATATAATGGTAAAATCCAAAGTAGTCAAAAACGGCCAATTATATCCCTGATGTCCCACCTTCAAACACAGCCTCATTTGGCCATCCATGAAAAAGCTACTTAACCTCACACTTTTCTATAGGAATATATACTTCCTACGGGCAATGCACTAGTTAATACGAAAACAGGACAGACTGAGGTCTCACTGTTCAATCCTCATTTTTGTTGAATATTTGTATAACTTGGCTAACCTACACCTACAGAAAGCCACCAGGATAGCTGTCAAATACCCCAATCTTTTTAAAACAGAGTTTGAGATGTAAAGGACAGTTCAACATAAAATCCAAAATTATGTTTGATTTTAATTTACATATGCTATTGATAGACTATTGCATCCGGATTTAAAAAAAAATAAAATTCTGACTTAAAAGAATTCACAATTTGACACCTCTCAAGAATGCAGAAATGTTTTTGTTTTTGTACTTACTCTTGCAGTTGTGGGCTTAACTTCAAATATGGCTCATTCTGAGTAGCCCTGTTTGATAAACTAGCTTGTTGAGTAAATCAATTATTATATTATATAAATATAATTATTATAAATAGATATTATATTATTATTGTAAATAGATAAAAACCTTGTATATCATCCAGCCTGTCCATTTTAATATCAATTATGTGTAATTGATACCAGTGCAACCCTGTTTAAAGCATCATAGTTGCTTACTTTCAATATCAGCAACAGCTTCGTCTGATACATTTCTGGAGGAATGGTATCCTGTGGTCTTCCTCAGTGATGGTAGCTGGAGCGTCTCTGTCTTTGGTCATGTGGAATAATGCAGTCTGGTCACTTTGTTTTGGATGGTAGTGCTCTTGTTCTGGCGCTGTGTGAGACATGCAGCCAAGCTCTGTCATTGGCTGAGGAGGAAGTGAAAGTTTGTCTGTCTCAGCAGACGCCTTGCCATTCCACTGCACTCGTAATCATTTTCTCCCCCTTTTGCTTTTAGAGGAGGAACTCACTGCAGTGCAGATTAATCAGAGGGATTTAATTAACTTGGCCCCGGCACACATATCAGACCTGGAGACAAGACAGGCTATAAACTCAGCCAATTATCTCCTGCTAGAACGACAGTGTGGGGGGTGAAACTCCCTCATGTCCTGTGGTCCCCTCATGTCCAACCACCCTCCACCCCCCACCGACCACAAAGCTTATTTCAGTAAATTGCACCCTCACTTCACTCGAACTCTTTTCACTGGTCACTACACACCGGTGTTAAGGTGTGGACTGCTGACCTTTCCTCCACTGTCATCATAAGGTTAGAAATGTAATTTGTCCAATACTTTGATTAATGACCAAATAACTGCAAAACCATTGACATTCCCATTAGCCTCAGATGTACATTTTAGTGCTAATTAGCAAATGGTAGCATGCCCACACACTGTATTAAGATGGTGAACATGGTAAACATTACACCTGCTCAACATCAATGTACTAGCATTATCACTGTCGGCATCAATGCAGAAAAAGACCAATCCTTGACACACACATTTCAACAATCAAAGCAACAGACTTTAGTATTGGTAAACAAACTAACTGGGTCACTATCGAGAATAATCCGCTCTGATTGATTCTGTGTTCTCTTGCAATGATGATGCTTTACCATTCAGGAGAGGCGCCATGATGAACCATTGAAATAAACCAACATTTTGAATGTTGAAGTGAATCTGGATTTTAGCAGCTATTTTCCCTTTTTTTCTGTTTTGCGCCACAATAAACGTCTTTATCAGCTGACATCTGTATGTTTTAACTGCAGACTGCTCTAATGCCTTTTATACGTCGACCGTGATGTGAAAACAGTTTTTCACACAGTCAGAGAAAGTCAAAGTGTGCGTCCTGCTCATAGTTCAGTTATAAAATCCCAGCTCACCACAGAACATCTCTTCTGTTGGGCTGCTGACAGCATTGCAGAGCAGGGCCAGTGCTACACATTGTGGTGCCCTAAGCCAAATTAGGATTCTGTGTGCTTAAATTGCAGCTTCTCTCATCAACTCACCACCATTAAATATGGTCAGTTGGATTTTTTAAATTAATGCAGCAGCTTATATAAAAGTATGTATATGGTTCTCCTGATTTAAAATTCCTGATTGAAATGTTTCCCTGTGCACTTGTGTAGGCTGCCATGTTTTTTTCTGTTTCTTCAATCTACTCAGACTGACAAAATCTGTCTCTAGATTACTGTCTCATCCACTTTTGGGGGGCAGCTGTAGATGTGCCAGTGTTTTGTTTTCAGATTTGGTATTTCATTTGTTTTATTTTGTTTAATTTTCAGATACATTTTCAGCATACATGAATACAACCGTACAACACCAGAAACAAGTTTAACACTACAATTTGACAAATTTAACACATTTTATTGGGGACCAACTGAATTACCACAGGACCAACTCAAATGACCAACTGTCAGTCCCAGGGACTCAACATTATTGTACAACATTATTGTAATAGCAAATATGTATTATACTATACAACTAAGTAAACATGTGCAGGTGGAAGTCATCATGTATTTACTGTTGCAAGGGCAGAACAGTGCTAGAATGATAGAAAAGACTAATGATGGAAATAGAAATATTGATACTTATTAGGGATGTAATGATAACAAACACTCAAACACATGTCATCACAATATATCAATTAAATAGGAAAAAGAAAAGATGCTTTGAACAATGTCCTATTTATACATGTGATGTGTACAGCATTCATTATATGTATATAGTTTTTTACTTTTTACTTTAGGTAACTGCTGTAAGGAGTCTCAATACAAATAGTCACAAAACCTCTCAGTTACTGCCGACTTGAGTGCCAGAAACTCAAGTTTGTGAGCTGGATAGCGAGATTCACTCTTGGACAATCCACGGTTGGCAAATGCAATAGCACACATCTTTCCTTCCTTCTCTTAATAGAGTGCAGTTTCCAGTCCAGTTGTACTTGCGTCAGTATGCAATACATACAGGAGCTTTGGGTTGGCAAAACTCTGGGGCTGTAGTGAGCCAGTCAGTGATTGTTTCAAAAGCTTGCTGACAGCTGTCTGTCCACCTTCCTCCAAAAGGCTCTTTTGGCTTGAAGTACTGACTGCTGTCCTCTTTTGAACCACTGCTCTTTCTAAGTGGTGTGTAACCTGCAGTGAGGTCGTTCAGTGGCTTCACTATCTTGGAGTAATCTTGGATGAATGGCCTGTAATAACCAGCAAACCCCAAGAATGAACGCAGCTCTTTGAGGTTTCTTGGGCTTGGCCAGGTTTTTAAGGCCTCAACTTTCTACGTGTCTGTTTCAACACCATACTGGGACCCAAAGTGTCCTAGGTAGTTAAATGATGTTTGGAAAAATTAACATGTTGATGTGACGGTGTGAAGTGGTCGTGTTACTATAGCTCAAGCACTGCCGAAAACAGACATTAAAGGGTGAGCAATGCCAGATAGTCTTTGGAAGATGAGATACTTGGCATTTCCCTGTGCTTTTTAGTTTTTCAGATTACATTACTTTTTTTTCTTATGATTGTTTGTTTATTAATTCTAAGGATTTGTCTTATTTTCTTTGCACAGCTTTTAAAGGTTTTATTAAGATAAAGGGCTACATAAATAAATGGACTTTTTTAAGTTAGTTTGGTCGACTGAAGTTACTTCTTGTAAAGAAAACAATTAGTTTAGAAGTAGAAGACCCCTTTTTGATTGTGCCTATATTTCAGTGTAGATCAGTGTTTAAAGTGAAATATCACAGCTCATTACACTCATATACACATAGCCTTACACAACACCCATGAGTCCTGCTGCAGCTGCTGCCACTGCCATGTTACAGCATAGCCATGGCAACCAAGACAATGTCTGCTGTGGCATGGGGATGGTGTTGAGCTGTCAGATTTTAAGATTGAACAGACAGAATGCAGTCTTATATTTGTTATGTGAAAGCATGCATCACTAGGTGTGTATGTGTGTGTGTGTGTTTTCTGCTGATATGTAGTATTTTGGTTTATTCATGAATCACCTTGAAGTCACCTTGCTCTGCAACCGAGGCCCAAAAAGCACCCAGGCTGCTGACTTGTCTCCAGCTGTAGATACCAGATACCTGCATGTACATTGTGTATGTGTGGGCACACAGCCTACCATACATTGTTTGATTCTTGTCAGGGTAAAAAAGCCTCTCACTGAAAGCGGTACCAGTGATATTCTGTTAGTTGAGTTCACAGCTCCCTAAGGCGGTGCCGGGCTTCCTCTGGTGTGTGTCAGGGTGTGTGAAGTCATCCCTCTAACCTTTACAACTCCACTCACCACAATAAACATGCCAGCTTAAACTCACGGACTCCAATCTTTAAATCAAATTGTCAGTCTCTCAAGTTGAACTGCCATATGGCCAATTTCTAACTGTCTTATTATCCAGGTGTTTCACTGCTGGATGTGGTTACAGACACCACAGAGCACACTTCTGACCACATACAACCACACCCATCAGTGCTGTTAGCTGTGGTCAGAGATGCAGCACATTATAAGCTTTGTGCCAGAGAGAACAGTGCGGCACTGATTTTTCAACATGGTGCTTTGTAAAGACTAGTGCATTGCCCATAGGAAATATGTGTTCCTATAGAAAAGTGGGAGGTTAAGAAGCTTTTTCATGGATGGCCAAATGAGGCTGTGTTTGAAGGTGTGACATCAGGGATATTTAGGTTTGTTGTGAAATCCGATATTCCAGGGTATAATTGGCCGTTTTTGACTATTTTTGATTTTGCCATTATATTTCACCCTAAAAACTATTTACTTGGTGTCATTATTTTCAGCACAACCTCACATGTGTGACTGTACAGTTATTTTTTTTGTTTTGACATACTGTATTAACACAATGGACCTAAAATCACAAAAAAAAACAAAATCCGAGTAGGAAAAAGTTAAATTTTTTTACTGTGAAAACCACAAATATGTTTAAAAAAACATTTTTTATTACTTATAATGCAAATATAAATTGTTGTTTGCTAAATATGTGCATACATTTTAAAAATGTATGAAGTTATATGTAACTATTTACATTTAAATGCAGGCAATGCTCAGGTCTGCCTGAGCTCCTTCCAGCTGAATGAAGAGCTGCACTGCCTGCTCCACATTCAGCATCTTCTCATTGTTTTGACTCATTAAACAAAAAACCGACTCCACTACACACTAAACACACTACACCAAACACTACATAACACACTAACTACACACTCCAAACTCCGTCGTTGCCTGTCAATCATCCGCCTACGTCCCTCCCACAACTTCCTGTTCCTCAACAACCAAACTTGCTGCTTGGACACTTTCGTGACAAAAGCCCATTTTTACCGTTTCTTCCTGCACCACACACAAAGCAAACGTGATCGCAATGTTCGCGAAAAAGCGTGGCGGACATTATTTACCCTAAGTCCGGTTTTGGATGTGCCGGTGCGTTCGGTCTGTCGCCTCGGGGGGTGGGCCGTGTAGATGGGTTAGCAGCTAGTTGCTAGCTACACACGAACATCCACAGATTCCGATTCCACTTTGTTGTACGCGCCTCTCCGGATCTCCTCAGGCCCGAACAGACTCGGGCCGGTCTCTTTTAGTCTCATTAATCCACAACAGTCAGTTTAGATGCAACGAACAGAACGGGACCGAACCGCCGGCAAAATCCCGGTCCAGCTTGCGTCGCTGCAGGTATAACTCTGCTTGTTTCTTAAGGTGGGGGGTCGCGGTGGGCTCTGCAGTGATTGGCTCTGGTGCGCACGTGACTGTGGTGGCTCCGGTGGACAATGCTCACAAATTTGTAAAGCATTTATGAAATAATTTATTAACGGTGTCAATGCAGTCCAAACAAATGCGAAGTCGCACACCCTTGAACCACGCAGCAGCCATCTTGTAAGTCTCAGGTCAGTCTGATCCTGATCCGCAGAGATATTTGAGGCACAGATACACACACACACAGACAGACAGAGATTCCTTGCTTTTATAGAGAGATGAGCAAGTACACCACTGTACTGTTCAACTAACCATTGTATCTGTATCCACAGCTGTACTCAGATTGGGCAAGATTTGATCCACAAGTGGGTGATGCTTAATCGAGGAGTTGTTAATTAAAGCCGGAAATTGATATGGGTTGATCAGAAGTCACTTTATTTCTTATTTATCAGAAAACTATTTAGAGAACAGAATTAAGCTTCAGATCAAAGTTTTTGATCACAAGAGTAAGAGTACTACTTACAGAACAATTTTTTTTTATATAAATTTGAATCAATCACTATTACGGATATTGACACATTGTACTCAGATGACATAATGCCTCCTAAGAAATTATACTATTATTTGCTAATAATTCTTGCTTTTGTAAAATCTATGAATATTTGTATGTATGTCATTTTAAAAAGAGTATGATATAGTAGTATAATAGCCACCACTTGAAGCTACTACCTTTAGCAAAATGAAGATAAAAATAAGAGGTGAAGTTAGAGGTGCCTTTCAAATTGTTTGGCAGGTTTTGCTATTATTAATGTAGCCTGCACCAATGCCATTTACTCCTGGCTGTGATCTGGTCACAATGCAGTCCATACCACCTGCAGGTGTAGTCTGGATGATTGGGTTGTATTAGGGTTTAGGGTTTTGAGTGTCATCTCAAGAAATAGGCACTCGGAGGTGGTTAAATGCCTGTCTGATGTAACTAACTGCTGTTTTTCCAGAGGGTTAATAAGTCTAATGTTATATGTTCTAAAAAATGTTGTTTAGATTTTAAAATGTTTTTTGTTTTTTTTTGTTCACTAGCTGAGTCAGTCTGGAGAATGTAGAGCTGAAGCTCAAGTCTCTGTTCCACTAGCATCTATAACTCTGTGCAATATCCCAATCAGTATATTTTGCAAAGTTAGAAGTTGAAAACTGTGCCATTTCATCGAGTTAGGCATTGGTTACTGTATGAGCACAGACAAAAAAGAAATTAAAGCTTTGCTCAGTGGCAGCACAGGTAGTGCTATCATCATAACTTAGTTCAATTTTCATAAAACTCATCATTGCACCTTTCTAAAGTCTGTTTTTTTTTGCTGTTGTTTTATTTTTTCTATTTTGTTTCTGCTATCTAAACATGTACACAATATTTGTTCGCTATGTCCTGTTCACATACAGACACATCATACCTAATTGTGACCCCTCAACTCATGGACTCCCAGTGTTTTACCTGCAATAGTGTATGGTTTACGGTTAAGATTGAATTCATCCTAAACATATGAAATGAACCACAAATCATACTCTTGAAAATAATACTTTCTTCCAAGGCTGGATTTTTTGACAAATGCCATCACACTATTCAATGCATGGGTTTTTCTGGATCCAATTAAGATATATTTAGATACAAACAGATATACATCTCATCTGCACTGTAGGCTCCCACAAACAGTTTTTAAATTGAACAGCAAACCAGTGCTTTTGAACTTGTGCAACAGTGTTGCAGTGTGAGAGCTTTTGCTTACTGAGGAGTGCCAGGGAGACTGAAGTGATTGTAAGGGAAATGTAGTCCACTGCATTTGAACCATGAATGACCCAGTTAGGAGGTGAGTTCTCAGCAAATCAAGCCAACAGGGGATTTCTCTGCTTTTGTATTCATCTACTGACAGCTCCTGTCAAAGTCTGTACACACCACAGATCTTCATGACCCTGCCAAAGGTTGGCAGGGTCATGTTTACAGTGATGATTTTTAGCTTTTTTACCACAGTATTTCCATTCATCATGCTGTTGATAATGTTGAAATTTCTAGGCCCATAGAAACATGACATGTTGACAGAAGTGAATCATGCCTGCATCATGATTAAGAATCGGAGACATGACGGCAACCGTTTTTTTAACATTCTGTGTTCTGTTTCTTATTTTTTTTCAGAACATGGATAAGACACAGCTCCCATCTGTGACGCTGATTGTGGGCTGTGGAGTATCTTCACTGACATTGTTGCTACTCATCATCATCTATGTCTCTGTCTGGAGGTGAGATGAATCATGTTGTGGGCTGTGGTTAAGGCAAGGGTTCAACAGGTGCAAGATTATACCATGAACACTTTGATATACATCTGCCAGTTAACCTGACACACTAGGCTAGAGACAAAGAGTGATATTACTCTGCACGGTTGTGCTAGAAGAGAAGTTTTTCTATAAAAACGCGGATAATTCGACTATCATTTCATGTATAACTTTGTTTCTCTCTGTGACTCTCCCTCTCTTAAATAGAACTTCAGCATTCATGTGTGGGAATTAGGAAGTGCTCAGTTTGGTGCTGTTTAAATAGTTACCCTCTTGAAAGTCAGTAGATTATTCCTTGTTCTCTTTTTCTGCAATACAATGCCATGCTGCAATAGAAAGGTAAAAAAAAAAAGTTAATGAAAGTTGTGAGTGCTCCAACAGTGGGTCACCACTTATTCAAAGGAACTACAACTTCATGTATATTTAAAACAGAATGGCTGAATAGCCTGATGCATGCGCTAAACTCAATAGGCTGCTGAGACAATATTGGGTGCAGAAATATTTCTTAAATTGATAGTGCATTTAAATTACTCTGGTTCCAGGCCTCAGAATCACTTGCGTTTCCTGTTTTTTCATCCAAATAAATCGGCCTTATGTTGTGCCCATTGACAATGATGGCACCCTTTGTTGGCTATAGCTTGATGCTCGTCAATGGGGGTTAATTGATGTCATCTCATCAGACGTTTGCTCTGAGGAACGAACTGTCCTGGCTTCTACTTCTGGCTGTACAACATGTTCAGTGTGTTCTTCAGCATCAAATGATACAAATTAGATTGCCGGACGATCTACAATGCACAAAATGTGTGTTGGACTTAAGAGTGGGAACATCAGGTTCCAGTATAGCCTGTTAGTTACCTTGCTATATCCATGAGAACAATGGCCACACAAATTGTAAAAAGCATGGATGACTTGAACGTAAGAACTGGAGAGATATGTCTTTATCTTAAGATAAAATATAACATTTTAACATTACCCAGTTGCATCAAATTTAATGCTAATGTTAAACATTAGTCAGCTAACATGCTGATCAGCCCTATTGGTAACACTAATAGTGATATTTTTGTTGTACTAACTGTACCGTTATGTTTTCGGTCTGTTTTATCCTGATGGTTTCAATTAGGAAAGATGTCAAAAAAAGAATGGTTAATATGTTGTTTTTGTTCATTTCTTTTATTTCTATATTTTGTGTACACATTTTCAAGCAGTCTGACTTTCGAGACACGTAGTTCATTGAAACTGACCACTGACACTAACAAGATGTTTATTTTCAGTCTGATTCTGGAGGATATATTATGATCTGTTTACCATGATTTTATATGAGTAACAGAAATCGAGAGTGATTTGGAGGTTTAGTGTCAAGGGCGCTGCCAATAGCCCACCCTCTCCATCTCCTGAACAACGATGTAGAATAGATTGCCAGTGATGTCAAAACAATATATATAACTGTTGAAGAGTACCAATGGCTGGAGTTGTACTGGACCCTCTTCTTCCTACGGTTGAGATTGTGAAATGGTTGCAGGTAGTTGTGTTTTCACACTAAAACAGTTTGCTTTGATTTAGAGACTAAAACTACTTCCTTAGGTTTGGTGACTAAAACCTCCTCATGTGACCATTATCCATGATGGCTAAATAAAAAAAAAAAATAAAAAAAAATGCATGGCTAGCCGTCCTGGGGACCCCAAGTGTGAGGTTCACAGCTGGCCCTTCTTGATTATAAAGATGTGATCCATGCTGCATGGGAATGTTGCCTGAAGCTATTATAGTAGCGTGCAACAAGGGTAAGGTTAAGCCATATACAGCCTGTGGCTGTAAAGAGGATGACCTGGTCAACTATATCAAACACAAATTGCCTGGTTTACTATTATCAAATTGTCATCAGCTGAGTGTAATGAATCTACTGTTCTTTCGGTATCGATAAGAAATGCCCTGGATACTGCCTAAAATGCTGAATTGGGGATTGGCCAATGCGCAAGACTATAAACCGATCTGATACTACAGTAATCATTTATCAGAAATGGGACCCTGCTACTTCCCAGTAGCATCCTATACACTACACTACACATTTCTTGAATTTTTCTTATTTGAATGCACTGCCATCAGATATCGGTTGATACACTATATTAGGTATTAAAATGGTATTTGTATATCTCTATTGTAAACCACACGTTTGTGCTTAATCTGTTTTCTGTCTTTCTCCTGCAGATACATTCGGTCAGAGCGCTCAGTCATCCTCATTAACTTCTGCCTCTCCATCATCTCCTCCAATGCCCTTATTCTTATTGGACAGACGCAGACACGAAATAAGGTAGGGCTAATTCAAATACAAATGTATTGTTTTACCTATATTAGCCTTTACTTTATGACATACAGTCATAGTGATGCAGTTTGCCTGATTTATTAAAAAGCTCCTGGTTAATTGTGTTGTCTGTCTTCTCCCTGTCAATTCCTGCTGTTTTAGGTCTTATGCACCCTGATTGCTGCATTTCTTCATTTCTTCTTCCTGTCCTCGTTCTGCTGGGTTCTTACGGAGGCATGGCAGTCATACATGGCAGTGACGGGCCGCCTCAGAAATCGCATTATACGCAAGCGTTTCCTGTGTCTTGGCTGGGGTGGGCCTTCTGTCTGCTGTCCATCATGTCATCCATCTTGGTCTCTTCATTACTCCTGTGTTAACATCCATTTTTATTTCCCTCCCAGGTCTCCCTGCACTAGTTGTGGCAATCTCAGTGGGATTTACCAAGGCAAAGGGATATGGAACACCAAGCTAGTAAGCATGCTTTCCTATAGATTAACTATTGCAAATACCTCCACCTCTTTAAGCATTTATGCAGGGTTGGGGGTTCATGTCTGCAGCATAATTAATCTCTGTCTTTTTCTGTCTCATTCATCTTTTACCATCCTCACCCTGGTCGTGCATCTGCTCCTCCACCTTTCACCTCCTTCTGTCACTCCTCTTTACAATCGTTCATGTTTCCTCCTCTTCCCTACATCATTCCTCCATCATATCCATCTCTCCTAATCATATCTTCCTACATCTGTATTTTCATGCTTCCCTCTTGTAGCTGCTGGCTGTCTCTGGAAGGAGGTCTTCTTTATGCATTTGTTGGACCTGCTGCAGCTGTTGTTTTGGTATTTCCTCTTTCCTCCTCAATCTGTGTGTGCTGGTTTGTTTCAACTTTGAAACCTTTGTCTACTAACTCAAATGTAGAAGTCATATATATACACTTATATAGAATGTCACCAATAGCTCCCATCATGTAACAGTCTCCACACAGTTACTAACTTTAAAAAAAAGTGTACTATATAGTCTGTGTAAACCATGCAGGGATTCATAATGGGAACATTCTTAACAATCTCAATAGTAATTATGTTAAACTGTTTTTTCCATAAAAAAACACAATAATGAAAAAACTCAATAGTAGACTGGGAAACTAAATATCATCATCAGCAATTGTGAATGAAATTCATAGATCTAAATTGATAACAAATGATGGTGAAAGCTGTGGTGGTCACAGATCAATTTTATACTTACACATTATTGTATCTATCAGTTATATACTTATAATAGAATTGTGGGTTGGTATGGTGTTATATCATTATATATCAGGTTATAAGAATAGTAGACCACAGAATAGTTAATAGCCCATGTCTCCTCTTTTCCTTGTTAACGTCCTAATTTCTCTTACTGAGACTTCTTTTTATATTGTTTAGCCCCTCTTTCCCTTCCCCACCCTTCTCTCTCTTTTTTTGCTTGCTCTGTTACTCCACATTACTCCTATATTACTCCTATACTCCTATGCTTTACTTCCATGCCTCTTCCTTTCCATGTTTCCTTTCTGACTATAACTTTTCCTTTACCCACCTCTACCTTTCTTTGCTCGCTTCCTCCTGCCTTCTTTTTTGTTTCAGTTTTTTTACTTCCTCATTTCCTCCTTACTTCTTTCTTTTCTTACGTGCTCACACGTTTAGATGCTTAGTTTTTCTCTTCTCTTTTTAACCCTTTCCTTTTTACCTTTCCTTCCTGCCATTTCTTATTTCCCTTTCCTTTTAATTCCTAACCTTTTTCTTCTTTTTCGCGCATTCACCTTCCCTTCCTTATGTCCTCATTTCCTTGCTTGCTTCATCCTTGTTCCACTCATCTTTTTTATTTTTTTACTTTTCTTTATTCCATTTCCTTATTCTTCTACTCTTTCCCCCTCCACTTTCCTCCCTTTTCTTATTGACCATCGCTTTTCCTCCCCTGCTTAGTTTTTCCTTAGTTTATTCCTCTTCCTCTCATCCTTTCCTTCCTCTTTTCACCCCCTGCTGGTGCTTTTTTCCTTCTCTGCATCCTCTGTCCCTCCCAACATTTCCTAACTCTATATTATTTAGGTATTTATACATTATTATGCACTAGTATTTCTATGTCACATTGCCTTTTTGGAAATCTGCTTAGCTAAAAATATGTCTATCAAAATGGGTTAGCTTTAGCTGTGTAAATAAGTGCACAGTGTTATTTTGTAACATCCGCAATAACGATTACATTTGCAAATAAAAGGTAATGTAAGCTCCCTGTTTTTTTTGGTTTAAAAAACAGAGGTCAAAATGCAATCTTCTAAACCATCGCCACAAAAAAAACCTAGCTTCCTGTTTGTTAAAATCATATATTAGAGCATAAAATAGCATAATTCTAGTCACTTTTATCACTGTTTAAAATGACCATTTGAGCTATAAGAAACCTAGGTTAATTCTAGTAAAATACTGGTGCTTTGGGTCCTCTTGGTAAGCATTCATATGTTTAATAATGTGCTCCCAAGTTCTACTAGTATAGAAGATAATGGACCCTGTAGCAGTTATATACAGGTTATATAGCCTACCAGATGGCCTTATTAAAATGAATATAGCATAGTCCACTGTCTTATAGTAGCTGTTTAAATTAGAATAAGGGCAGTCATGTATTAACCATAAAATGATATGGAGACAAATTCAAAAGTAATTCGTCACCTCAATGCCTGTGATGTTCAGCCTACATCTGAGGTAGTCTAAATCACAGACATAAATGCTGACAGCATAAACTCAGCAGTGGACACTGTGTCCTTTATTCACTAATCAAATCCACTAGCTACATTTTCAGTGATTCACTTCCCAGTGTTTCTTTTCTGCCTTCCCACCTACAAGTGAATAGCTTGTTTTGGGTGTCCTTTTTTACACAAGATGCTTCACCAATAAAGAGCTATTGCTCCAGTTGGCACCCACACATTGGCCCAGCCCACTCTGAACAGCATCAGAGCAGCTTGTACAATACTTGTATCATACTTTTATAGACTGTGAATCTTCACAGCGGTAAAATTGTAGGAATTACAGTCAAGTATAACCTCCTCCCCTAACTCATGTTTGATGTATAATTTCTTTCTAGCACATTGAAATGCATTTAATGTTATAAGTCCATCCTTCATATATTTTCACCTCTCATGCTTCATTGGGTGCCTGATTTTTGTCACTAACATTTAATATGGTATAGTCCAGTTTTTAAGAACATACAGTATGTATAGCTTGTGTGTGTGTGTGTGTGTGTGTGTGTGTGTGTGTGTGTGTGAGAATGATAAAGATCATCATCATCATCATCAGAGTAGAGCTACATGTTGTGAAGTAATGAAAGTGTCTTGCTCTGCTTTAATCCTGTGCCTCTTCTCTTTGGCAGGTTAACATGGTTATTGGGATTCTCGTTTTTAACAAACTGGTGTCCAAAGACGGCATTACTGATATGAAACTAAAGGAGAGGGCGGGGTATGCCTTATACCACACATCATTTTTACACAGGGACCTATAACCAGTCTCCTTATGGGTCAGCTGGGGGAGGGTGTAGTGCAGTACTGGCTCTTTGCCATAAAATTGTCCTTTGCCATCATTTCAGACTTCAGACTGGCAAATATGTTGAAGTAGATGCTTAATTTTTAACGCCAGCATGGTACGGAGGACAAGCAAAGAAAACAAGAGAGAATAAACAAGCTAGAGAAAGTGAATTAAATAATCAAAATTGAGATAACCAAAGACAATGTGTTTTCCCTATAGTTCAGCCTATGATTAATGCTTCTGACATAGAGCTAAGTGGAGAATAGGATAATGTTAGATATGATAAGAAAGATGAGGGGAAGGCTGTCTGGTTATTGGTCCTGCACAGACTGAGCAAGATGATGACTCATCTCATTGCTTTCTTTTAAGTTTCAAATGTGTTGCATTTTCCTCCAGCTGCTCTTTGTTTGCAGGTGTTGCTTTTGATGTAAATTTCTGTAAATCCATCTTTGTCTTTTTTTCTCCTGTTTGGTTGGTTCTAGTAAAGGGAAGCAGGGCTCTTTAACAGCAGGACCCCACTGAAAAATAACTTGATAATGATATTGCTCTTACTTTGGTAAATACGTTGTTATTGTTACCAATAGGACCAATGGCCAGAGATACAAAGTTGTAGTAAACTATTGTTTTCTTTAGAATCTTAATTCTTGCTACTAAGCTGCTTTTAGTTTTTTTTTTGTTATTATGGAGTTATTAAAATATAAGGTCAACATGACATACCAGTTTGCTGCTTAAAGATATGGGAATTTTTATTAGCCTATAATGACAGGAACACACAGAGATAGATCCAGAATGCATTCAGTCTAGATCAGGCATGTCTAAACTATTCCACAAAGGGCCGTGTGGCTGCAGGTTTTTGTTTCAGCCAGTCAAGAGCACACAGTTTGACCAATCAACTTTCCGAAGAGTGAGATCAGTTGATTAAATGAGTCAGGTCTGGTGTGCTGCTGCTTGATTGAAAAGAAAACCTGCAGCCACATTGGGCCTTTGTGGAATAGTTTGGACATGGCTGGTCTACATTGACACACACAGTGGGAGCAGGATAAACTACTAAAGTAGCTCTGTCAAAAGTCTCTATGATGCATGTCAAAACACCTGCACTCATTGGGCCTCATTCACCAATATCTTCTTAAGAATCTTCTTAGATTCTCTCTTAAGTTGTTCTTAAGAGGTTCCTTAAGAAAACCCTACATCAGATTCACCAACTTGTTCATAAGCCTCAGAATTGTTCGCAGCTGTGTTCTTACATTGATGAAAGCCGCAGGAGCAATATATATGCCATTGTTTTGCGGGCCTTGGATGGAGAAATGCCACGTATAAATAGGGTGGGGGGGTTACTAATTGATGGCATGTTTCCAATTTACTTGATTTATCTTAAATCATTGGCACATTTAATTTATTTTAGAATTTAAATTCTTTGTAAATTACCAAAAATATGAAATAAATAAATGAATGAATAAATATGACAGAATGATCACTGTAATATTGCATTTTATTGAACTACACAAGAGAAGAAAACACAACCATGCCAACATTTCGGCACTGAAATGTGCGTAAGAGTACTCCTGAGTGTTCGTAGGATTTGTTCTTGCCTAAGAAAAAATCTTAGATAAGAAAAAATTCATGAATATCACAATCTTCGTAAAATCTTCGTAAGTGGGACTTAAGAACAAATTTGTTCGTAAGAACGGTTCATGAATGAGGCCCATTGTTTTCTACACACCTGCAGTGACGTAATGCACAAACATATATGGCAAACTTGTGGGCTCAACACTCACAAGTATAGTACTCTGTTTCATTGGCTGTCATTCAACAGGTTAATAAGGAGTAACACACCAGTTTTATATAATAAAGTGTCTTTACAGGTTTTGTAGAGAATTACTACTAACTGTACTATGTAGAAATTGTTTTAAAAACTAGTATAAAGCCTTGTGTGGTTTCAGATGAAGTTGCATGTAATCTGATAAATAACCTCCAGGTTTAAAAAACAGTCCACTAGTTTGGCTTGCACTCAAATGACTTAAGACTCATTATAGACAGTTTAAAAACAAGTGACACGTCAGACCCAGAAATATCACCTTTTTATTTGGTGCATTCGTCCTTTTCAAAACCTGCCACCTACATTACCCACAATACACACATAACTTGGTTGCCACTGCGTGATATTGCTGGACAGCACTGGAATTTATATAATGGTACATGCAAAGTGTATTTTTGGCGGGAGCAGACCGCAGTGCGTCATTCTCAGCGTCATGGAACAAACAGCGGTGCACACGCAAGGTTACATGGTAACATGTGCCCAGTGGTATGAATGGGCTAGATCTGTAAACACACTTTATGTGTAAACTTGTTTGAATTACACTTTAAGGTAGATGCCAGTGTATACAGTTTAGTAAGGTGCTGATGTAGGAAAAAAGAGGAGAAGTGTATGGAGCCACAGTGTGGAACACTTTCCTGTCAAATGTAAATATCTGCCCCATTGTAAATTTTATTAATAAACGGTATACGATATTGTATTCTTGCAGCACTTAGCATTGGAAGTGTTTCTTGAGTAACAACAACTGAGCTAAATGGCGACACACAGCATCCCAATAGTTCTGTCCTACTTGTGGGGTTTGAGAACTGTCCTAACTCTAATATGAGCAAAAACCAAGGGACTCTTGGCAGAAGAGGACTATCTCGCATGCTAACAGAATATATGATAGCTTTGGAGTTGTTGGAAATAACATTATCTCACCTTTGTCAGTTTCCTGCTTTTAGCTGAAACATATCATTGAACTTTTTGGTATTGGTATTCAAAAAGCCATCAGTCTAACCTCAGAGCTCATGTGCACCCTGCTCCCCTTTACACTGCAGGCTGTTTTTGTCTCCATTTGCATTGTTGGTGCATTCAAATGTTATTTTCTGTCTTTCTCTGAAAATGTTTGCTTCAATGATCTCTCTGTTCTACTGTACTTGTTTTTGCTGTCTGAAATGTCATGTTTGCGTTTGCACAGAATCCCCTCTCTCTCACTCAGGGCTCTCCAATCAGGAACACATCAGTCTCAGAAGCCCCCTTCCATGTCATCAGTGATTGGGTAAAAAATACCTGCCCATCCCACCTTCTTCTTAATGTATGGCTACCAGCCCTGCCCATCACCAAACCTGCTGAATCCTCTAGCCAGCACCTCTGATTGGCTTATTATTACTTCCTGCCTATTTACCTCACTGTTTCACTATTGACCTTGCAGTTTATGCTACCTCCTGTTAGCTGGATAGTACATAACACATTAATACCTTTGGAGTCTCTTTTAGAGAAACTGACTGTCTCAACAATAACACATACTAGTTGCAGTGCAGGAATATTGATATTTTCTATACTACATGAATGTTGTGGGCATGTGTGTGCGTGTGTAAGGTTAGCATTGTAAGGATTGCATTTTATAGTGTTTATTCTGCCTCTGAAGTCTGTAGACTTTACAATGATAACACCTACAGAAATGCAGGATATGACACAAGTCAAGATAAAAAGTCATCTGTGTGTGTGTGTGTGTGTGTGTGTGTGTGTGTGTGTGTGTGTGTGTGTGTGTGTCATCAATTTGTGCTGCTGGAATGGTAATTAATGAAGCTAATATTGGTATTTATTTATAAATGTACAGTGTTGCACAGATCAGTCCGTCATCTCATGCTGCATTCCCATTGGCTGGCTAGTAGAAGTAGGCTGCAGCACTAGCACAAGTTTTTTTCCACTTTAGTCATCTTTTATTTACCAACCTTTACTTGTAGAAACAAAGATTGTTGGACATTTGGACTGATCAGATTGCTGCTTCAATTTAATTTGCTTTCCTCCAGTCATGATGTTATCTGAAACTGTTTTCCCCTCAGCTCAGTTCATTAAGTTATTTGTCACAACCCAAGTTCAAGTAGTGTTAATCTCAACTGTTATATGAGTGATGGAACTTGAATAAAGAAGTGATAAAATCACAAAAAAATAGAGCCGTAATATGTAAAAACAAATAATTTTGCACGTTGACTCAAGACTTGAGCAAGGACGTTTATCTTGATATTGGCGTCAGTATGTCTAGGAAATTAGGTCCAATTACTACATACGATCGTCATCTGTTTCTGATGTTCATTCAGTCTCTAGTCCAGGGTTCTTGGTGTTTAACTGTTCCCTACAGTGTTGTCGTGCACCACTCTAGTCTTCCACTTAGTAATGAATCCTGTCTTTCGGCTGTGCTGGTCTAGATCTTAAAATGTTAAATGGTTTGTATTAGGTGTTGAATCCTTGTTACTTGAAGACTCTTTAGATGCCCAGTCATGCAAGTCCCTCTTAGATCTTAAGTGGTTTAAACTTGTTCCAGCATAACTACGAAATAGTGAAATCTATCATTCAGGAGCCAGTGAGCAAGAAAACTCAGGGATAAAATTGCCATCCTATGCCAAGGAATATTTTGAATAAAATATACAACAAAATGTGTATCTGCAATGGAATGGCTGATGTTTAACACTTTGGTCATGTGATGAAAGAAGTTGGAAAGCCACAAAGTGGTTGAGATCATTTTGTCACATTCTGATTCAAGGTTTGCACTGGTTGGAGTTTTTATATCACTGTGTCAGCTATCTCCTTGACTCTTGTCTTTAGGTCTCGTGGCTTGACTTAAAGACATCTGAGCTAGCACAGCCACGGTCTGCTCAGTCTCTGTTCAAGGAAAAGTTTTGGACGATGTGTTCATCAACTTCCCTTTCATATCTTACAGTTGCCATGTTACTGTTGGAACAGAATGACTAGTGGATTAGTAGGAACAATACTGGCCAATTTACAATACAGTGTAAATGAGAAAACTACGATGGAATTTGCTAGACATCAGACGGACATAATTTATATATTGCTTGGTGTATACCCATCAATGTAACCATTCTCTGATACTTGGCAGTGAGTACAAATGACCTTCTCCCAAGGCACCCACACAACACATGGGATAACTGTACCTAGGGGGTATCCTCCCAGTTGGACTTGCCTGGAACATTTCCACAGGGAAGCTTCAAAAAGACATCTTGATTGCATGCCCCAACATCTCAATTGGCTCTTTTGCTTATGACAAAACAGCTCTTAACTCCTATCAGATATCCGACCTCCTGACCTTATCTCGGATCGCCATTGCCTTGTATAAAGGGGCACATTTGGGGAAAGACCTACTGATTGGGTTACCCAAGGCAAACTGAGGACAATTCAGAAGCCTTTGTTGTTCAGCTTTAATAGGGATTCCTGAAATAAGGTAATAGTTGCATGACTTGCTGGGAAATATGACAGATGAGTCTCTGGTGGCTGGGCCCAGAGCCATGGTGTCTAGTCAGTAGTCACCATGCAGGTTTATCTTACGCAGGTGAGCTTTTCCTTCTGAGGTGAATGATTTTGCTACATTGCCATGCAGGCAATAGGCCAGTGTATATGTTAAACACATTCTCCACTGATTAAGCTTGCATTCCTGTCACATTACTGGACAGTTTTAAAACAAATTGGTAACATTTTTTCATTGCCTTTTTTTTTCAATGCCACTCTACTTTGGAGTTGCATGTGCACACTAGTAGTAATCAGTAGAGGTGTGGTATACTATCCTCGTTTAAACTCCATATCTCGTTTTTTTTCTGATTGCATGCCTCTGCTGGTGAGAGCCGTATGAGGCACTATGTTGGGTTGTCCATTTGTTCATCCCATTGTGAATGCAATATCGCAAGAACACCATGAGGTAATTTCTTCACATTTGACACAGGCATCCATTTTGACTCCAGAATGAACTGATTGGAAACTAGAGGTCAAAGGTCAAGGTCATTGTAACCTCACACAACAGAGTTTTGCAGTCACTTAATAATTCATATAATGAAGATGACAAAATTATGCAAAAAATATTTAAAAGGATACAGTGATCAGTTATGACATTTTATATGCAAAAGGTCAAGTTCACTGTGGTATCGTAATGTTCTACAAAAATGTTCTGGTCATTAATCAACCCCATAGGTCAAGAACAGCAATTTGACTAGCATGTGGCGACAAACAACTGTATGTGGTAATTCTAGTTTGTTTTCTGTTTTATATATTTTTATGTTTTTATCTTTAGCCCCAACCAATACTGACTCAAGTGACATCACTTGAGCAAGTGTATGACTTATTCCCTCTAGTGGGAGCAGAACATAAACTCTTCACATATATTTGAAAGTGCTCCCCTAAACCTGTAAACAGGTTCTGATGTGTAAAAATGGCGGAGTTCCCCTATTAAATACTAAATACGATGCAGGTGTATAATGGTAAGCAAACACAAATTGCAGATGTGATACGTTGATACTGCTCAGGCTTGTTGGCTAAGTCATATTAAGGTGATTGGACTGGTTTGAAATGTTGAATGAATTAAATATATTCTTTGTGTTGACCTGATGATCAGGCTGTCTGTAGTTCTCTCTGTGGTTTACAAAAAAAGAAAAAGAAAAGGTCTAATATTGATTTCTCTATATATAACCATCCTCATCTCATCTCTCGTGCATGTCATTCTCAAGCTTCAAATGCAATACATGTTTAATGAAGCTAATTCATTTGTGCAGCATCTAATGAAGAGCGCAGCAGCAATCTGCACCAGGCAGGTATGCTCACACCTCGGAGACAGACCTTGCTGCAGAGTCTCCTTTCCCCCCAAAATTAGAGGTTAATTCACTCGGAAAATTAAAAAAAAAGAGGAGAGGCATATTTCCAACCTCCAGTGGAGTTTGCTTCACACTTAATGCTCACTGAAATGGTGTCAATCATCAAGCCTGTAAATTTACAGGTTGCAGTAGTTGGTTAATCAAACATTAAGCTTTTTTAGATAAAGAGTTGTTGTATCTTTAAAAAGTACCTCCAATGCCAGTGCTGCATTTGATGCTGGGCTTTGGAACATCTTGTAGAGCTTATAGAAGAAGGTTTATTTTTGACTCAAAGAGAAGTTTCTATTTGATGTTAGTCTACAGTCCATATTTATTTATGTAGTTTCATGCATCTCACCCTGCCCGACCAACCACCCACCTTTACCCTCTTCACCTTTAAGACCTGGAAAATGATGTTGTATTTCAAAAAGTTGTGATTGCTTTTTAATATCACTGCCTACAGCCTACATTTAGCAGCTGTATTGGCCTTTTACTTGAAATTGAATTTCTTCCATTATGTGATTTTTAATCCAGGCGTCCAGGGGCTACAAAAATCGATTCCCTCAGCTCTTGAACTTTAATTGTTGTTTAGCGAGAGGCCATATGGTAACGGATTAGTTTGTTATTACTTGTCAATATCTCCATACTTCTAGTGAGTCTTTGTCTGACACCATCAGTGGAGAGATATAGGGTTATAAATTCTCATGATCTGCAGAGTTTTGGGATCTCTGGGTGTTGGAAGGAAAGTAAAGTGATGCAGTATCTCTGTGATCATACCTAGAAACCATCTATTGCTTGGGTGAGCCAAAGCAGAGCATTTCTGAATGTATTTTTTTTTTTATTGGCAATTTGATTAAAACAAAAAATAAATCACCACTAATTACGATTTTCAGGAAAAACTGAATATTTAATCTGAAAATCGGTCATGATTATTATAATTGGTCGACCCATAGGATAAAGTTTATACATACTGTACTTTTGAAATGTACTTGTATGTATGATACTTGTGTACAGTGCATGCATGACTTCATGTTTACTGAAGTAACATTTTAAAAATATGTACTTTTACTCAAGTTTGTCCTGTGGATACATTATACTACACACAGTATTTCTTCATGGTTTCAATCATTTCTTTCGTCTGGTATGACACATGGCTTAAAACACATACACAATAAGACACGTGTCACACATGCAAATCAGAGCAGGAAAAAAATTCTAAATACTTCGTCAAAATTGGAAAAATGCTGCACCATTTTTCATCCAGAATATTGAAAAATTATGAATATGAGGTTTCTATCAAGTGAAAATGTTAGCTCCCTATCCATGTCCTTCCTTTGTGAACTCTGTAATGACTGAAGAGCTGTGATTTCATTAGAGTCAAGGTTTGAGATGTGTCTCTTATTGTAAACCTTTGCATTAGTACTTGGCATTGCTCATAATAACCAGTTAGTACAAATTGAAGATGACCAGGGGTGATCCAGCACATCATCATGAGTATGAAATGCACAACATGTGTTATTTAGACAAAGTCATTTTGTATTAGCAGATAAATGGCGGAATGTGTGAAATACTGAAATTGCAGAGAGGAGCAGTTCCTTTAGGTCATTAAACCAGTAATTTATGAAGAGGGTCAGACATTGTGTGTAACAGGAAATATCCACCAATGACTTCGTCTTGGCCCCACCTCCCCTGTCCCCTATACACACACACAGGTAAACCCAAACACACACACAATGTCCAAGCTGGACTGCAGCCCTGAGAGAGAGAGTGTGCGAGAACACTGTGACTCACTGTTTGCGTGACTGTTTGTGCGTGCTTTTGCGCACACGCGCATCAGTGCAAGTCTGTGTGTAGGTGCATTTGTATCTGTTTGTGTATGTTACAGCGTGTTAATTTGACTTTGCAGTCAGATGACAGTGCCACTGTACAATATGACGCTCAAATGTGCCAAGTGCGGGGTTATCTCTTCGGCTGACGTTTCCACCACAGCTACCAGTAACGCCATGTTAGTCCCGCTAATTATTTTTCCTTAACTCTTATTACCTCTGTTCTCTCCTCTACTGTATGCCTCCCTTCTTCTTCCTCACTTGATTGGTTCTCTTTCCTTTACCCCTCTGTCATTGTTCTCTTCCCTGGTGCCCTGGCAGGGAGCATTTCACTCAGTATGAGGGGCTGCTGAAGCTTGTGCTCCTGAAAACAAACTGTTTGTTAACTGTATACATGTACATTATTATGCATATGTGCATGATGATTGGATGAGAATCTGTGTGTGTGCGTGTGTGTGTGTGTGTGTGTATGTATGCCTTAAGAGATCATCAGAATTGTGAAGCTGATTACGACAAATGTTGTGAAGGTCATTACTCACGCAGAGAGGACTGCAGAACACTTTAAATGTGTGTGTCTTGCTGTGATCTATGGATCATTTGAATTATTATCAATCTGGACCTTGATTTCTCGCAACTTTTTGCTATTCTGCTTTTAGAATATGGTCATAATTATAGAAGTTCGGTTGTTGACTTGTCTGCCCATTTTTAGCAGGGAGTGTTGCTCTCTGTTACAATCTGCAAATCCCACTTGATAATAGCCTCTCTAAATTTTAAATAGCTGTGACTGAACAATTAATTCCCATCATTTCACTTCATGGTCTGTAATGTGACACTGCTAACACACTTCACACACATTTATCTGTCTGCCTAATGGTTGTGACTCTTGAATGACTAAAATGTGTAAAAAAAAAAACAGTTGTAAACTAGCGCTCAGTAGAGTGCATACCTCGGCTGAGGCCCAACAATCCCCTTTAATTCAATAAAGCCTTATCAATATGATACCCGATATGCCTGTATCCCTAAATTTATAACCACACATAAGTGCTTAACAATAATTTAATCTCGTCCTGTCTCTCACTTTTAAAGAACGTTGATCTGTCTCTTTATCTCATTTACACTCCCAACTTGTCAAACAAATTGCTCAGTGGCCTTAAGCATCAGACTATGACGCTCTACCTACCCCTCTATCGCAGTTATGCATGTCTAATGTGCATGCTGACAAGTCATTCACTTATTATGACTTTTAGACTGTTATTGTCAAATGGTTGTGTTACTTTTTGGTTTGGTTTGGTTTAGGAAAAGATGATACTTTGGGTTGAAAAAACGAGTTAGTCAAACATTCAGTTACGTATATTACATTAGGAGAGTAATGTAAGTGAGATACTTAAATCACTTATTTTACATCATTGTTGTCATTTATGTACATTAACATATGTAAAATAATTTAAAAACAATTCACTCTTAACTACACTGGGCACAAAACTTAGTCTACAGTTGCAAAGTCCAGTGAGCGACTCATCCAACCAGCCGCAGATTTGAACATTTCTTGCACTTTATTCTACTGCACTAGAAGGGCGCTTGAAGAAGTGATGCTATAGGGGTAACTACAGCGTCAAACTTAGAAGCTTAAGGCCACTGACAAGCAGCTGCATTTGATGTGTTGAAGTGAGAGCGGGCTGAGATTCACACCAAAATTGAATGGGGTGCTCCTCCATTCAAGTTTCATGGTCGCTTTCAAAAGTTATTTTTTTCTAGATTAAAAAAATATTTTTGATTTTATGTGTTTCCAGTCTCGTCAAGGACTTTATACTTTTTAGCTGGTGCCAACCTCAGCCTGCCCAGATCCTGTTACTTTAATTCCCAGTCCTGTTTCACTCCAGTGTATCTATTTCTTTTCAACCCTTATGTGTTGATCCAAATACAATAGGCAAAGTGTTTATATCTTTAAATAATGTGTGTCCTATTTCCGTCATATTCCCATGACTTTTACTGATTTGAACCTCGACATATCCCAATCCTGCCATTTTTACTAATTTTTCACAATTGTAGTCTCTTCTTAAATAATACTCGACTTTTTTTAAATAGTAAGATGATGTTTATTCTGGTCCCATCATGGTCCACAAGTTTTACAATCACATGCAACCCGCTATTGTAAATACAAGATTTAATTAGTGTTGATTGATTTCTTGCTGTCTGGCCTGGCCAAATCAATATATTACCCACTACACATTCTCTCTTGTTCTTTGCTTACGCTGACATGTTTCACTAGCTTGAAATGCCAGGGAAAGAGAGTCAGTAAAAATTGTGCCTAATTGTCACTAAGAGGCTGACAGAGACTGAAGCTTCTATTCATGGAAAATAACTAATATGAACATAATTAGTAAGCCTTAGTTTCAGTAGCATATCCAATATGATGTGGGTGTTACCAGGTGAACAAATGGGTTGTAATCACTTTTTGGTTTAATGTCATATTTCCCTAGTGGATTGTATTGTTGAACACCACTCTCTGCACATGGAGAAGGTCCACAGTCACATTATTTGGTCATAATCAGCAAATATCGAAAACAAGGTCTAGACTGAAAATAACCTAAATTATTCTGGTAGGATTAAATCATTCAGTCCTTTAAAGGCAGTACTGATATGTTGTGCCAATTTCAAGCATTGTTAAGTTTGACTGAGTTCATACCAATCTATCATTGAGTATGTCCTCTAGTTCAGTGTATCAGAATCAGAAATACTTTAATAATCCCAGGGGAAAATTATTTTACTGTGTTAGTATTACTGTGGGTGGAAAAGCCACTGAATAGGGTTTGTGCAATCAAACACATCAAATTACAAATGAGATCAAGGAAAATAATGGTCAACATTAGCAAATCCATTTACTGTATTGTTGTAGCCCCATTAATATACCAGAGGTGGAAAATAACCAAGTACTTTTAATTAAGTTGTGTAGTTTGTGGTTGCCCATTTGTTAGGTGTTTACTTTGCTCCATTTTTGAGGGTAGTTTTTAGGTTAATACATGAACCAGTTTCCCATTTAACTTTGCAAAAAACCTCATTTAATGCAGAATAGATTATTTGCCTTACAAAAATATTGCACTTTATAACAACCATCATTAATTGATGTTAAGTTTAAAGTAACATTTTTAGTTTATAGATATTACACTGTTAACAATAACAATACAAAAATGCTTTATAAACCATGTATTAAGCTTTTATAAATGTTTACCAATGATAATGTCTAATAATCCAAATCTGAATAATATTTATAGATTAAATAATAATCGTCATTAGCAATAGTATATTAAAGAATTGCTTAGTGAGTGTTTTTTAAAGCACATTTTTTAACAAAAATTGAATTAACTGTGACTTTACCATTTAAGTATTAATAGAAAATGTGATGCATTAAAAGTAATCAAACAGGAAAGTATGAAAAAGACTGCTTTAGAATAATACAAGTTCCATTCCTTCGAAATCTAGAGGTGAACAGTTGATAAAATGTTTTGATAAAATTCACTTTTCTGTCATCTCGGGAGTCATATAGTCTACATATACATAAATAATGAAAATGTTTATTTCCCTCCATTAAATTTCTAGTAGTGTGTGATGTGTATATAAACATGAACAGTCAGAAAATTGTCTTTTCTGACACTTAAATGTGACACAAAAGCGGCATAAGAATCCCATGTCCCTCTCTTTGTCCCTTTTAACGAGTCAATTAAATTAAATACCCAATTAGGGACTCTTTTCTACAGTGGCCCAAAAGGGTTGAACCAAATGTAAAGGCCACAACACAAATGCAAAAGCCACAACATGACAACAGAGACAAGCAACAGCCCCCCCCCCCACACACACACTCCACCACTAATTGGTTGTGTTTTCTATGCTTGACTTAAACTATTAACACACACAGTAGCTCTGGTAATGTCTCTTTTTGGTGGTTTGTAAGCTGTAGTTTTGCGGGTAAAGCGTAGATTTATCTATGGGTCCAACACACCAGGCTTTTTTGCCTCTCTCCTGGTCTTCTGCTGCTCCTTTTTGAGGTCAATCATCCTCCGGAGCAGCACTTCACTGTCAGAGTGTCTCTGAGTTTGTTAGGTAGAGTGGACAGATGGGCTGCCCTGCTGCTACTATGCCACCCAGCCTGACGGCTCTACCTAACGAGCCAAGACACACAGCAGCTGCGACACCCAGGCATGGTGGTGTGTTTTAGTGGGGCAACAACAGCTCACAGTCAGCTACATCAGCTCCACCGCTGGCTGTATGTTTTAGACAACACGGAGAACAACACAAGACAGCCACTGAACATACAGTTAGGAAATAAAAACTGACAGAGGTTTCCATGGCCCTGGTAGTCCACTGGACAAGAGGGAGGAAGATTAGTGGGACCAGTACCCTTAGACGAACACCTGTTCTTGGCTGTCCTCCTGTGTCCACATCCCCCTGGGGGATCTGGTAGTCCTGCTGTACAACCAAAGAGAGGGAGGGAGCTCAGTGGCTCACAATGAATTGAATGGTAAATCGGACTACAAAAGAGACAAGAATTAGCAAGATAGCGAACTATTTCCTAACTGTATGTTCAGTAGCCAGCGGTGAGGATATGATAAGTGTTTTTGTTAGCAAACACAAAATATGATATGCCAATATGAAATTTAGCTGAAATAATAACAAGGTTGATATTGTGCACCTTTTCCTGTCAGTGGGGAGCAAAAGCCTCCTTGATCCCATGAGACTGGCATTGCCCAAGTGTGCGTGTCATCAGAGCAAGTGGAGATCAAACTGATACAAATCTCACGAGCATGCATTGTACATAGATTGACGTTGATCGATTCTTCACAGGCTTAGCTGATCTCAAACGAACCTAATGACACGACGACATTTGCTGTTGCTTACTTCTGCTGCCACTCGCTCACTTCTGCCATTGCTCGCTTCCGTTGCGATAATGTGGCTTTTGTATTCGTGTTTTGACTTCCTCTTGTGGCTTTTGCATTTGGGTCAACCCTTCTCAGCCACAACTACTTTTTACTCTGTTGTCCGCAATTATTGCCCCCTGCTGGTACTGTACGTTCATACACAACAGTGAAACTCACACGCTGTCTTTTCGTTGATTGGTAGGTCTATTACATGCTTTGGTGTGTGACTGGGCCACATATTTAAGGATGGCTGTCTTTGGTTGATTCAGGTGCTATGACAAAACCTGAACACTTTCTGCCCATATTTTAAACATTAACAGGCATTATAGCAGCTCAAGAGCCTGAATCAGCTTAACACTGATTGACAAAAATGACAAAGCAAAAGAAAATAGTGATTGAAAGATTGTTTGTGTTCAGAAGAGCTGCTCAGAGCAGGAAGTTGGTTAGTATGACATGACTTTTCTATACTGATAGAATTAGTGCTGTGGAAGTTCATCATGGGGTATTACTCTGTTGTTGCTGGCAATATATAATTTTCCACCTCTGGAATAACAACAACAACACAAAAAAAAGTATTGAAAAGGTTTAGAAAAACAAGTCAAAGATAATTTCTTGACACTCACACTGAGAGTAATTATCGCCCTTGTTTGTTCCTGATGTGCAAATCAAACTAATGGAATGAGTCAACAACAAAAGAAAAACAAGAAGCAAAGTGGGAGAAAAACTATGGACAGCGGGAATGAGACTTCTCCAGAATCTCTCTCTTTCTCTGTCCTTCTCTGCTCTGCCTCTTCTGTTTGTCTTTGCATTCTGTTTCAGCCTCATTACACTTGTTTTTCCCCACTGCTCACCCTCGATCCTCCCTCTCTTTCCTGTGGCACTAGATCCTCTATGGTTTGACTGTGCCATCTTAAACATACATGCATGTAATATATGTGAATTATGAACATATATATCTGCAGATAATGGATGTATGTTTTTGTTTGTGAGAGTAACATAATTTGTGGTGATGTTATGTATTGATGCATGGGTAGAGCTGCTAACACTATGCTAAAAGCGTGGGCAGTTATCATGGGCAAGTAGGAAATTGGTTTAAGATTGTGATAAGCATTATATTCTCTGACGTATTTGATGCGCCAAGAAAGAAAGTGGAAAGAAATCCAGTTTATCTCTTGGAACTGTTTTGTATGGCAGCCTGCTAAAGTGGTAAAAAAAAAAATAATCGGATAATCGAAGCTAATGATATGAAATGTCTTAATTGATGCATAACTTAAAACATTATTGTCTTGCCCTCTGTATCATTTGACTAGTACTGTCCTTGACTGCCTTTCCCCTTCCATCTTGTAGGGCATCACTGTGGAGCTCCTGTGTAGTTTTGCCCCTCCTGGCCCTCACATGGATGTCAGCTGTCCTCGCCATCACCGACCGGCGCTCTGCACTCTTTCAGATCCTCTTTGCTGTCTTTGATTCACTGGAAGGCTTCGTAATTGTCATGGTGCACTGCATCCTGCGCAGAGAGGTACCTCACATGACCAGTGACTTTATAAATGTTCTTCCTGGTTTTCTTTGTGTTTAATTGAAATTGACATGAAATTTGGTGTAGTTCCCAGAGATGTGGACCAGAGTCATTGTGTCTTGGACTCAATGCAACTCTGTTACGATGACTTGACGTGACAGAAAAGAAATGACTTGAGACTTGACTTGAGCCATGATTAAAACAACTTTTCTTTGTTCATTTTGTATTTGATTTAATGCCATGGATAGTTATTCAAATCATAGGTGGTAACAGGAAATCACATTTGCATCCCAAGAGCCTGAATCTGTACATAACTGAGATATTCTACAAACAGGCCAGACAAACGGACATGGTCGGAATTTACCAAAGTGCAATGTTGTAGACTGGCTTTCAGTATTTCATTGTTTAAAAGTGAAGGAGGGTCAATATTTTGTTTGATTGAGAGGATGACAGATAAATTACATTTTATATAAAAGCATCTTAAGTATTGGTGAAACATGGAAAACAAAAGGTGTCTGCAAAGTGAGTGTGTGGTTGAGTGAGTGTGAGGGAGTGATTGCAGTGAGTGACAGCAGAGCAGAGGAAAAGCAATGAGGTTTTCAGCCGAGCAGTAAATTTAAACTTCATGCTTGTGTCATTCAGACATGCCACCCTCGCCATTTTTGGTTTCTCTTACTTTGATTTTTACCAGAAACACTGCACATCTATCTATGTTAAGCTTCTTAATTCAACTTCCTGCAAAGGGGAAGTTATGCCCCTGAGCTGCTTGAGGCTTTTAAGGTGAAGCATCTTTGCGTCAACTCTTATTTTCATTCACTTCAACGTTGCTCTTCCTTCATTTAGAGACTGATTCGTAATGATTTTGTTGACCACCAGACTTTTTGTTTGGCAGCACTACTCAACTCAGATTTCCCCTTGAGCAACTTGTTCATGATGGTCTATGTCGGTAAACTATTTGGATTTTAATGACCGCATGAATTTTGACGTACAGTGCAGTGTGGTGTAATGACGTTGTCAACCTCTAGGGGCAGCTAAAAGGGCTGTGGACTTTTAGCCTTTATTAATAAAAGCCAATCACTCAGTATTTTGTAAACTGATGTTTGTATATATCCTACCAGTATTAAGCTTGTCTTCCTCTGTTCTCCTGTGGTTTGGTACAGGTTCAGGAGGCAGTAAAGTGCCGTGTGGTGGACCGCCAGGAGGACGCTAATGGAGATTCAGGCGGATCTTTCCAAAATGGCCATGCACAGCTCATGGTATGAATATGCATGTGTTTGTTATTTCCACCTTTCAGGATTGATCATTAAATATCGGCAGAGTGAGCACACCTAATACAATATTTATTGTTTTGTGTCCTCAGACTGACTTTGAGAAAGACGTGGATATGGCTTGCAGATCAGGTAAGCTCCAGATTTAGTGTGTTTGATTTTGTGTTTGCATTTGATTTAACTTTGGGGACTGCTGTTCAAAAGCTACAGATGTCTTTTTGTGCACCCTCTCTGTATTTTGAAGGCTTCAAATTCCTCAGCGTTGTCAGAACAGATGTGAGGCATGTTCCCCCTCAGTTCTGCACTTGTGTCTTACAATCAACATCACGACAGCCTCCCTTCACCAAGGAGCTGTTTTGACAAGAAATACAGCACATTACAGCTGCATTACTCAGTTCAGCCAGGCTGATGGGAGTGAGACGAACGTGTACTGAGCAGTTATATGCAGATAAACAGGGCTGTCTGACTCCTTCCTACACTGCCGCTGTATAATTAAGTCCCTCCCGACAGTGCCACATCAGATACTGGCTCTGCTCTGATATCCGCTGGGAGTGAAAAATCTGATTATCTCTTGAGACAGGATATCAAGAAAAGCATCTGGAGCAGAAAAGCTATTGAGACACAGACAAGCCCAACTGAACAAAGACAGAAAACAACAGAGAAAGATTATTGTTTTTTTCTTTGCATATGTCAAGTAGGAGGAGGGAGCACAGACAGCAATTGTGAGATATTTAGTTTGGTGGCTTTGTCTGACATTGTTTACTAGATTAGATATGAGATATGCATGCTGCCATAAGTCAACAAGTGTTATCACAAAATGAGGTTAGGTCACAAGGGTCAAGGCAGGTCCCATGTCAGCCATATTCTCTCAGATGATATATTTTATCAAACAGTTACTTTCTTCTCCATCTTTCTGCTGTTTCTGACTTGTCAGATTACTCAGTGTGCAATGATTCGATTGATCTGGATGTTTGAAGGTGCCTTTTTTATTACATTTATAGAGTTGACTTATCAATGCTCTTTGACAGTGTCAGTGACAATGGTGACACTGTTTCTATGCTATCTCAAATACTCAGTACTGTTTCTAGCTTCTGAAATACAGTGACTTGAGTCAAGTGCATTTTTTCTTTTTATCTTTAAAAGTGCACCATGTGATTGTGGGGAAGAAATGTCTGCCTAAACAAACTAAATGGTCAAACTCTGTTTGTATTCATGACTGAATAAGCTGAATAAACAAACTGACCTTAAAGGACAACACTGTTTATACTGTTTCAGGTTGGTTATATGTGGCGGACCCTGCCACCTCTTTACCTTCAAACAGAGTTCTCGGACCTTATCTTCCTCTGAGAACAGCTTGCATTAATATTGTGCATTTTAAATTTCTGAGTTTGGATTTCTCACAGCACAGTGCCCTTTTAATTATCCATTTACAATTGGATATAGTGGTTCACTGAGATGGTTTAGCTGGACGATACTAAATAAACCAGATTCAAGTAAAAGGTTGCTTTAGCTTCTCTTCAGCCCAGGGCTTCATTATTAGCCGTTTTTGGACAGGGCACCAAGCCGCCAATTTGCCCGTCCTTTTGGCGGCTCGGTCCGTGGTTTTAGACAGAGGCCGGCAAATCAGGGGTCTGTTTTGGTCGCCGATTTTCTGCATCGGAGGGTACACTTATTTCCGCCTCGCCTGCTATCTAAAAAACGAGGCGTCAATGTGCCGGCCTCTGTGTGAGGTGGGCGGAGGTGTAGATGACCTGCGCTATTGTGCGACCCACAGCCGGGGATTTTTAAAGCCAAGAAACAGCTGATCACAGCAGTCAGTCCATCTTTTCATCCGCGGACATTAAGATGAGCTGTCTGTGTTGTCCGCTTGTTGTTGTAGCGGTAGGCTAAAAAAACAGTTCTAAACTCCAGTGGGGTGCAATGTAAAGCTCTTATTTTGAAGACAAATTCTTTGTCACTGTTTACAGCCCACCTTCGAGCTTCACATCACGTCACATGTTTACACCTACATCAGTGGCGGCTTTTTGAAAAGGAGGAATATTAGGCCTCCGTTTTTGAAAGACAGGCCAGCATATTACCGCCCTGTGAGGGCTGGCAACTGGTGTAAGGCCCTCAACCCCAGGGGCCTCAAGAACCCAAACCCTAAGTAACAGTAACAACTGGGATAATTGCCACATCGTTCATTATTTTGAGACCTCAGCTTGTGGAGGAGCCCTTTTTTACCCAGTGAATTTTACTAAATACGTTTGTGTTTTAATTGTTTTCTTGACAACAATGCAGTACATGTGATATGAATGAATAATGTGCAATGAGAGGTGGACTGGAGGTCAATAGGGACCTATGCCCCCAGGGAACCCGAGCAGGTAAATCTATCAAGGGTTCAACTCCTTATCTCACACTGGTTCTCTGTTCTGGTTCTGTTGCTTCCAGGCACTGTGAAGCGCTCATCTCTCCAGGGGGAAGAAAAGGCCTCCTCTGGCACCCTCACTCTTCAGAAGGGTTCTAACTTTAACACCATGCCGGCAAGCATGGCCAAGGTTCACCTGCAGAACGTGGCTGACTACACCAGCCACACTCTGACGCTGCGTAGGGATAAAGGCGCTACGAAAGGAATCAGTACGGAGCTACCGGGTGCCAAATCCATCTACATCTGCGACGGCGAGCTCTTCAAGCAGCTGGACGGAGAGCTTCCTCGAGGGAATGGTGAGGGAAGTAGCTCTGAGGGCACTGGCAAAGGCCCAGGATATGTCATTCTACCCACCAACAACACAGGGACCATGAAGGGTGGGAAAGAGGAGCAGACAGCCAAGTACAACATCAGCATCGAGCAGCTGCCTCAGACCAGACTCATCCACCTGGCTAACCCTGTCAGCGCAGAGCCTGTGCCTGGCTTTGGGCTGAAGACCCTGCCTGCTGACCAGATCAGTGTGTCATGCTCTGACAGAGACTCACCTGCACACAACCTGCAGAACATGCCCAGAGACTCCCAGGTGGCCAACAGTATGTGTGACGGGGGAGATTCCGGAAACTCTGGTGTGATGTCCAAGAGTGAGACCATCTCCACACTGTCTATGAGCTCATTGGAGGTAAGACCACCAAATATGATCAGCATATTCTTGTCATAGTAATGCATTATCAGCCTCATACTTCATACTTCAAATGAGACATGCATGTAAAGTTGTGTTTTGTACTACTAGACTGACCATTAATTTTCAAGAACCAAACATTTATTTGAAAGAGGCTGATACAGTATCATAGACAAACCTTTATTTTGTAAATAAAAGTGTATTTGATCACATTTTAGTAGGATGCCTCCCTTTTCTAAAATCTGCATGTCTTTTTATTTGATGTTGACCTTAAACTTTAAACTCATCTACCCATTGTTTGGACAAATTCAGAATATTAAAAAATTCCACAGCAATATGCCCATCAGAGCAATAACAGAGTCATGTTATACAGACCATTCTAATGATCTAAGTTTCTCTTGTTAACAGAAACTACAAATCACAAATACAATTCGCAGACTGGCTGCATGCCGTTGGGAAGTGGGATTGGGGTCAACATGAAAAAACTTGTGATGACCCACTAATTTTGGTGGAAAAGCGGCAATGGTTCCGTCCCCAAGCAGTAGAAACCATTGTTCAGCACAGATTGTTTGGTAGTGTCAACCATGTTTGATATTTACAATTTAAAATTTTGATTACTACATCAGTTCCTTCTGAGCTGGACCACAACATCCACTGAAAGAGGCCTCCTGGAGCCGCTGTCAATAAAAATCATATTTTTTGCCCAACTGTTACACATAAAGGCCTCTAGTACCTCATAGGGCATAGGCACTTGAGGGCTCTTAAATGTGAAACATCTACAACAAGTGAATCACAACTGGTTTTGATAACAGTGGTTAAAAAACATAAAATTAGAAGTAACTATAGATTATAAATTAGGGCTGTCAAACAATTAATTAATCGCATTTTGTCCATAGTTAACCCTAACCCTAACCCTAACCCTTTTTGGCACATTTTTTTCTGTTCTAAATGTACCTTCATGTATTTTTTTCATGTTCTTAATACTTTAAACAACATAAGAAAGGACAATTATGCTTGCTTTATGAAAATGTTAATTCAACACTTCAAATCATACAGGAAAATAAAAGGCTCAAAAAATATCCCCTCACCCTAAATGGGATCAAAACATGGTGATGTCTGCTTTTGGCGAAGGGGGGGGTGGGCTCTCTGCATCTGCCATGTGTTTGGCTTGCAAATGATATTTGAGACTCGGCGTACTTCGATGGTAACTCATTTCATGGCGACAGTACGTGCAGATAACTATTGTCCTATCGACCGAACCATCTGGCAGTGTTTTGAAAGTGAATTTGCCGTTCATAAAATCCTTTCTCCATTTACTTTCACTTTCGCTTTTCAGTCCACCGTGTTTTTCCCGAACGCCAACCCTGCTTCTTCTTCTTCTGATTCCCTTTCTTATTCTTCTGCCGCCCTCTGGATCAAGACTACAGGTGCCATCGACGGCCATAAATCAAACAATGCGCGTTTCTTTTTTTTTTAATTCAGAGCGTTAATCGCGCGTTAAAAAAATTAACAGCGTTAAGAGGATGTTGCGTTAACGAGTTATTAACGCGTTAACTTTTACAGCCCTATTATAAATAAAAATAGTGTTTCTGTTTCAGAGAAACTCAGGGCAGCAGGGTGGAAGGTATGACATGACGCTTGCTTTACTATCTGAATTACTGCTGTGGAAATAGACATGTTACCGGGTTTACCATGAGATCCTCCTGGCTTGTGTTTGAGGCATTCTTCTCATAATATCTCCTCATTTCTTATCCATATCTCAATGCGAATGGTTGCATATATCATGACAGCTTATGTTTTGCTAATCACATGTGATTATGCATGAACCACAGCCATTCATGTAGTAAAATCCAAAAGCAAAATCCAGCACTCTAGGTAAATAGTAAAAAGTGCTATTGTATATCCTTTTTCTCTTGAATCATCCCTTGGGCATGTATTGAGCTACTGGCTGTGTTTGAGCAACACAGCATCAGTGCATAGATATGAATGATTAATAAGGATATTCAGCTAGGGAGCCACACATTAATAAGCTGGATATTAATTCATGAAAATAAATAAAGGATCATTAATTAGGTCTCCCCAGAGTAGCACTGTGCTGATTTTCACGCACACTTAAGTGACCCCACTCTGATGCTAAAAATAAGGCATCACAAAAACTGTGCCCATATTTCCTGGCCCCATGTAAAAAACAGCATCTTTACAAAGGTTTGTTTTCACTGAGCCTCTAGTGCAGACAACAGTGGCAGGCTGAGACGACACAGTGATCAGCACACAGTGGCCTGGACATCTGGCTGCTGGTGTCTTTTCACTTCAGGGCAAAACACACTTCCATAATGGCGTGCAAGGTGGCAGCTGCCACAGCAACCGAGCAGCCTGAAGGTCAGGTTTTCCTTCACCACTCCGTGATGGAGGACTCAAAGGTCATTCGGTCACAATCTGTTAACTACAAACTTGTGCCAACAGGGTCAGAATGACCAGCAGCAAACCTTGTTTTCTCCCTCATGACTCACTGCTCTCCTCCGGCACCCAGAAAGACTCGTTGTTGACTGGCTGATGTGGAGATACACAATGAAACACTTAACCAACACTTGAGCATTTGTCTGCTCATAAGGCACACAATATCAAGACACATCTTTAATCTCCCTGTCTCATCTCCCCCCAGAGACGAAAATCACGCTATGCAGAGCTTGACTTTGAGGTAATTTTAGTCTCTTTGATTCCTACAGAGCTTTGTAGACTTTGACCAAAAAGCTATGTCTCTTACTTAGCTATTCAGACCTCTAGATGTTTGCATATATTTATCAGATTTATTCAAAGTTTGGATGTGACTGTGGTGTAGAGATTAGAGACTTTAAATGTGAAGGGGTAAAGTAGGATTGATGGTAGCCTGTGCTGTTTACCTCATACGTAACGTGCAATGTTCCTGTGTAGAAGATTATGCACACCCGGAAACGCCACCAGGACATGTTTCAGGACCTGAACAGGAAGATTCACAGTGCAGACAAGGATAGAGAATCTCCACCTGTTGACGCCAAAGCTGCCAAAAGATGGAGTGTGTCCTCTGCCAGCAGCGACAAGACCAACATGAGTGTAAAGAGTTTAACTTTATTATGTCCTGCCCCCCCCCCTCCCCTCCCCTATATCTAATGTTGTCCTCCTTTTCTCTTATCATTAGTACAAATCACCACACATGCTTGGAATTGCCTTTTTAATTATTAGTGCAGCCATTCTAAAAATAGTATTTTTTCAATCTGCTTAGTGCCAGAGGAAATTAGCTGTGAGGGCATTTTTGTGGGTGGGCATACTAATACAACTACAGACCTAGTCAAGTAATCTCCAAATGTGACAAATATTTAAAGGTTCTCTCAAATTAGACAACATGTTAGAACTTGGTACAAGACAAGGCCTCATTAAAAACAGACATAATTTAAAGCTCTTTTTGTTGAGCAGGCAGTCTAGGCTCTAAGCTAAAGTTCTGCTGCCTGAGTGCGGGCCATATTGTTTAAGTCAGGATATTTATTCATGATTTATTGTCTGTCTTTGTCTCTGTCTGTCTGCAATTTATACATCAAAGCATGTCGTGTGTCAGGAGTAGATATGCAATGCCTAGTGATGAGAGCAATAGAGATAGAGCCATGACATTAGGTCAGTAATTGATTAAATAAAGCAAAGATACTAGTCCTGTTTCATTGCCATTTGTAGTTTATCACAAAATAATTTTGAAGTAGATAAGTCACCACAAAATCCCATCTGAAATGTTCTTTATGGGGCAATTTATAGGATATAGCCAGAATATTAGTGCAACATTCAAAGAGGAACTAACGTTTGTGCCGTTATTTCCTCAAAATGTGACAATGTTGACATTATGTCAAAGACGTCTCTGTACTGTGTTGCAGGGGTGTCTACTGAAGTTAGCATGCTAACCAGCTAGCTCTGGCACATTTTGTCATGTTATCCCGCTTTGTACCTCAAGAGTTGATAGTCTGTAGTTTCAGCTGTGAAAGTGACTAGTCTGCTACTGAGTACTGTAAGTAAACAAACTAATCTCACAGAGAAAGGACATTTTTTTTTTAATCTATATTCCTGAACAGAAAAATAAATGTGTACGTTTAAATTGAGCTTTCTTTCTTTTACTGCTTGAAATGGCAAGTTACTCTATTACTAACCTGGTCACAACAGGCTAGCAGATCTTGCCTTTTTTTGGTGGAGATTTAGCCGTAATAATTCCTGAGTTTACGTCCCCATGTGCAAAACAAGTTCACCCCAACACTATATTGCAGTAGAACCCTCACTGCATCCTGGGTTTAGCCCCGACCACGTGGTTTAAAGAAATTGAAACTACTCCCCCCATGATCTGAGGTTAGGGTGACCAGATCCCAATAAGCCAAATGTGGAACAAAAAGGTATGTTTGTGTGGGACAATGTGGGACATGTCACCAGTGTATGGCCATTGTCTAAAATGTGTATATATTGTCTATCTAACTTTAAAAAATATATATTTCTTTTGTGCCTGGTAGCTCATAACATCTATGCTTTACTTTCTGGTTGATTTAGTAGCATGTAATAGATTATACAATTTACAGGTAAGACTTTATTTACCTTGTGAAGGGTTTAACAATTATAATATTTTAAGCAGCCCTGTTTATATTTTCTCTAACATATATGAACAAATGGTATGGTTGTGCCCTCTAAACACTATACCTTCAGTTATTAAGTCTTTTTCTGAATAGAGCCATATACTTAACCAAAGGGATTGTAGTAGCAAGATTGGGATTGTGATTGGGAGTGCTGGACAGTGTGGTAAATGCTGGTTATTTTAGCTGCCATTACCTTATCTGTCTGGCAGCCATCTTTGGGTTTCAGGAGGAATGTTTTCATAGATTGGCCCGTGCCATTTTGAGCCACACATTTCTAGTGAAGCGTGCAGGTACTGTGTCACTTCAGATCATATTCTGTGTGAAATTGAGAAATAACTCGGGAAAGATCGCAAAAAACTCGGTGAGATTCGTCTTCCACCAGCTTCGCCCACTTTTAAAGAGTCTCCCAGTCTCTGTTGTAGCTGCATCATCGTTTTTTGTGGTAGTTTCCATTATATTCTGCCTAAATCTGCATCACTTTCACTCTCAATTTTCCTCATTGCGGGGATGGGACAGCGGAGATAGTGACAGGTTAACTTGACTGACTACACAGTTTGATTAACAGCTGCTGACACAGACTGGGGATAACAGCCGTCCCTCCTTTCTTCACAGCCATGGGATAAATTACACATTTATGGAAGGAAGCATCTGTCCTGCAGTGGCTTTGACTTTGAAAACTAGAGCCAATTAAATTGCGGGACATCATCTCAATATGTGGGATGCAGGACAAGCGCTTAAAATGCTACATCTGGTCACCCTATCTGAGGTTTATGTGCTTGCAGGCTCCCTTCAGCTAATAGGGCCCCTTTGCTCAACAGCTAACTGAGCTACTGGCTGACGGTAGTTAGTTGCTACAGCTGAACAGTATAGTGAACCGAAGCTAGTGGTTATGCTGCCCCCTATAGTTTTGGAGCTACCTTTGAAATCAGGCCATTTCCTACATATTGCTACTTGAAATATATTCTCAGTGCTCTGACTATATAGGGTTGTTTTATGGCCATTCGTTTAGAATAGTTTAACTTACGGGTGGTAAGGCTGTTTATACCCTATTTGCCAGAGATGAAACCAGCCAAATCAATCAGAGAATTATAGGCTCTTTTTTTGCTCTTACTTATGATTAAAAGTGAAGTTTATAACAATTTTTTGTTATATTTGCTGAAATTGTCATTATAATCTGACAGTAGAATAAGATACAGGTCAACTGTCTGTGGCTCCACCCAGTGGCAGTAATTTGATTTGCAAGAATCCACCACCCCCCCGCATTAACACAACCAATCAAAGCCAAGGGGAGTGTCTGAGAAGTGTCAATCATGCTCGTGCCTATGCTGCTGGCAGCCCCCCTCCCTCACACAGTGCATAAGTGTATCAGATCAAACTCAAAGTGTAAACAATGGCGGGGAAGCAACTGAGCAGAAAAATGTCCCACCATTGCCCACGTCAAAGAGAAGAAATAAGAAGACTGATGAAGAAAAGCAGTGTAAAAAGAAAGAATTGGTCCGAGCCAGAGAGAAAACTAGTATTTAGTTTGTTAGCTTGTATGCTTACTCCGGTGTTTAGCTCTGTCTTTATGGCTACTGGTTAGCAAAAGTGTCTTTCAAGTGACCGGGCAGCTATAATGTTAGTTTGTGTTCAGGACGCTCTGAAGTGGTTGAATTGGTGAAGAGAAATAACGTTACTCATGCTTCAGAAAGGCAGCATGGCAAAAATGTTGCACCGGCTACTGATTAGCTGGTAATTCCGTCTACCGCGATGTGAGGAATATTGTTTGTTACTCAGGATATCTACTATGATCTGCATGAGGCACTCGTGATTGTAATTTAGTTGTATTGGTAAGAAATAGAACAATCAGGGCTTATGCTGTTGTTGTTATTTTGAATGCGCCATCTTGGTTATCTGGTGTCCTCTGTTACCGTGGTTACAAGCCTGCTCATGCACAGCAGGCTCCTCTGTGGGGAGGGGCTTTGAAGGCAGGACTGCAGCAGCAGAGAGGAAGAAGGAGGGAGCTGGGAGCTGTATCATTCAGATAAAAAAAAAAGGTCCACTTTTTTCTCATAACTCCAGACTGCAGCTTTAAGAAGTTTGTGCCCATCTCTCTCTCTCTCGCACCTCTCCAGAAATTAACAGGGCAACATCCTCCCACTTTTGACTGGACAGCTTGAACAGTAATGTTCAAGATTCAAGACATAACGATCTATGTAATTATCGGATATTTTCCTCCTAGGTAAGGCTATGAGCTAGCTAAATAATGAATCATGTTGTTCTTTGTTCCCCATTAAATACTGGGAATCAAGGTTGTGACTGGATTGGTTGGGAACTAGTCACTAAACAATGTCACCAACAGCAGGTACAAAAAGAGAATCCATGTTGGCTTTGTAGCTGCAGTCATTCCATGGCAGCAGATGGTTTCCATTTCCTTCTGCTCCAAAAACCCTTGATCTCTATTTGTTTCACAGCTTTGGAGTCAGTTTTTCTCTGGCAAAAGTCCAACTTCACACATCAAGGATACAACTATTTGACACTGACTGTTTCAAGGCCTGATCACATATTTGTGATAGCGCTGCAAAATCAAACAGCAATAGCTTCTTTAGCTTCTTCATGTATACATATATATATATACATATATATATATATATATATATATATATATATATATATATATATATATACATATATATATATATATATATATATATATATATATATATATATATATATATAATATGACATATTTGACAATATGCCTCAGCCACACTCATATTTGCATCTCAATCCTTCTTAATATTTCCATCTTATCTAGCTTTGTGTAAATACCTACTCTGGATTGAAGCAGCAAGTTTACATCCCTTTAATAGGGTTTGTCAAAAGAGGTTTTAAAGGAAAAAAGTTTGAAAATTTAGGAAATATGTTTATTTGCATCCAAGAGTCAGAGGACAACTTTTCTGTCCGTTGCTTACGTTTGGAACTAGAACCAGGAGTCGCTTACCTTAGCTTTGCATAAAGACTGGAATGGGGAAGTCAGTCACTGTGGCCAGATGTAGTTCCCCAATAGGTAATTTGAACTTTTATCTTCCTGTAACACCAATCATTTTCATTTTTAAATTTCTTTGTATTAACTGATATGCTTTAGAAGTGCTGGTAGAGGTATTTTTTTAATCTTTTTAGTCTACTTTGGAAAAGACCAGGAAAGCTGTTTCCCCATTTCCAGTCTGTGTGCTTATCTTAGTTAATTATCATTTGCTCCAGCTCTGTATGTAACATTCTAGTATGTAGGGTTTAGGGGAATCTACAGGAAGAAATATATTCATAAATATGTTTACATTAGAGTATAATGACCTGAAACTAAGAATTATTGTGTTTTTATTACATTAGAACAGTGGTTCTGAAACATATTCATCAAAGATTTTTATTTTTATTGAACTCAGGGGCCCAAAACAACTTCTCATCTCAAAAGACTGCAGTATAACAAGTTAACAAAATAAACAAACGTATCAGAGACAGGCAATTTAAGTAACAGCTGTGCAAGAACATGGTTTGCTGATAACAATTTGATTAGAATGATTTAATCCAATCTTTGAATCTGCCCATGTAGAAATAAATAGAATATTGTTATTATTTTAGCATCTAATAATGATAAAAGCTGCAGTAAAAGAACAAGACCAAAGGAAAATAAGAAAATAAAATGACACCGGAATTCTAGTTTTTAGTTTTACGAATATTTCAGTGCAAACATTTATTGTGTAGCTAATAGCCTTAAGAGATTTACCTCCCAAATAAAAAGCTGTGTGTTAGATAATACAAGAGACATTACGTATCTACAATTTAGGAGCTGATGGTAACTTGTAGTGTAACGTTAACAGCACACATCATTCTCTCACTGTCTATAGCAGTTAACGTCGCCAGGACAATGATGTCTGACAGGAAAAAGAGCCACATTAAAACCACGTTCATGTGTGGACAGGATTGCTCAAATGAGATCTCTAGCTGCACTGTGTACTCAACAGCACGAAGTATTGATGAATAGAAAGTTTATTTCAAAATAATGTCCTGACTTTGAGAAGAGGGAGCGGGTATGCACTGGCTCTAGAGAGGAAAGTGAAGGGTGAGAGGTACTCAGTTGGCTCTGTTTTGCACCTGCAATGCTTGATACCACTAAAACCCACACACTGGATCTTTAAAGCACAGACATGACCGTGGCAGTGATATAACTCTGAGTCATTTAACTTGGCAAGAAACTGAAAAATCTTATTATTTGAAATGTCAACTATTCCTTTAGGAAATGACATAAATAAGGAAGTGTGAGGTAAAGTAAGTTCACCAAAAGGACTCAGAATATAAATTCTGATTATATGACTGTCTGAGAAAACAAGCTTTTTCCCCCTGTCCTTTTCCCAGCAGGACAAGCAGCAGACCCCGAGTAAGAGGGCATGGGAGGGCATAAGGAAGACCCACTCCCCTCCATCCTGGGTGAAGAAGGACCTGGAGACAGTGGCCGCCTCCCCTCTGGAGTTACAGACCGTGGAGTGGGAGAAAACCAGCGCCACCATTCCTCTGGTGGGCCAGGAAATCATGGACCTGCAGACAGAGGTGTGACCCACATTGCCACCTCACACCGACAACTTCCTTCTTTTCCAATGCCCTCAGACAAACAAGCTGACACACCACACACACTGCCCTGCTCTGTACTTCTACTCAAAGCCTGGATGGAGCCCAATGTGAGAACTTGAGGGGGAAAGAGGGCGAGGAGGAGAGAGAAGGATTAAAATATCAGAAAATCAATTAAACCAATTAAAGAGAGAACAGGAACATGATGTCTCTTTCTATGTTGTTTCATTTGGTGTTTGGACGGGGTTTTTGTCATGAAAATAATTGTCATCTTCTTGTATATGGTCTCAGATACCACGCTGGCTCACATAGGAGACAGATCGCCAAAGTAGCAGATTCAGCTACTGTATGTGCATAATGTAGTCATGTAATAAACTGCATAGCAAAGGTAATCATGCAATGTTTACCCCTGAATTAAATGAATACAATGTAATGATCATGATTATGTCTTTTTTTTCACTGTTAAAAGTATTGTTGCATCACTATTCTGCTCTCTCTTTCTCCTGATGAACGCTGATGTTGTACACTGCTCGAGATGCCCCTGGACCTTTTTTTCCTTTTAACATAAATCTCAACAGGGAAAACGAACAAGGGTTCATTCTCACACGTGCCCCCTAATGCCATAACCCCTCCCCTGCAATTCAGCCAAATCCTGTTGACTCCACAACTTTATACCATGTAAACCTGGTGGCTCAATGGCGACCCTGCAGCGACAAGCGAATAGGGGGCAGGGAGGTTAAAAAATCGAAGAGCCAAAACGGCATGTTGCCTTCTCATCGATGGACACCTCAGAGACGCCAGAGAGCAGGCTGGCAGGCTCTGCACTCTAATAAGCCCACAACCTCAATGCAACAAAGGGACAGCATGGATGTCAGTGCATCCAGAAAGAGCCATGTTCAACAAACGCGTGCTGTTTGGGTCAGTTTCTCAATGTACAAGCAGGCTTGATACAGTAAATGCAAAATGTGATGGTGTTTCAAAGATGCTAAGGAAAAAGGTACTTGTGTGTGTGTGTATGTGTGTGGTGAGCAATGGAAGATGAGTAAATGACTAGATCTATAAATATATGCGATGATGATTAAAGGTGATGATATATAAGGCAGAGTCGATCAGAGGGATGGTGGTTGCACACAGTGAAAGCACAAGGCTCATTTGGAGTCCTGATGTACAGCATTGTAATTATTTCAACAGAGTTCTACAGAATGGATTTTAGCCTATAAATATCTTTCTTACTGTGCTTGGGGATAGTTGTTATCATTATTATTAATATGAACATGATTATTCTGATACTGATCCTCCCATTCCCTCCCCCTTACCTTTCAAGGTACTGGACTATACGAGTGTTCTGTATCGCAACGTAACAGTGTGTGTTTTGATATCACCGCCAGTCACTCCTTCAGATCTGTATTTGTCGAAACCCTGACCTCAGACCTCTGACCCCCTGATCTGCACCCCACCCTGCCACACACATCCCTCCCGACCCCCCTTCACTCCCCTTTTTGTTTTACTGGGGTCACCTCTTTGTTAATGTACAGTTTTCAGAGCACAAAATGAATGTGTCTTATTTCTAATAAAAGCATATAAGTATATAATAAACAGCATCACTCCTTTTGTTTTCTCACATTTGATTACATAATATGTGTTTTATCATGGCACATGCACATGACGATCTGGAAAAAGGGACAGATCGAGGTATTTTTTTCCAGTTACTTTAGCATTGTTAGATCGGATCATTTTCAACATTGTTGTTAATTTCTCAGGGAATAATGCGTGGGTGTTGATGAAAGAAATCCGGTAGAGGTTAATATGTTTTGTTTGATATTAGATTAGGTATAATTGAATTGAAGGGGACTGTTGGCCCCATTTTAGTTATTTATGAATTCAACTATTCTTTTAAGACACTAGTGTTATTTCTTCTTTCAAAAACCATAGTCTTGCTGTAAACAAATAGTTTGACATTCTAAGAACAATGCTACTCGCTTGTCTGCGTGCCAAGTATGGCTCCAGCATGTGATTAACTTAGGTTAGCATGAAGACTGAAGCCAAGTGAAGCAGGGGGAACAGATATGGCTCCAAGCAATGTTCCAAAAATGTCTATACCAACACCTTTAAAGTTGACTAATTAACACATTTTTCTTTAGCAGTATGTCAGATGGACCAAGGGCGGTGTCTTCTCACAGAAAGAGCTACTAGGCTACTAGTTTATTGTTTTCTCAAGATGATGATTAGGACACAATTAGTCCCGCACAACTTACATTGAACTATTTAAAGTAATGAGACCCCTGGTCTCCATTACACAGTTGAACAACAAAATTACAATAAGTTCTGGAAGAAAAGCATGCTGGAATTATTTCTCTCCTGTCACAGTTGTTAGATCGTTCTTAAGTACGTCTAAAACCTAAGGAGGCACAGAGCAAATCTGAGACACACCAGCCAGGTGTAGGTCTCATAAGCAACTTCATTAACAGTCCCCCCTGCTACAACATACATTACAAAAGTCTTATTTTTGAAGTGTCTGACTATTTACGTGGGAACTATCGAATAAACACAACTGTTCTTCTCGGTAGCTGTAACAATGAACTGTTAGGTACTTCAAGTATAAATTCAAGTACTACCAAACCATATAACCTTAATATATGAATCAGAACACAGTTTCAAGAAAAATAAAACATTTAGTTTAAGGGCCCAAGCCCTTCCACTGAGTCAGGAAATTATTGTTACCTGACGTTCACTCAGTGTTAGTGTTCACAATCTCACATATTTCAGGTGAACTGCATCTATCCGCACTCTGGCAGGATAGCGCCTTTCACACACTGGAGCCTGTTGTGGACTGGAGTCACACCACTCTGGGGTGAAAGGTTTGTCAGTGGGAGCTGCAGCAGGAGTTGGCGAGAGGTGGAATATGTTTGTCTGTGGGCTGCCACTTAGAGTCTCGATGACGTAGGATGTGGGCGTTCTTGCAGTGGACACTCCTCTGGTGTATGTCTTTGACCCACACATGGCCGCTGGGTTGCAGGTCTGGCATGTCACATGGTGCATGACGCCGGTTGTAATTTCCCTGGTGCATTTGTCTGTAGCTTTGCTCTTTTCTTTTCAAGTCATCCATGTCAGGACATGATGGGTTGAGCTGGGTGGGAAGGACAGGAACTGTTGTGTGGATTTTCCTCCCCATGAGAAGCTCTGTGGGACTGTGTCCATTGGCCAGAGGAGCAGAGTGGTAGACCATCAGGGTTAGACAGGGATTGCTGGATTTCATGAAGGGATTTTTGATTCCCCATTGCTTCGTGGAAAAGTGCAGACTGGAGTTGATGTGGTTAAAGCTCCAATTCTGTGCAAACTTCCTGAACGGTTCAGATGCAAACTGCGGACCATGCGCACCACTTCTGGTATGCCGTGACAAGCAAACATAGATTCAAAGTGCTCAATCACAGCCTCTGACCTTATGTTTGTTAGTTTGGCCACTTCACTTCACTGGAGGAGAACAGTGCCCATCCCATAAGATGAGGAATCTGCAAAGACGTGTCAGCATTTGGATCATACAGAGCTAGACCTGGAATTGTAGTCAGGTCCTCCTTTATGCTGTCGAAGGCTAGCTGTTGTTGTGGCCCACAGACCCACATGTTCGATTTCTTTGTCAGCTCTCTGAGGGGATGAGTTTTCTCTGCTACGTGAGGCATGAATTTCCCAAGGTGGTCTGTCATCCCCAGAAAGAATCTCACCTCACTGACATTTCTGGGCTACTTCATAGTTTTGACAGTGCTCACCTTGTCGGGGTCTGTGCTGACCCCTGCTACACCGATGATCTGCCCAAGGAACTTAATAGTACTTTTTTAAAAATTCACACTAGTCATCCTATTCGAGTGTTTGCTGCAGCCTCTTCTCGTACTCGGCTTCATTGGCTCCCCCAGATGAGCACATCATCCATGTGGCACACAACACCATCTAGATCCTCTGGGATCTGCTGGATGCCTTTCTGGAAAGGTTCTGGTGCTGATGAAGTGGCAAAACATAGATGGTTATAGCAGTATCGATACTATAAATGTTGTCAGCAGAGAAGATTCTTTAGAGAACGGAATCTGCCAAAATCCTGAATTGGCATCCAGCTTTGGAAAGACTTTGGACCAGGTGAGTTGCCCTATTGTGTTCTCCACCAAGGGAAGTTGAAGTCTCTCTCTCTCCACTGACTTTTTCAGCTCAGCGACTCATGCACGTTTGGGCATGACCACCATGGGCGCACACCATGCTGTGGGCTGCTCCACTTTTGAAATAACACCCTGTTGCTCCATGCGATTTAGCTCCTTTTTGACCTTGGGGGGGGGGGGTGACAAAAGGCTTTGCATCATTCTTTAGTGCAAAGCTTTGGGAATTCTTGTTTTATAGCCTTGTTTGTGTCCAGGCTGACGTCGTCCAGCCTGGCGATCAGCCAGGCACTGTGGCAGCTGCCCGGCTTAGAAATGGTTCCCTCATCCCATCCACGAAATATATAGTCTTTTTTTTTTTTAGCTGTTTCTCTTGTTTAGGGTGGCTGTGAACCTGCCTACTACATTTGGTATTTCTCCTTGCCCTTTGAGAGCTAATGTGTCTTTAAATACTTGTTTTGCTGGCCCTTGCCGTACAGTGTGTAGGATAAGGCTGTCACATCTGTACCAGTGTCAATTTTGAACACTGTCTTGTGATCATCCATTTTTACCTCCGTCAGCCAGGGATTGTCAATGTCCTCTGTGTCAGTTGACACTGAGCCCAGGAAGCAGCTAGATAGTCATCTTCAGTATCCAACTTACATCAAGAAGGTTCCTAGCTGGAATAGCAGGACCTACCTCTACAACACTGGTTTACTCTCCATCCTGGTTCTTCTCGCCCTCAGAACAGCTTTTGACAATGTCTCTCATGATATCCTCCTGGACAGGCTGGCCAACATCCCTCTGGTTTGGGTGAAATCCTATCTCACTGATAGCATACAATTTGTTCAACTCAAGAACCTAAGATCCAGCTCCTCTCCAGTCTCCAGTGGTGTTCCCCAGGGCTGTGTCCTTGCCCCCCTCCTGTTCACTATGTACCATCTGCCCCTTGGACACATTCTCAGGAAATTTCGTATTCAAGTCCACTGATATGCTGATGATACCCAGATTTATATCTCCACCAAGCCTACTTCCACTCTGCTATGCACAGCTCTATCCAGCTGCCTACTGGAAATTAAGTTATGGTTCTTACTCAACTTCCTTAAACCGAGCAGTGACAAAACCAATGTCCCCTCCTTGGTACCAGATCCACCCTAGCAAAGCACAACCTCTTCTCCATGTCCATCGACAATTCCACTGTCCCACCGTCACCCCAAGTAATGAGCCTGGGTGTCATCCTAGACGGCACCTTAACTTTCGAAGGCCACATCAATAATGTTACCTAGTGTGCAAACTTCCATCTCCATCATATCTCACTGAACTTATCCATATCCACACACCCTCCTGCCTTCTCCAATCCTCTTCTACAATCCAGCTCTTTACCCCATCTGCCAACCTAACCACCAGGGGATCAAGAGCTTTCAGCCGATCTGCCCCCAGCCTCTGGAACTCATCATACAATCACACTCTTACCTATTCTCTGTTCGGGTCAATTCTGACCGATTTACAACTTAATAAAATCCTAAACATTTTATTTTTCCTCTGATTTCCTCAAGGTCTTATGATATCCTCCACACTGGGCATTTGAACATATGAAATTGCTGATCACCACTTTCATTGAATTTTGAGTTGTCTAATCAACTTCATAACACCTGTGGTGTTCCCGGTCAAAACTGACCGGCATAGGAAATGAATGGGTAATACTAGATTATGTTCATTCATTAGATGGAAAAAATCCCCATGCACACCCACAAATCTACATCCACAACCACAAAAACCCTCCCACACAAACACACACACACACACACACACACACACACACACTCTCTCTCACACATATATTCCCCCACGTGAACAACACATTTTAGACTGAGGAATTAGGTGTCATTTATGGGAACCTGTCTCTTTCTCGCGCTTATATGCCCACCTGGGAGCCACACTCTCCAGACCTAGCAATATACCATACCTGTTCAAAGGCCCCATGTATAACGATTTACACATTTTAAACTAAACAATTAAGTGTTTGTTATGGGAACCAATCTCTTTCCCATGCTTATGTGCCCATCCCGCCCGCGTGAACCACACTTTACAGAATGAATAATGTATCATATCTTCCCATAGACACCCTATATAAACCTTTATTTGTGCCTTGCTCTCATTTTACTCTGTGACCACAATGAGTAGGCAATTTACTGTCAGAGAGGCTTTGGACCAAATTTTTATCAGATGAAGAGGAAATTGAAGTTGAACCGGAGATAGAGGAGAATTTGTCAGAACTGAAAGACAACATCGATCATGATTTTGATCCAGACCTTTATGAGACTGACCAGTCAACAGATGAAGCAGCTCCAGAGAAAGAGGCACACGGAGAAGAGGCACCTGAGGTGACATTTCAGTCCAAGGGTGGCAACTTGCTCTGGTATTCTTCCTCCCAGGACAGAGGAGGCAGAGCAAGAGTGGAAAACATTGTAAGGATGACGCCAGGGCCAACACAATATGCAATATCTTGTGTGGGTGACATCAAGTCCAGCTTCCAACTCGTTTTTTCCAGAGTCCATGGAGGAAATTATATTGGACATGACAAACCTAGAGGAGAAGTATGTGTTAGGGGACACGTGGAGAGCATTGGACCTGGTAGACCTCCAAGCCTACATGGATCTGTTGATTCTGGCTGGCATATAATGCATACGTGGTGTGGATGGCGATCGACCCAGCCTGGAACTGGGGAAATGCTTCAAGAGGTGACTCTTCCTGGCAGAACTTGGGAAAGCTTTAATTACTCCTCTCATTCAGCAGTGACAACACCTTCCCCGCACACCAGCCTCTGTCAGTCTGGTTAGGAGTCTGCAAGCCCCAGCCGCTGCCCCCCAACAAGGACAGGGGCAAAAGAGGAAGAGATGCGAGCTCTGAGACAGTAAAACAAGACTGACATGCTATAAATGTGATGCCTACATTTGCAAGGCACACTCCAACCTGATTGTACAATGCCACTCCTGTGTGTGAATACACACACACGCACATACACACATGCACCCACGCATGCACACACGCACACACACACACACACACAGATGACTATTCATGTTGATTTTTTCTGATGTTCTGTGAATTGAATGCTCTGGTTTGATTATTATTTTAATTTTCAGTGTCTGTTCTTTGTATATTCATAGCAGTTATGAATGTTCACACTAGTTGGAAACATTGTTTACAGCATTAAAAGGTGTTAAAAACATTTGGTGATGGTTATGTTTGAATGATTTGTGTAAGAGCAGCTAAACCAGACCGGTCAAATTTGACCGGGAACACCAAAGTAAAGGGGGAGAAACGAACAAAACACAAAAGTAATCTTTTCCCAACCCATATTTATTTTACAGAGCTTCAAAGCTCTGGAACACTCCCTTGTGAAGAAATGAATAATAGGTAGTCAAACCTTTTGAGGTCCATCTATCTATATCCATAATAATAATCCATAATATCTCTGCAGATCAGGATCAGACTGACCTGAGATTTTCAACATGGCTGCTGCGTGGTTGAAGGGTGTGCAACCTCGGATTTGTTTGGACTACAAAGATACCGTTAATAAATTATCTAATAAACCATTTACAAACTCCACCAGCATTGTCAACCATAGCCACGCCCCCTGAATTTGTGCGCACCAAAGCCAATCACTGCAGAGCCCATCCCCACGCCCCACCTCCTGTGTTCCGAGTCTCAAACGACACACCTTAAGAAACAAGCTACTTTGAGTGGAGATATAACACAACAAGCGTGAATCAGAATCAGATACTTGCACAGAACAGTGGTGTGCAAGAGAAAAACAGAAAATTGTCCAAGAATTAAAAGGCAGACTGCAGTTGCAGCAGAATTTGTTCACCAGAGCTACCGCTAAAATTGATGTCATCATTTTGAGTGTCCAGCATGGGATCATCTGAAACCATCAGTTCACCTCGCAAGTTATCTCCTGATAGAGATGTTATTGGTATTCCTTTTAGCTGTATGCCTTCTATTTCCTTCCATCCCACAGTGTATGTTAGTGAATATAAACAAACTACTGGTCTAAGATGAGCTACCTAATAATATTCTTGTAGGCAGGGAAGGCCCATTTCACCCTTTTCTTTTCCTAATTGCAGTGTTTTGTATTTAATCCTGGCCTTTTTTCCTTGCCATATGTATCTTAATAATAACCTGTCCCAGTCTTTTGGCTGGCAGACACTGAAAAAGGTGAAGCATTCATTAGAACATTAAACCTAAAAGTGTCAGTCCTAGAGCTTAAACTCAAAAAGGGGATAACATTCCATCTTTGTATGTCTATTTTTATCATTGAATTTAAAGGTCCGCAGTTTAAATTGAACATTTTTGAATAGCCCTTTGGCAATGTGACTCCAAGATATTTGATAAAATCTGCATCCCAGTTCCATTTATACAGATTCCTAATCTCAGTTGGTGGCTCATAGTTGGGTGCCAGCGAATTGTTTTTGTCAGTCTTTATACCAAATCGCCACACTTCCTAAAGGGTTTCCAGCAGAGAACAAGTCATAAAACCACCCAAACGGTCTTACAAGGAAGACTTCCATGCACACAGATGTGAGGTCCATGCACAGATTTAAAAGCAATATGCACTCAGACCACGGGCCGAGAAGCTTGTCAAGCGTGCAGTGCTTCATCCTCCTACATCCAGCTTCTATCCACCCAAAGCTAATGGTCATGCCAGACCAAGTTACAATATAACAGCAAAACCACATACAATGCAAAAGGTCTATTGAATTGAACTAGGGTGCTTATTCACCCTACCAAGAAGGTTACATTTTCACCTGTTGATTAGTTGAATGGTTGATAGGCTTGTCAGGATTACTACGCAAACTTGGATGACAATGACAATGGGTCTCTTCCCAGAATGGAGACCATCAACTTGTATCTAGATAATTGGACGGATCCAGGGATTTTTTCTCACTTTAACATTGTAAGCCAAGCTAAATTAGTTAGCTTAGAGCACTCATTACACTGAGATATTACGTCTTATCTTGCTCAGAAAAAGTAAGTAAGCACATTCCCTAAATAAAAACTATTCTTTAAACATTTTATTTTTGTGTAGCATTACATAACAGGTGAAAACAGACATTCTGACCAAACTTGTCACAATTATACACTTATATTTTACAGTTATCATTATCACTGGTATATCATTAGAAAGCCACGATTGAAACTATTTGCAATAAGTCTAAAGCTGTACAGCAGCACTAGTTGATAACTCTACATTAGTTATAATAAAACTGTCCTCGTCATAATGTTTGCGGTTTACAATTAACTTATGAATTAATTGGGTGTACTGTTGTAAAAGATCCTCCCTGCTGTTATTATGGATTTGACATTGCTCTGCTGTATAAAGGAGTTATTGAGAAGCAAATATATAACTTAGATGTACAACTTGATATTACTTTAATCCCAAAAATACTGTACAATTAGTGTTAATCTTATGTAACTAACTGATTCAACTAAATCTTATGTATGTAGACCCCCATCATTTGGATACACAAATCTGAGTTAATGCTGAAGGTGAGATGGAAACACCAGCAAGTGCTGGTTGCTGGCACCTCTTTATCTAACCCGTTCAATGATTGTAACTATACCTTTCTCTACCATTTCCCCCAGCTAACAACAAATCTATTGAAATGTCGAAGAACAAAACTATTTCATCAAACAAAGAGTACGTTTTCAGTCGCCGATTCCTTACATCTATAAGAATTCTAGTCTTTCATGAAAAGAAAGCTTTTGTTTATTGCATTGACATATTAACAGAGTTTCAAACAACACATTGAAGATTTAAAGAAGGACGGAGGTGGGAGAGCAGCACTGTACAGGTCAAAGCAGTTATCCCCCTGTGCGACAGCATCTAAAATCCAAATGAGTTTCACACCACGGTTGCAGATTATAATACAGTGCCAATATAAAAGCTATTTAAAGGTTGCTTCAGAGACATCCAACGGTAACAATTACACACTCTGAAAGTATTCTCTGTCTAATACAAAATGAGAAACTCTAATGTGGTAAAGCTTTGGCTTCACTGCACTGGCACAGATGGAATTGCATGGCTCGGCCTGCACTTTTTTAGCCATGTTTATGATTAGAAGTGTGTGTGCATAAGTGTGTCTATAATGGCTTGAGAATTGCTTCCCATCCGTCAACTGAAAACCAATCTGGACAACAAGATGGTGGGAGACTGCTAATAAAGACTTAAGCAGCCATAACTTGTTGGGCAAATAAACACCAGATTTCAATAATACATCACTGGCACAGGGCTGTATTCCACATACATAGCACTATACAAGTATAAATTGAGCAAATTGCTTCGATTAAGTACATCTTATCTCTGTGGAATTTACATAGATATTATTTTGATGATGAACGTGATAAATTACTCAGTTGCAGTGGTAGTCATTCAGTTCATAGACAAAAAATATGAAATACTAAATCATGAAACACTATACATTGGTTAATGGACCAACTGCAATCCTCTATCTATCATCGCTCTGTCTTACACCTGCTGCAAACTGGCATGCAGTTCAATTGTCATAACTAGTTTCAGACTTTGCAGCTGTCATTTTTACACCCAGAGACCACATTGTGTAAATGTACCCATGCCCACCACGCGCCCCTGGACATGTTGCTCTTAAAATGAGGTGTGGCCAGGTGCACTGATGGTGCACTGCTATCTTCAAGCAGCAAAAAATTGCTGTGTCTCAATTCAGGGTCTGCATCCTTTGGAGGCTGCATTTGAAGGCGTCACAACGCTGAGGCCTTCTTTTCCTTCTTTTTGGAGGATGCACTGCTAATATCATTCGTGGCCTCACATATCCCAAGATTCTTTGCATGCCCGAAAAAAAAGAAAGAAATAGAGAAAATGGCAACATCGCATGGCGTAGATCGTTACTTTTGCGGGCCTGGGCAGCAGAAATCGTGACCTAAGGGTAAAACATCTGGTGACGCAACCAGGAAATACTCCAAAGGCTAGACCCTCCCATTTAACAATGGCTGACGCGGTTAGCAAGGTCTCTACTGTCTACTGTATGAATCTAGACTGTGTGTTTGACCTTTTGGACATGTAGATGAACAACTACAGTGTATCAGTGAAGAAGAACCTGCTATTGATAAAAATATTTGTTATGACCTAAGATCCGCCCATCACCATGAACAGAGGGACATACATCAACTCCCCTCCTCCTGCTCAGTTTAATATCAGTGTATTTTTTCAAATGCAGTCAGACAGTTGTTGATGGCAGTGATGAATGTGGAACGGTGGGGACAGCAGCTAACGACCACATACTGAACTTTAGCAAAGGCGAGAGCCACTGTTTAGTATCAATGCAGCAGGTCCTAGGGAATGGGAGACGTCATTGAATTGATTTAATGTATGTTTTGTCCACACCCATGACTAATTCGGAGTCCAAATACAACCTCTTTGAAACTTGATTTTACAAGTATTCAAATCTTATGATAATGAGTTCGTAATTACTAAGCAACATAATTGAAATGTATTTGAAATTACCCCCCAAAAACACAATAATTACCTAAAAAGTTATTGAAAATAAAAAAAATTAAAAATGTAATAATAATATTTCACTAATTTTTCCAACAAGCAGATACTTCTTTAATACATTTCAAGGAAACTTCCAAATGATTTTTCTCCTTAACTTGTGCTGATCATGTCATTCTATTTTCCAACTAGTTTCTGTCTAACTTCTGCAGGGCATTAAATCAAAGAACATCTTTAAACATCTCTAACTTGATTCTTGTTTATGAAGTTGTATTTGTTGTTAGTACTTTTACTTTACTTTTATTTTGTTATTACGTTTTACTATTACTAACTTCAAAAAAGTACCACCTATATTACCACCTACCTACCATCAAATACGCAGACCTGTAATATGCTGTTTTATTGTCTCGTAGAAACTTAAGTGTGTGTCTGTTTCATTGCTGTTTTCAGTGTGTGGAGAAAAGAAACACACACATTTTTCAGGCATTTGTACTTTACTTTTTTAAGTATTTCAACATGAGGCTTCTTTACGCTCATATAGCACTTCATTCAAAAGTAAATACTGCTTGGTTGGATTTTAGAGAGATGATACAATGCAGCTGTCAAAAATGAATGACACTGAAATGAAAGTAAATACAGATGACTAAAGATGTGATCTCCTCTATTCATGTCTTATGCTGGGAAATGAAGGCAGTCTGACCTTTGGAGATTTCACAGCACTTTGTTTGGAACAGAAATGCCTGTCATGATGCCTGTGTCAAACACGCCCACAAATTCTCTTAGCACTCATGGACTCCTGACTCATGGTGTTAAAGCTGTTTGAACTGGGTTGACTTCACTTGATATTCCTCACTCTGGAGGCTCATTTTTGGCCAGGGTGCCTATAGTGGTGTGCCGATGTAGCGTGAGGAAAAAGTGGCCTGTAACATCATTAGTGTCCATCCAAACACATTAACCTCATGTTGTTAATTAGACCATCAACAGGCATTAGCCTCCACTTGTGCCTTGTTGTACGGAGGCCTGACAATGGCCATTAATGGACTAGCACTCTGATGACATTCCCTGACACTTCTCGCTGATCTTTTCGGCTAGTTGGTGCATAACCGTGGCAACAGGCTGTGATGGAGGAGGAAGAGCAGGATGCTGATGACCGGCAGCAGTAAAGGGAACACAAGACCACATACAGGGGCAAATGGGGGATATATATATATGTATAGATATGTGTATATGTGTGTATATATATATATATATATATATATATATATATATATATATATACGTATGTATGTATGTGCTATCTTTTTTACATGGATTTAGCCTTTTAAAATTAGCAATAAATATGATGATGTGATTCTCCTTTACCCCGCTGAAAAAGTGAAAGAATCAGGAGGAGAAAAAGGGAAAGAAAGACAGTGAGCAGGTATGATAAACTGTCCCTCACCTGTTGTGTGAATTCTGTTCATGTCTGTGACATATTCCACACATACTGGTATGATTTGGATATGTCATTTTCAGGTCTGTTTTTGCAGAGACCTGAGCGAACATGTCATGGTAGAGTAAGATGTGACTGTTAACATGGATGCTGAAATGAAAAGCGAGAGGTAACGCCACACGGTAGCTCTGCACACGCATCCAGCATGTCCAGCCTGTGATGTGCAGTGCTTACCTGGTGCCTCACTAATGCTGGATGAGATGTCCTGTTGAGCATCTCTGCTTTGTCTGTTCTTTGCAGAAGCTGCACCTCCTTGTAATGGCATATTTATATTTACTTATGTTGACCAATTTGTGTATGACCGGCTGAAGTAACAACATATACAAGTTGTAAAAATCAAATTAAAATTAAAAACCACCAGCCAAACTGCTTACACTGAACTACCAGCACAACATGTTGACAGATAAGACAGCAGTGGACAAACCGAGGCCTGCTTCTGCCACTGTTTTGTTCCAGTCCCACTCACTCACCTCCACTGAAAAGGCCACGGCGTGACCTACATCCGCCATCTTGAACGATCTTGTGTCCCCATCTCCCACAAGGTCACATCCACCATCTTGACTCTCTCACCCATGAGATCATGTCCACCATCTTGGTACTCTCTCCCTCTCCCTTTCTCTAGCTCTCTGACACACGCACACACACACACACCTACACCTACACACACACACACACACACACACACACACACACACACACACACACACACACAGCCATATGTTTGTTTGTTTGTTTGTTGCTTGAGTTGTCTTTGCATTTTAGTTTGGTTGCTGTAGCTGTAGTTGAGAAATGTACTTTTGTTGATTAACATATTATTGCTTATTTATCAATTTTGATAATTAACATTTATAAATTCTGCCATATTGTACAAAACAATTTTCTGTATTTATTTGTGCATATGTTTGCATGTTTGCGCGGTAATACCTGGTCATGATGGTCAGTGTTCATTTCTTTTTTTGTAAATATAAATATTTTATAAATATTTACGTTTAAAGTGAACCCTTTCTTTGAGAATGTTTTCTGGTCAGGTTATTGGTCTCCGATTGCAAGGTGGTGCTCCATACTATTCATTTATTAACTAGTCATTTTATTTATTTATCATTTTCATTATTGATTGATTTATTATTTAACTTGATTTGATTACCATTCATGATTATTAATTGCTAACAACCAAACCTGCCCTACCTTTGGACCCCGACACAAGAGTTCAATAATTTCCACATCCATATGGATTAAACTCACTCACACAAGAAATGTATTTAAATGTTTGCTTTAAAGACAGACCAACTGACTTAACCCTTATGTTGTGTTCCGGTCAAATCTGTCCGATTTAAAAGTTTTAGCTCTGAAAAATGTTCTTAATTTGATCAGACTGACCTAAGAGTCCATGACTTTGTCCACAAAGAGGATTTCAACACACAAAATAAATAGTATTTATTTGCATACAATTTTGTGTATTTTATTCAACTTTTATACACTCTTGGTGTTCCCGGTCAAAAATGACAAGTCATTAGAAATGAATGGTGGAGACTACAATTAGTGTAAAAAACTGATCTCAGGTACATCCTCATTTGTTATATGGACACACACAGACACACACACACACACACACACACACCTTGGTTCCCAGGCAACCACCACGGAAACCTTAGCCCAGTAGAGTCTCTCTCCCGCAGGAACAACACCTGTTCTCAGAAAGTTGTTGGAACATTGTTTCAATAATATTGAACTTTTCTTGCAGCTTTGGTAGCCTATATAAATGTTTTTTTTTTTGTGAGGCAGCACCATGGCATGTCGATATACCATAAGTGAGGCTATTGATTACATATGTGATCACCACACTGGTGAGGAGGAGAGAGGCCAAGAAACTGACAGTGAGGGTGGATTAGAGGAGGAAGTGTCAGAAGATGAAGACAACACAGAATATAATCCAGACCAAGAATTAACTGATGGGGAGGAATCCAGTGATGAAGAGGATGGCCATGCTGAGGCGGCTGTCACATTCAGGTCACAGAATAGGAACTTATCCTGGTCTTCATCCCCACCTGAGACCCACCTAAACCTTTGACCGGGAACACGACTAGTGTTACTTTATGTGACTGTATAAAAAAAATTAAATGGTTTCAAAAGAAATGTCCTTGGTAACTTTGACCCTAAGTAGTCTGTGATAAACAATATACTATGTTTCATCTGATTATTTTTTATAGTCAAAATAATCCAGAAATGATGCTTTTTAGAACTCGAATTCAAGATGTATACGCTCAGATCAGTGAGGTATACAGGCCATAAATAACAAATAGAAGTTCAAAACTTGTAATGTTCACAAGAACTGAAGTTGATAAAAAGATCTAACACAACAAGTAGTTATAATATATGTATTATACAGTTTTTATGATGAGTTTAAATGGAACGGTCATTTTTGACTGGGAACACAAAATTGTTTAACATGAAACGAACACAACATGAGGGTCAAGCGTGTAAGTGTGAGGTTTTTTCTCCAGTCCTAGGTGTTGCAAACACCCTCAGCAGACACTCAATTGTCTAATACTGTGATACGTTGAAACTGTTTTTTTTTTGTTTTTTTTTTCAGAAATGGTTGTACTGTGAAAATTAACTCAGGGTTACCATTAAAGGAATCATCACCCGGAAATCGCAATTTCTCTCTTTGAATCATGCATTTTGGTGTTGGACCTCTGTTGAAACTTGCCTGAAAAGCTGGAGTCTGAAAGTGGCTTATTTTTTTCGCTTTGGCTGTTTTTCCGAACAGGAATAGCGCACAGTAGTGCGCGTTCCTAAAGCACGAGATTTTGACTCTGCTCCTGTGGTGACGTTACCACAGGAGGCTACTTGCATATTAAGCATCGGCTCACAGCCGTCCTCAGCCAGAGTGAGCACGCCGAATCTGCTTATTTCTCTGTCATTTTCACGCCATACATCGTCACCGCCAGCATTAAAACTCAGGTCTTACATATAAAACACGAGTGTGAAAAGTAAGACGGAAAAAAAAAGAATTTACCATTCAGAGACATCCTGCTGTAAACGTGTCACTTCCACCGTCTCTGCCTCTTCACTCTCCCGTTCGGGTTCAGACTCCGGCTCGTACATAAATGCCTGAATTCCGTAAGGTTCGTCAGTTAGTGTGTGCGCCATGACAGGGGGCTGTTTATGTTTTGGAGTCTGTGTGTACATGCAGGCTCGCCCCCCATTCCGGCTATGTCCTTCCTGCGGCCAATCAACGCGTGCCTCATTACATATTAATACAATGCACATCCGGACCGGTCAAAACCTCGCGCATGATCTCGCGTGAGAAAGTCGCGGTATGAAAAAGTGTCAGAACAAGCTCTATGTTTGATTTTTTATTCATTTTTTTTCTAATAAGTTTTAAGAATTGATCCAAAGCAATCCAAGAGGGACTGGATATGTAAAAAACCAGGTGATGACTCCTTTAACCTATTAGGTTACAGTTAACTTGTCACCTATAAGTAATGTTTGTTATCATCGGCATCAGGCAAAGACAAGCATAAGAATGTTGTGGATTTATACCTTACAGGTAGTCATTGCTCCACATTTAACAGGACTGGATTCCTTAACCCTTCATGAACATCAAATACAGTACATTAAGATGTTTCCAATGTACAGTGACAATGACAGTCATAAGTCAGTATCAGTTAAAACACCATAGTGCTAAAATAATTAAAACAATCTAATGAATCAATGTAAAATGACTTAGTCTTACTGTGACATAGAAGTTATTAGGAGGTGCAGTGATTTTTGTTTTTGTTTGCTTCAGACAAGCTTCAGAAAAGACTACAGTGACGCTGCCCCATCATAAGGTTGAGCCTGTTGAGGTGTAATACATGTTGAAAGGTCTGAAGGGCTTTTTCGGCTCTTATAATAAATTATGCTCTGCTGGATCATATTTGCATTTGAAGTAGTTGGTTTGAAAATTTCACTAGGTGTGAGTGGTTACAAGATGATTTTCGTTGCACTGTATATTTCTTTGGATATTTTCATCAGAGATTCCTCACACAATGGTGGATGATAAAAGAAATGCAATCAGTTTATATAAGTGTGTTCACAAAAACACCCTCTGTGTGTCTTGGGAGGTGACAGAGGCCAAACACATCATTAGCTTTACAGTGCATCTCTGTGTTTGTCCTGCATTTTGTCAGCGTGCATCCACAGACACAAACACTTTTCATCCCCTAATATGCTATGAGGAACATTTTTTGTCTAGTATTTAGCTAAAATAGAAAAGCTTGTCAACCGAAGTCCTTGCCATTTTGTTTATGAACATGAGTGATAAAAAAACTCTGATGAAACTGTAAAACAAGTCGATGGGGGGAGAAATGTTTCACTTCTCTTGGCAGAGCGGGTTGGGAGATGACAGGAATCAGAGTGATGAGACACAGCAAGAGACCCCGGGTCGGGCTCAAACCCTGAACCTCTGCAGGATGTCTGTATATGGGCTGCACACTCTACCAACCGAGCTTCTAGGGTCCGTTAGAGAGAAACATTTTAATCAGAATAGAAAGATCATCTTTGACTGATTTCATGTGCTTAAACACACTCAATAAACACACATTCTTAATTCTCATGAGTGAATACATTTCAGAATAATCTACTTATAGGATGTTCTTGAATTATAACTATTGATCCATGAATGTGTTCATAACGTCAGGGCTTTTTTTGAGAACTGTATGTACAGCCAGGTGACTTAACCTGTAATAATATAACCTAGCAACAACTTTAGATAATAATAATAATAATAATAATAATAATAATAATAATAATAATAATAATAATAATAATAACATAAAATATAGATATAGTAAGTAATGTACAGTGTAGGGCTCACACTAACTAAACTTACTTATTTTTTAAATAAATGTAGTGGGATAAAAGAGTAACATTTGCCACTGAGATGTAATGGGGTAGAAGAATATGTATATAGGTTTGAAGGGTTTCTATGATGTATATGTTTTTTTGTGAGGGAAGATCCATCTCATGGTTTGCCCTGCAAGTCTACAGTGGAAGCTATACACATCCTAGGCCAGCCGAAAGGCAGTAGGAGGGGAGAGGAAGATTGAGGCGGTGTAACTGTAGAAAAATGCAAGAGCCTCCACAGCCCTGATAACACCAGATAGGTTAAAAGTTCTGATCATAGAGCATGCTCATAGCTCACAGCTAAGTTTAATCGTAAAAGTAAGAGCATTTCCACAAGCAATATGCAAAGAGAACTCAAGGGATTGGGACTGAACAGCTGTGTAGCCTCAAGAAAACAATTTATGAGCTAGGCTAATCTGAAAATAGGCTTCAATTTACTAGGGAGCATAACGATTGGACTGAAAGGGATGTACCCATCATGCCTAGTGCCTCCCGTACAAGTCGGTGGGGGCAGTGTTATGATCTGAGGTTGCTTCAGTTGGTAAGATCTGGGTTCTGTAAAATTATTTGCCCCAAAATGAAGTTGGTTGATTTCCTGAGTTTACTGAAAGAGCAGTTTTTTCCATCAATGGATTTTTTCTTTCCTGGTGGCATGGACATATTCCAAGAGGAAAATGCCACGATTCATCGGGCTCAAATTGTGAAAGAGTGGTTCAGGGAGCGTGAGACATCATTTTCACACATGGATTGGCCACCACAGAGTCCAGACCTGAACCCCAATGAGAATGAGAAATGAATGTTGTGAAATTGCATAAGCTTATGTGTGTGTGACTTTTTGGGGGCCAGGCAGTGTATATGCCACTGTAAGCTTCAAGCTCACACTCACAGGTGACAGGCGTGCTCAGTAAAGGAGCAGCAAGATTAAACTTCTATCCTAAGGCTCCTCATGCTGGAACAAATGCAGCAAAGCTTTGTTCAAACCCAAGGAACTTTATTTTCCACTCTAGTCAAGAACCCCAAATTTCCAAAGACACCCAACCGGTCAGACTAAATTACATGGAAATTAATATAGAATTATGCGGAAGACATCTGGACTCACCTAATATGAGTATGATATAGCTGTGATAATGCATTGGAAGTGCAGCCAATAATTAAAAGAAGTTTCCCGCCTCCTGAACAGCAAAGGTCGCAGCTGTAGGATGCAACGCCTTGGCTGCTGAACCTGGGAATTGACATGTTCATTATGGCACTCCCTAGCATAGTGACCTAGCCTGTGACAGTGCCTACATATAACAGTATTCGTGTATATTGCTTTAACAGGGGGCACAGAGGCTGCCTGTAGTGCTAACAAACCCTGAGTCAATTGGTTAAGCTGCACTTGTTGCTTCTGAAGCATGTGTTTTAATTCTGCCATTTCTGTGTTATTAGGACTAGTAGGTGCCCTATCTTCAGAAAAGTGCATGGCACTATAGGAGGGGTCTGAATAACTCCTACCCCTTGGCTCTTCATAAGCAAACATTCCACAGCGGGACAATCTCTGGGACACACAGATTGGAAACGTGGAAGTAGGAGGTGCCACACTCACCTACACCCATGGTAGCCTAGGAGGCACTCACTACCGGCTACTCTGAGTTTATGCTTTCTTTCTCTAGCAGATAGTAAAGAGGGCTTACGAACCAAGGCAAGTTTACAATTAACATGTGTATATGACAATTGTGTGTATCAAAATACACTAAACCTCTAAAAGACACCATTGCAATGCAGCATGTTTTAAGGGCATTTATACACTGATAGAGAGCATGACTAGTCAAGTGAAGAGATTTGTTAAATATAACTCAGTTGAATGATTTTAATTGTATGACTTCAGATATTCATATTGTCTGTGTCTGCCGTGTGCATTTGTTTCAACACATCCATGACTTATCATCAAAACAATCAACTGACATCTCTCCTCTTGTCTTATGTAGGCCAACTTATCCCTTATTTTTAATGTTCTCCGATATATCTCTCTCTGCAATAGTTTTCCTTTCTGCCCATGGTGAAACACAGTTACAGTTATGGTTGTTACAACTTAGTAAAAGATAAAAGCACTTAGTTTGATGCAACTGATGTCCCACATGAACATGCAGCACAGTGTTTCCTCTGTAATTTTTTGTAGCATGGCTACTTTTGCACACAAAAGCCTGATCTTAGAGAGTTTAAGTGGGATATTTGACCCGTGGAAAAGGGATATAAGTTAAGAGTTTGGGTCAAGCATAAAAAACAAAGCCACTAGCTCCACCCAGGCATTATAACTTCCAGTAGATCTCAAAAAAACACAGCTGATGAGAAGCAAAGTCATTAACATCTATCAGTCTGGAAAGGGTTATAAAGCCATCCCTAAGGCTTTGGGACTCCAACGAACCACAGTGAGAGCTATTATGCACAAATGGAGAAAACACGGACGAGGGGTGAACCTTCCCAGGAGTAGCCGACCTACCAAAATTACTCCAAGAGTGCATTGACAAAAAGTTCTGTGAACCGACAAGACACAAGTGGAACTTTTTGGAAGGTGTGCGTCCCGTTACACTTGGAGAAAAACTAACACAGCATTTCAGAAAAAGAAACATTATACCGACAGTCAAACATGGTGATAGTACTGTGATGGTCTGGGACTGCTTTGCTGCTTCATTACCTGGACGACTTGCCATAATTGATTTAACCATGAATTCTGCTCCTCACAAGAAAATTTAGAAGGAGAATGTCCAGCCATCAGTTTGTGACCTTAAGCTCAGGCGCACTTGGGTTATGCAGCAGGACAATGATCTGAAGCACACCAGCAAGTCCAACTCTGAATGGCTCAAGAAAAAAACAAAGTAAGGTTTTGGAGTGTTCTAGTCAAAGTCCAGAAATCTAATTGAGATGCTGTGGCATGACCTTAAACAGGCCGTTCATGCTCGAAAACCCTCCGATCTGGCTGAATTCTGCAAAGAAGAGTGGGCCAAAATCCCTCCGCAGTGATGTGTAAGACTCATCGCCAGTTATTGCAAATGCTTGATTGCAGTTGTTTCCCCTAAGGGTGGCACAACTAGTTATTATGTTTAGGGGGCAATTACTTTTTCACATAGGGACAGGTTGGTTAGGCTAGTTTTTTTCCCTCAAAGAATGAAATCATCATTCAAAATCTGCATTGTGTTTTTTCTCTTTTGATGATCTGAAACATGTGTGACAAAAAAGCAAAAACAAAATAAATCTGTAGAGGGCAAATAGTACTCACAGCACGGTAGCTTGTTAGTGTCAGCTAGCTTGGTAGCCTCCATCTAGGTGGGCTTGTATAGCTAACTAGGCTTGCTTCAGCTCGACCCACGCACCACCTCTTTGGCCACCTTTGATTAACCAGGACTATAACAAGTGATAACTTTGCTTCCTACGTGATTAATTAGCAAAGCAAGCAAAGTTAACAGTAAATAATCCTCTTTTTGGGGACAAATTGTTTGTCCTCTTTTTGGGGACAAATTGTTTGTCTCCGATTAAACAAGCCATCCCCAGTTCAGTGGTATCGGTCTGAAATTTGTCCCCAAAAGAAGAATCGGAAACACACACACAAAAACACATCTGTGTGGTCTTACAGACACATTTTTTAACATCAAGATAATTAAGCTTGCTAATTGGAGCAGACATCCAGCAGAAACAACAAGTGCATAAGTAAATGTGTCACTAAATGAATTAAAGCTGCCCTGCTGTATTGGCTTGAGAACAAGGCTTTTAGACATCAGAGATGAAATGTGTTGTGACATTGCTTACTCACTCAGTGTTCCTGTTCTTGACAGTTTAAAATGGAGATTTCATTCATGGAAGAATTCATCCATATGACATAGTCTACTAATGTATCATGTAAAATATTTTTACAACAGCAATTAAAAAGCTTTAATTAACCCACTAACAAACGTGTCTGTTTGTTAGTGGGTTGGTTGACTGGTTGGTTTCTTAATATGAACAAAAAACAAATCACTGCACAGATTACCATTATACTGTGATAGAGGATGGCTATCAGCCCAGAATACAACCCATTCACTTGTGTTCCATATCTGGATAAAGGGTGGGATGCATGAATTTCCTCATATTTCCTTTAGCATTGTTATATAGGACACTTTTTGACATTTCAAAATATACTATTAATTATATATTAATAGTGGTTTTATGGAAGATTTGTGAACTGTACCTTGAAAAAATAGCAGCTCCACATTCTTACTTTCAGCCTCATTGCATATTCTGTAGGTCAAACCACATTTAGCCCTGAGTTTGGCATTGCATGTAAATGCTGAGGTGTGGAATGATCCGTGGGATACTGGGCTGACTGTACAATTGTGTACATGTGAAAATGTATGAGCCAGCTTTTACCCATACTTAGACCTAAACAACTGAATAGGTTGATTGTAGGTGTCTACCAAAATGACATATGTCACTGTTCGCAAAACTTTAGCAACAGCTAATCATTTTCTAGACCTTCATAATACACTTTCATTTTAGTTAGGTTTAGGCCAGAAAATACTTTGGAATGTTAAGAAAAATATTGATACCTATGTTACTTATGTCACAAACGCACCTATGTTACTTCACTATGTTATACACTCAAAAAAGTGCTGGGTCGTTACTGTGAATACATTGTTGGGTTGATTATGCTGGGTCATAATTTTGGGTTGTTTGGGGACATGAACAGAGGTCTGTACTCGTTTCACCTGACCATCCACACTAACCTCCTCCGTATGCAGACTTTTTAGTACTCTAGACCTTTACCTTATTAGCTCCTTTCCAGCTGTAATAATCACTGCACCTGCTAGAAGTCACCGCCTAACCACAACTGCTTTCAATTCTGACCTATATGGTCGGTATTCTAATGAGGACGGGCACTTATTGATCAGATCTGAATCAAGGCGGCTCTGTTGCACTCTACATGTCGAGATAGCTCACTGAAAACTGTCACGACAGCACAACACACTGTCCATTGAATGTCCTGACATAGCAGTTTCAAAACAGCAACCACTTCAAAAGGTTTGCAGGGAATAGACTGCAATTCTCTCACAGCAGAAACTACAACTCGATGACCGCTTTGTTCATATTCTAGATGTATTCTACGATATAAATGACTTGAATGAGGATTTGCAGATGTTCTTCTCGTGTACAGGTGGATTCAAACACCTGCAGTCATGGATGCATGGTGTTTCCTTCACAGAGGGAATTCTTTGAGCATGTCAACTGATCACATAGAATCAAATACTCTGAAACAGTGAAGACCCCTTGCTGTACATGTATGGAGCTCACCATGGGCTGGAATATGAAACAGATAATTTTTCAAAACCACTTTCCTGCCATTTAGCAGCAATTGTGATAAAGCCAGTTATCCCTGGCCCAATGTTGTTATTTTTTCGACAGATGCATTTCCGTCACTATTAATTTGCCACATCTAAAAACAGTCCTGCTGCAGCTGGACAGGGACAGGCGGTGAAAACAATGACTGGAGGCAGCATATTGCATGTTGAAGGAAGATTTAAATGAGCATAAGCCCCCTGGCTTTATGTCCTAGGTCATCTGTTAATTTTTCATGGGTGCCTCACTAATTCATGAGGACATCTGTTTTTGCAGCTTTCATTTTATGAGTCCCATGTTCGGCAGTTATGAGCGACTCCAGCTGTAAATTGATGAGACGGGACTTCTGATAGAAACTCGAGCAGAGGGAAACTTTGCTCAAATACAACATAAACAGACAGACACTTGCTGACATATGTTGCCCTGTTACTATAAATTGCAAACTAAAAGCTCAACTAGTGCTCCCAAGAGGCTGTAGCATTGAACACCCTACTAAAATATAAAATGCATAACTTACTGATGGTTTTACTATTATTAGAGCCTAATTAGCAGTGAGGCTAAACAGGTAGGGAAACAAAAACAAAGGATTCATCCCCAGCATCCTTTCTGTGTATCACAAATACATTCAGATATCCATGATTAATGATCAGGTGTTACCCTTTATACACATTTAACCTCACTTTCTGCATGATCTGTTAATGCAGCTGGCCTTTTGGGGGGCACAGTTAGATACCTTTGCCATAAAAGGAGTGTTTATAAAAATACATTTTTTCCTTAATTTAAATATTTAACCAGAAATTGTAATCTGTTCGCCCCCTGCAAAATTTGCATCACCATAAGGTTGGCATTCATGGGCAGCATGGTGCAGTGGTTAGCACTGTTGCCTCACAGCAAAAAGGTCCTGGGGCAGGGCCTTTCTGTTAGGAGTTTCCATATTCTCCCCTTGCTTGAATGCTCGCATGCATCAGAACATGAACCTTAGATTGATTCTCCAGCCAGTTCAGCCCAGTTGGCCCTTGACCAAAAGACACTGGCTAAGATCTGGAGTTGGTCCCTGGGCATGTTTGTTAATGCTATACATTGTATGATATGTCATACAGTATATAAAATAAAGATTCTTCTTCTTCTTCTTCTTCTTCTACTTCTTCTTCTTCAGCCTTTCATTAAAAGAGCACAATTCTGGAAAATTTTCATGACAGCAACCATTTTATCTTTTGTCACAGCTAATGCAAGGGAAGACTAGAATTACTCTAATCCTATTCTGAAGGGCTTGCTCCGTATTATCATTAACCTGACCCCTGGAAACCTTCACATGCAAATCTTATGCAAAAGAAGTAGGTAGAGCATCATACCTAGACACCTAAGGCCTCTGACCAAAGTGTTGTATTTGAAAATGTATTGGCACCGAATTGCAAACATGTTCGTTTGCATTAGCTCTGTACTTCGAAGATCACTCATGCTTTGCTGGGATATAGATAAGAAAAAATAAAACCTGAGACGCATTAGAAGATTTTTAAGAGGGCAACAATTTAATCAAACCAATGTGTGCATGAAAGAACATGTGACCCCTGGCTCTGACACTGGTAGGCTTTGGTCCAAGTAATTATATCTACTGTGATATTTAGTCCTCTCAACTATAAATTCTGATCCTCTTAGGCTGAGCAAAAGGAGAACATTTCTGAACCTTTATTTAATTTACCTAATGCTATCTTTATGATAAAAAAAAAACTTCTCAAGAAGCTGCGCTATATGTAGTACATAGAGAGCCTACCCACTCAGCCCAAGTGCACTAGCATAAATCTCTGTAGATTTATAAAAGGACACCGAAGCTGCAGAGGTAATGGCAACTGCTCATAATGATTTCTGCTGGCGTTCTGACTTCTCAATGTTGGTTCTCATAATGCAGTGTGACCCCAGAATCTAACACTACCACTTGTGGAGATGCCACTACTATTACCAGCTTAAGTGTTCATTGTTACATACACTGCTTCCAAGAGATTGCTGTATTTCATGTGTTATATATGTCTGTATGCCTGGATCAAGCTTAAGATACATATAAGATGCAGATGCTGCTGAGCTTTAATAACTGTTCATGTAAGATATGACTGCCTTAGAGCTTGACCCAGGGTGGCACTCACTTCCATCTCCTCTAAGACAATAGTTTTTTGATTTCCCTCTTTTTGTTATTTCCTTTGTTTAAACCTAGTGGAAGGTAGAGGGTTGTTAGCAGAATCATATCAGCAAAGACAATCTGCTATTTTCAGCTGTTTCTGTTTGATGAACACACATGTGGGTCTTGCACAGGATTCTGCCTGGGGAGAAATACATAGGGAGAAACAGAGCGAGAGATGAGAGTGTATATATATGTCCGTTCACGCACAATCAGACTAACAGCATGCCAGAAACATGCTGAGCCTTTATTTCCATGTAATTGGATATAGGGCTCTCCTGCAGATTTGATTTACAGTAATTAGCCTTCTCGTGTGGAGTGAACACAGCCAGTTTCTCTACATTCCATTATTAAGCCTCCCCCGTATTAACACTGGTAAACAATGAGGAGGCCCACAACAAACACATCAACATAAACTCCTCACACAGCAAAGGTGCTTGGTACAATTAGGAAGCATATGTCCACACAACGTGTGTATTCGGTGTGCTTGAGGATTTAAAAGGCTGGTGTTGAAGTTATAAAAGGGAGACAATGGCAGCAGGTCTGCTCCTGGTTCGCGCTGTTCTCTGTCATTGGAAGTGTTGTTGCAGAGATAAGCTCATGGCTATTATTGCACAGGCCTGCATCCAGCCTGTCCGACCACCTTATCTCCTCCTGCTATAATAACCCAGCCACACTGTCGTGCTGGACATGGATAAGAGAGTCAGTGAACATGTCTGTATGTGTGTGTGTGTGTGTGTATGTGTGTGTGTGTGTCTGGAGAGAGTGAGAAAGAGAGAGAGAAGAGAGAGAGAGAGAGAGAGAGAGAGAGAGAGAGAGAGAGAGAGAGAGAGAGAGAGAGAGAGAGAGAGATTCTGATATAGGCTACTTTCGGGGACCAATTTTAGATATAGGATTATCAGCCCTGTTTTAATTTGCATGTGACTGGGAAACCTCCCAGCCAGCCTGGTGCCTTCAGGACACCACCCTGAATGTCACAAAACTACCACCCACACCAGGACATCTTCTGCAGAACATCGACAGGACCCAAACTCCAAATGGTAAGAGGGTTTATTGCGGAAAGGGCACCCACCTCTCTGATAAACTGTCAAATTCACCTCTTCAGACGTGGCCCAGAGTTCACAAAGAAGTGTGAACTGCTCTCACAGGACCTCAGACCACAGGGTGCCCTCAGACCACAGGGTGCCCTGGCCTGTGTAGATCTGTATGCTTTTGTGCTAATAGGCACTGGCCCCTGCCTGGAGCTCAGAAGATTCATGCTGGCAACAGGAACACAAGTAGTGCTCTAAAGGCCTGCTGCACCTTTGCTGTGTCTGGGAGTGATAATAGTAATGGAACAGTGATTGGTTGGGGTTTGGCATGAGGTATCTTTCACCATCACCGCAAGGGGAGATATGATAACAATGGCAGCATCAACAACACGAGCAGAACATGCTGCTGCATGCGACCTGCCTGAAGACCCCCTACTATGTACAAGGCAACAAGCATATTCATCTCAGATTTCGATGTTGTCAGTACCTTCTGGTTCTGTTGAAAAGAAAGTTTTGTCTGCTTGCTTGGCGTCTCATTCATGTTGCTCCACAGTTCCTTAGCAACAAGCTTTGTGTGTGCGTGCTGTCTCTGTAGGTGCTTCGTTAAGTTTGAGGTAGTGTTAGCAGCGGTGGAGAGAAGTTTCCAACACGGGCAAAGTGTGCGCTTATAGTCAAGTTATTTTCCTTACGTTCAACAAATTCAAAGTAATGTTTGTATCTCCAACCGTCAAAAGTGGCTTTACGCAGCGGGGGGTCTTCAGACATTTTTATAGAGCAAGTAGCAAGAATGTAACGAGTAATGTAACTAATTACTTTCTTCAGGGAGAAAGGCATTACTATTTTTGAGAGTAATGTGTAATGTGTAATATATTACTTTTTTGAGTAATAATAATAATAATAATAATAATACTACATTTTATTTGTTTGATGGCGCCTTTCAAGTCACCCAAGGTCACCTTACATAGGATAAAAGCATACAATCAAGAAAAGAAAAGTTTAGTGCACAGTGACCAGTCAGAGTGAGTATGCCAGTTTGAACAGGTGGGTTTTGAGTTTGGATTTGAATGTTGCGATAGAGTCTGACTGTCTTATGTGTGGGGGGAGAGAGTTCCATAGTCTGGGTGCCGAGCAGCTGAAGGTTCGGGCACCCATGGTACTGAGGTGTGGTGTGGGGATGGTTAGCAGTCCGGCAGAAGTTGAGCGGAGGGCGCGAGAGGGGCTGTATTCGTGGAGGAGGTTGCAGAGGTAGGTGGGGGCTAGATGGTGGAGAGCTTTGTATGTGACGAGGAGGTTTTTGTAGTGGATGCGGTATTGTACCGGGAGCCAGTGAAGTTGGATGAGAATAGGGGTGATGTGGTGAGATGATTTGGTGCGGGTGATAATCCGGGCGGCTGAGTTCTGGATGATTTGCAGTCTGTTGATGAGTTTGGTGGGGAGTCCGGTGAGGAGGGCGTTGCAGTAATCGATACAGGAAGTGACAATTGAATGAACCAGGATTTCGGTGCTGGACTGGGACAGTGATGGGCGGAGTCTGCAGATATTTCGGAGGTGGAAGAAGGCAGTCTGGGTGATGTTTTTGATGTGAGGTGCAAATGAGAGGGTGCTGTCCAGAATGACGCCGAGGCTCTTGACTTGTGGGGAGAAGGGTACAGGGAATCCGTCGATGATGATGAGTAACGAGCCCCAACACTGGTCTTTAGATATAACTACTACTAAGACCAATTAATTGGGGGCAGCATTTACAAATGGGGAGATTAGAGTTAGGCAGCCGATTGCCAGTATAAAGGTTGGCAAATTACCTTTTTGCAAAACCCAAAAAGTTGAATCAATATGTTTCCTTTTGTTTAATTTTAAGAATTTTCTCTTGTAACAGTAATGTAATAAAATCACTTGGGTAGGGTTGGAAAAAGATCATGTTTTGGTTTCTAATACATGTTTTATTCTCCTTAAAATACCCTGTGGTGTCATGTTAACAAATGTTGGAACAACATGGTCCCTCGTCAAATATATCAAATGGTTTCACACATAGAAATATAATATATTTTATTATATATAAAAGTATATATTTTATATATATAATATATATATATATATATTTTATATGATAAAAAATGTTTATTGTCATATGCACAGTAAAGAAACATGTTCTCAGTTATGCAATGAAATTATTCCTTTGTTGTCCACAGACTGCCAACAGTGTTATAAAGAATATCCATCCGAAGTATACAATATACAAGTAAGGTACTTTCAAAGCAGAGCAAAAATACACACGAAAAAGAAGAAAAAGTTGGCAGAGTTGGCAAAAAAAGAGCAGATTGAACAAACACGATTGCCTTTGGGGGCGCCATGAGTAAAATCAGTTATTTTAAGTGGTAAAAACAGTTTACATACTGTATCCTCTATCCCTTTCAGTCACATATTGTTAGAAACAGTGCATTCTGGTCAACATTTTGGGGCAGTTTTCCATTTCCCATAAAAAGACTGCACTAGACTGTAAATAGTGTTGCATTCTGTGTATGGTGTCTGAATCAGGTCCTGCAAATACAGAACCATACTGGAGACATGCTGAGCGTGAAGACATGAAGCCAATGCTGGACTATTTTCCCATGGATTATTCATCTGAATCCTGCAAAAATAAAAAAATAAATAATATGGCAAGCTTATTTATCTGTGTAGCAATGTTTGCTTGCTATCATCTCTCTATGAAAGCACGGAATCTCTGTCTGTCTGTGTGTGTGTGTGTGTGTGTGTGTGTGTGTGTGTGTGTGTCTCTGTTAGTCACTGACCCGAGACTTTCAACATGGCTGCTGCGTGGTTCAGTGGTGTCCATCTAAGCATTTGCTTGGACTGCAATGATACCGTGACTAAATTATTTCATAAATGCTTTACAAATTCCGCTGAGCATTGTCCACCGGAGCCACCACGGTCACGTGCGCACCAGAGCCAATCACTGCAGAGCTCAAGCCCACGACATACCTGAAGAAACAAGCGGATTGATACCTGCAGCGGCGCGAGCTGGACCGGGATTTTGCCGGCGGTTCGGTCCCGTTCTGTTCTGCTCTGTGCATCTAAACTGACTGTTGTGGATTAATGAGATTAAACGAGTCCGGACCGTGTCTGTTCGGGTCTGAGGAGATCCGGAGACGCACAGACAACAAAGTGGAATCGGAATCTGTGGATGTTCGTGTGTAGCTAGCCGCTAGCTAGCAGCTAGCTGCTAGCCGCTAGCTACACGGCCCACATCCCGAGGCGACAGACCGGACGCATCGGCACGTACAAAACTGGAATTAGGGTAAATACTGTCCGCCATGCTTTTTCACGAACATTGCCGTCACGTTTGCTTTGTGTCTGGTGCAGGAAGAAACGGTAAAAACGGGCTTTTGTCACGACAGGAAGTTGTGGGAGGGACCTAGGCGGATGATTGACATGCAACGACGGTCGGTGTACAGACAGCGATATTGAGAGTTGGGAGATTTGTGACATTTAGCGTGTTTGGAGTGTGTAGTTAGTGTGTTATGTAGTGTTTGGTGTAGTGTGTTTAGTGTGTAGTGGAGTTGGTTTTTTGTTTAATGAGTCAGAATAATGAGGAGAAGCTGAATGTGGAGCAGGCAGTGCAGCTATTTATTCAGCTGGAAGGAGCTCAGGCAGACCTGAGCATTGCCTGCATTTAAATGTAAATAGTTACATATAACTTTGTACATTTTTTAAATGTATGCACAAATTTAGCAAACATCACTTTATATTTGCATTATAAGTAAAAAAAAAAAAAATGGTTTGTTAAACATATTTGTGGTTTTCACAGTAAAAAATCTAACTTTTTCTACTCGGATTTTATGTTTTTTTGTGATTTTAGGTCCATTGTGTTAATACAGTATGTCAAAATAAAAAAATAAGTGTACAGTCACTCATGTGAGGTCGTGCTGAAAATAATGACACCAAGTAAATAGTTTTTAAGGTGAATTATAATGGCAAAATCAAAAATAGTCAAAAACAGCCAAAACAGCCCTGGAATATCGGATTTCACAACAAACCTAAATATCCCTGATGCCCCACCTTCAAACACAGCCTCATTTGGCCATCCATGAAAAAGCCTCTTAACCTCCCACTTTTTTATAGGAATACACTCTTCTTACGGGCACTGCACTAGTTTTTTTAAAAACAAACTGCCACTCATCAGTAATGTTAACCAAGTTAGCTTCAAGCACACTAATGTGTTCCTCTAAGCTGTTCATGCTGTGACTGGAGGGTAATGTTAACATTACAGCACATGCAAAATAAACTTGATTTATCATTGTAGTGCGGGTGAGGTTGATTCCTGATTAGATAAAAAAATGTATTGTTTTTTTTTTTTGTTTTGCTTCTTTTCGGTTGGTTAACAGCTATTAGCATAATTGTGCTTATGGGTCTGGGAGTTTGACAACTTGTTTCTGTGCATTTTCACCTGAGTAGCTGACATTAGTAATCACAAATATGTAAGGGATAATGTATAGAACGGCGGTCACTATCAAGAAAATAAGTCCCGACAGGACGAACTGGAGGAGGCTTCTGATTCGTCCTGAAGGGACTCATTTTCCTGATAGTGACCGCCAGGGGCGGACTGAGGTTGAAATTCAGCCCGGGAGCTTGGTTTGGAGAGGCCTTTTATCTGATTGCATGACGGAAGTGGAAGTGGAAGTGGAACCGTAATTTTAACATGAATACTTTATTTGCACTATAACAACTGCAGGAGAGGATGGGCTTATTGTTTCTGTGTGACTGGAATTGGAACATCAACATATGACATCTTAATATAATTCTATGCAAAGACCTATTGCCAACCGAGTCCTGCACACTGCACCTGTACCTGGCACTGTTTTTTTGGTGGTTCCTGCTCCACTTTCCTCCTTCTCCTCTTCCATCTCCTCCTCCTCCATTTTCCTGTCCCTCCTCATCTGTCTCTTCCTCCTCCTCACTCCTATGACTTGCATTATCCCGTCCCTCTGCATCAACTCCATGACTGACACTGGCCTTGTCAGCTAATAATAACAATAACAGCAACAAAGATAAACGTTATGGCACTTTTGCAAATAATTCACAGTTTTAGAACACAAATACAACAACAATTTTAACAAAAGTGCCACACACACACACACACACACACACACACAAACTGTAAATAAATTACTCACGTTAATGTATTTTTTATTTTCTTGAGCTGGTAAAAATTGCTATATATTAATGTAGAAACAGAACAGAAAAACAGGATGTATAGCCTATATATTAGAATATTATCTTTTTAACTTTGAACACAGACTCCCTCCTGAAATACGTTTTCTTTTGCAAGAAGGAAATGTGTGCGTTTTTCTGGTCAGGCAGTATGGATTTTATTTTTAATTGATCAAGCAGATTAATGATTTATGCAGGTGTAACAGGTGTTCAACAGAAAACACATTTAAACCAATGAGACAGGTTTGTTTTGCTTTGTTTGTTTGTTAAAAGCCAAACAAACACGTCTCATTGGTTTAAATGTGTGTTTTATGTTTTTGTGGTGTTTATGTTTTGAGCCCTGTCACTATGTCACGGACAATAAAGTTTGTTGAATCTTGAATCCTTAGCTAGCAACGTCATCACTAGCCAACAAACATGTCTGTGCTGTGGAACTTCTTCGGAGTAAATGAAACAGATAAAACACAAGCCATCTGCAATCTATGCAACGGGAGCATCTGCAAAAAGTTTCAACACGACAATGACGTCATTGATCGGATCGGTGATCTCACAAATTGCTCAAAATGCAAAATATTGTCTGATCCGATCGGCGGAGAGCCTAGTTCTGTGTGCCCTGAACTCATCCAAAAACACAAACTAGAGTTCTCAACGGGCCTGAAATTACAACCCGACCCATCACAGCCCGACATACCGGCATTGGGTCTGCTGCTGGGTCCCGTTTCTTCACTGGCCTGGCGGACCACTAACAGCTCTGTTAATATGGAGCATTAGGCTGCATCCTGGATTAACCGTTTTTTCTGCTCCACCCATCTCTTTCTACGGCTTATTTCTTTTTAACATGTTTGCTAATTTGAATTTATCCCACTGCTCTTTCTTATTGTTCTTTTATTAAACAGGAACATAACAGTTTAATGACTGGCTGAGCCAATCACATTTCAATAGAAACAAGGATCAGCTCAAGTTGGGAGGGGCCGCTCGCATCCCCCCTTAATATGCTAAATATTAGATTGACCCAGTCTGACGTTCCACTCGGCGCCAGCCTGAAACAGACCGGCCGTTCGGGAATACTCCCGAACCTCCCGATGGCCAGCCCGCCCCTGGTGACCGCCGTTCTATACATTATCCTGCTTATTACACGGTTACTTGCCAACACGAAAGAAAACTTGACACAGTGTGTCTTTTTACAACTTATTTGTTACCGCTCATAGTGTTTTTCAGCAGAGAAATATAGTTCGCCAAACTGACGCCGTTTCGCTTCTCCCTCTTCGCTGCTTTCCTCTCTTTTTCTTTTCTTGACCAGTGACGACAACTCAGCCTTAGGAGTACGTTTTTTCCGATATGAAGTAGACTACAGATCAGCTGACCTCGCTTAACGGGGAAGACGCTAGGGTGATAAGTGACCGGACTACTTGCAGAGCAAAGATTTTAGAGTGCTACGAAATATGTGAATCAGAGGCAAAAAGACCACTTTCCTTGACAACAGTCAAATATGCTTAGCAGCGGTCAATTATACAAATAAATAAAATAATTGACCGCCGAACGTTGGGAAGGCCCATTCAAGTGAATGGAGCATTCTACAGCATTAAGAAGAGCCGTGTAATAATAAAAGACTATTGTTTAGCATGTGAAGGGCCCCATGGTTAAGTAACAATAATACAGAACATATATATATATATATATATATATATATATATATATATATATATATATATATATATATATATATATATATATATATATATATATATATATATATATATATATATATATATATATATATATACTGTATGATATGTTTGATGTGTGATATGTGTGATATAGTTTTTTCATAATGTACATACAAGAGCAAGATTTTAATTTGTCAGTAGTCTGTTCGTCATTTATAGATTCTACCTGCATTAAACATAAGCATTTTTAAAATTGTTTGCCAGATTTTTTTTACATAAACACAGTCAAGCACAGCAAGTCAAAAATATCAGGCAGGCATGAAGCTTTGCTTCTGAAATGCTCCCCAAGGGATATAAAGGTGCATAGAGGATGGAACAAAGCGGCTGCACACATGCCAGGTAACAAAGTCGTGCCCAATTCAATCAAGGGGTGAAGCATTTAGCAACAAAAGCATTGTGTTAATATTCACCACCATATACCAAGTGGCAGTATAAAGCATTAAAACAGACTTTGAACGTGTACAGTCTGTCCCATACCCCAGCTTCCAGACCTTCACTGCACACAAGTAACAGTAAAAGTCAGCTTTGAGAAGAATTGTGTATTTAGAGGGCTTTTCCCCCTCTTTTCAAGTGTTTATGACATTAGCCGCCACCAACAGCCGCTAAACCTGCCACTGATCCGACAAACAAACCCTGATTTACAGCCTGTCACTCCAGCTCTCTGACTGAGAAATGTTCCCAGCAGGGGCTGGACGCAAACCTTTCCACATTGATCTGTGTCTGCCCACAGTCAATGATTAATGTTCCTGTCAGGAATCAACTGACACAAACACACACACACACATGCACTTACCCACAGCTTTTCTTTTTAACATTAAAAAAGCTGCTTCACATCTGGGAGCAAAATAGAACTTTTCTTTCAGTAAAAACAAAGAAAATGATATGTTAATAGTAGAACAGAACATGCTTACATCCTCACCGGAATCCCATTTTTTGAGTAAAGACTCCTCGTCTCAAAGTATGGCCCAAGAGTCTCACTATGTTGCAGCTGAAAGCACAAGTTGTACAGCACTGGCTTGCTCCTCCGCCAGCTCTCTCTTGGATAACTTCTAATGGGTATTATTGTTTGCATAATTGGAAAACTCATTAAAAATAAATCAACAATAGTGCTTAGCTCTACAGTCATAATAGCACAGCCATCAGCTGCCTGTTCATTCGAGACATGATCGCTGTAGAGAAAGAGGAAGTTTAGCCACCAAAAAAAGCACGTCACAATCATAGAAAATCAGCAGAGCATGTTCAGGATCGTATGAGAAACAGGTGGCATTGAGATTACACTTTATTATCAATCCCGAAATACACTCCAAGCCATGACTGTTTTTCTTGACCTCCATTAATTGGTTTGCAATTGATTCAATCAGAGATTAATTAGAATTCATATCAACGCATTTTCAGCCGTCACTTTTTAGAGAGGCCAAAAGATTCCTGTTGCAAGTGGCTCACGTTAATGACAAGAGCTAACCCTTTCACTAATTACCTTTCCATTGCTCTGACATCGGCCATGTTGTCGTCCATACCGATGTGTGTCTTCACTGGGGGTTTAAAGGAGGGATCAGCCTTGGAGAATGAGCTGTGCCAGAAAAGCTTTCATGGTAATAATGCTGATTAGAAATCACAGAAATGATATGAGTCACTGGGCCTCGGTGCTAGGTGAGCAACGATGACTCTTGTTCCCAATAATGAGATCCACGTGACCCCCTGCTACTCCCAGGGCTCCGTGCTTTACTAAGGCCGAAGTCTCAAACTCAAGCGCTCCCTCACAGTCCAACTTTCACAGTTCATTCACAGTATACTAGTTTAAAAAAATGCTATGGTTTCACTAATAGACAAATCAAAGAAATAGCCCTGCCGCCAAAATAAAACGTTGGCAATTTGTGTTTGTGCAAACCACAGATATGTCCACATTTTTATGTACGATATTTACATTTACGCTTATGTGTTATATCCAGCCTGTCTCACTGCCAACTCTTAAGTAGAGCAGCCTGATCAGTGGCCCTATGCTTCTAGGTTTGAAGCTGTAGTTATGGCATCGTAACAACTGTAATCCAAGTGAGGGGGCGGTTGGAGTATTTGTATGGGTCATGCAGGTCCGTTCAGGTCCCATATGTGACCGAGAGTTAAAAGTGATTTGTTTTTAAGTAAATTTACATAAAGGAAGACAGTTGTTTAAACACTTACTTTACATGAGTTACTTAACCATGTCAGTTATTATTTGGAATGTAACTATTTTAACACAATGTCTGTTCTTTTTTTGGTATTCACCTGAAACTAACCAAACCACATCAGGTTTGTTAATAAGAGTCTGAACCTCATATTGTGTTTGTCAGCAAGCTAGTCTAACCAAACATAGTATTTAACGTGTTATTGCTAGCCTTGACTCCAGCAGAGCCCTTTAAATGCAAAAGGGACAATGTGACAGAAGTTTAATACTACTGACCAAACTGACATATTTGATAAATTGAATGTGTTATGATGTTGGTTATATCACATTCACATTATGTGTTTATAACCTGAGTCTCAAATCAGGAGGTGGAGGGGATGGTGAGGAAGTTACAGGTAAGATGACTGCCAAGCCAGTGATCGTAGCCGTTCTGTCTTTTCCCCAAGCCCAATTTGTTGTGGATCTGACTGGAATTATTTCAACCACAGGTGGTATTCATCGGGTAAAGAAGTGAACAGGCACCTGTATCTATTTCTGACAAGTCATCCTCTCCTGATTTGATACTCTGCCATATTTACACTAGGACAATAGACCCAGTCCGATCTCTGTATCTGTAGTCTGTATCATGTTTGTTAAACTACAAAAGTCACATGCGGACACGAATCCAGAAATTACAATGATTTTGCTGAATCATGTATCTTAAATTTAAAAAATGGCAGACGTGAATACTTGACCCAAAAGTAGTCAATTGAACGGGCGCACAGGATTTGAACAACGACGATGGTCACAACGCCGTTGGCTTCATGTGCGCTTTTGGATACACACAAGATACTGTTCCACAAAGGTAGCAGTGTGACCATGAGGCACACGTAGAATATGAAAAGGAGATACCACAAGACACACGTATCAAATGTTATAGCGAGGTCATAACCGTAAGTCTCTAACAGGTAGCTCAGAATCGGAATCAGAATTTCCTTTATTTGTCCTGCAAACAGGGAAATTTCTTCATCACAGCAGCCAAAGGACAGGGTATTGTAATAAATAATGATATTAAAAGAATAAACAATACAATAAAGATTACATGTGTATGTGCACGTAACCTCTAATTTATGTGTACATGTACATGTGGGTTAGTTAAGAGAGAGAGAGAGAGAGAGATAAAGACATAACACTTTAGCTCCACAGAGTGAGGAGGCTCGAACCGGCTTGTGATGAGCATGAAGAAAAGCAAGCAACAAACAAGGCTTTACACTGTAAAACTCACAGCAATGAAAAGGACTCGGCGGCATTAAGAAAATGGCTTAAGCAGGCGTTTTCCGAGAGGAAATCCTCCCTCTGCAGAGGTATGAAAAGAGGCTGGCTGTGCAGCGTTTTTTTCTGGATCCGGAGCATGTTTGGTACACACGGGGCAGTTTAGGTTCATCCAGTGAGATGAAAGACTGCGGCATAGGTAGATAAAATCCAAATGTCTGGGTGCTTCCTTTGAGTAACATTTGCGAAGACAGAGTGTTTAGGTGTTGGGCTACAAGCAGGCCGCTCTGATGTCAGAACCATGTGGTCGGTTCCAACACCTGAAGACAGAGACAGTGGGAGGGTGAGGAAAAGGGAGTACACAGGGGAAAAAACTGCCATTCACCTGTCGTGTGTGTTAAAGCTAGTGTCTGTAATGTTGTTCAGAAACACATTTTGTTATACTGGGTGAAATGATCCTGCTATCCTGAGAGTAGTCAATACATTATGCATTCAGAAAAAGGAACGAAAATAATCGGACCTCTGTGGCAGCTGTAGGACTGAGAAAAAGCTGACCAATCCGTGCTATGATTGGTCAGATGCACGGATTGGTCCGGTTACACCCCGCCTTTCCGAAACCCCGCTGTTCCGAACATAGACTTCAATTAATCGTAATGGCTGGGTTTCCCTCTTTTTTCAAAGACCCCGCTATTCCGAAAAGGCTATTGGGGAAACCCCTCCATTCCGAAACCCTCCCACTCCGAACTAACCCTTACCTTAACCCACTTCAGAAATGTGCGAGTGCGGCTGGAAGTGGGGATTTCAGCACCACGGATGGCGGTGTTTAATTTCGGAACAGCGGTGTGTCAGAGTGGGGGGTTTCGGAATGGGGGGGTGTCGCAATGGAGGTGTGTCGGAATGGAAGGGCGTCCCCGTTCTGTCCCTCCCTCCTCCGCGCGTGCACACGTTACATTTCACTGATGCCGGAAACATTCAGCACACTCCTCTGCAGAAATACGGAGTTGCAGGAGAAGATGTTCATTTGGTTACAATGGCAGAGAAAATGCAGCCAGCGTTACTTTAACAGCTCACCCCGCTAAAAAGGCAAGGAAAAGAAAGCCTGAAGCAGAAAAGGCTGCAACGAAAAAGGCTCTGGATAAAGAAAGAAGTCAGACCGAGTCAACATCGGTGCTGCGTTTGAGCGGTGGAGACAACTGGGGCATGTGAAGGGCTTGAAAAGTGATGCAGAGGTTGCTCTCTTTCTGTTGGACAGGTAATTATTTGTTTTGTTTCAGGGGGATTTGTTATTTTCATGAAATATGTGAGGTTTGCCAACTTGGCTATGTTTGTAGCTCGTATTAGCCCAATGCTAACGTTAGCTTCTTTGTGTGTTGTTTTTAGCCATGAGAATGGCTAATGAGTCGGCCCAATTTCCACTGGATAGGGGTACGCTGCGTTGCGGCTCCGATCCGGTTGCGGTTTGAGTCCGCCACGGCGCAGTACGGTAGACAGCTGGCCTCACGATGTGTGCTGGTGTCAACACGGAGTGTTTTATTTTTGAAAAGTAACCGGATGCAGTTTGTTATTTTGGCGCTTCACTTCCTGTCTGCTCCGTTCTAAATTCAGCTGCGTCTTGCTCCGGCATCTCCTTCTCCCTGCTGAGTCCCACTAACAGATGCGAGTTCAAGTTTGTGGGGGAGTGGCTTTGGACGGAGCACTAACAGGATGGGGAGGGGGGGGGTGGAACTTAGAGGAGGTGCCACTTTCAAATCTTGCTAGCTCTCTTGCTAGCTCTCCAGGATTGTAGACCCTAGCTTTAACGTCGTGTCTGTGACACACTCAGATACAGATGTAAACGCTGCAGTAAAACCCTGGTATGATGTTGATGTGGCTGTCTACAGGTCATTTTCAAGTCTACTTTTGCTGAGAACTGATAACGTGTAAAAATAGGCGAGACTCCAAATCTTCAGATGACGCGCTGCTGCAGCCTTGCTTGACACACTAGAGACATGATACTCGCAGTGTGGCTGCAATAATCTTTGTACATGGACTCTGAAATGAAAAGCAATATTTTCCTCTTCTGACGCAGCCAGTGTGTCCAGCCTGTACAGCACGACTATGTGTTACGACCCCATAGGTCGTATAAACATTTCTATTGTATGTGCTTTAATGCCCCTCTGTGTTACCTGAGTGAGTGTGTGTGCGCGCGCGTTTGTGTATTTGATTGGTTGCAGGTGTGTTTGGTTAATTGAATGACTGCAGTTTGTCCAGGGTCAGGGTGAGTTCCTGCCTCGAAGCCAGCAGTTTAAAGGCCGGCTCTTCCCTGTTCCTGTGGGCTCTCCTCTCTCAGTCTGTTTGTGTGCTAAATGTGTTTTTAAATAAAACCTTTCAAAATGCGTTGCTGCTGGTGGTGCTTGTGGGATGGGAAGAGAGGAGTCTCATTTTAATGTTGCGCCGGGGTTTCCCCTAGACCCCGGTCATAACAATATGCTGCATTAAAACTGCTCCAAAAAGTACAATTTACCCATTCAAGTACAGAGTAAATACAACTCATTACTATACACCTTTAAATCACAATGTGGTGTTAGACAGAGCTGAACACTATTGTTCCAATTCAGGTGTGTGTCCTACTGAGGAACACGCGTCTGGTTGATCAATGCCTTTAGAGACACAGTTAACTCAAAATCGGCTCACCAGAGCGTGTGGCTGTGTGTGTGTGTGTGTGTGTGTGTGTGTGTGTGTGTGTGTGTGTGTGTGTGTGTGTACATGTGGGTTAGAACGTAGAGAGAGAAAATGAGAGGGAGAAAAAGCTGATGTTCGGAGTGCAGCGAGGAGGTGACAACCATGGAGTGACACAATAGTCAGTTTCTACCCCTTGGCAGCCTGTAAACGAACTCAGGCTCAATCATCTTCCTCCAGTCCTTGTTCTGGACAGAAATATGGCTTACTGCGCCTCACATGGCAGCAAAACACTGTTGATCCACATAGGGAAAAAACTCATGTCAGCGTGTGATGAGCAAAAAGGAGCAGTGTTTCCTCTGGATCAGTACCCGTTCAGTAAACACAATATCAGTCTGTTGTTCGTCCAGTGAGGATGAAGCCTGTGGCTAGGTTTAAGTTAAATCCAAACATTTGGGTCCTCCATTTAGCAACTGCTGCACAGACGAAAGCTAAAGCACCCTGTAGAAATGTGAAATCATGGCTGCTCTGGTGGAACTGTGGTACATTCAGGTGTACTTTCAGCAGGTGGAGGTGTTTCGAATCAGACTAAAAATCATAACGAGGTGTGATTTACAGGATGGCTGGGGTTTAGGCCCACTCTCCTTTGAGGCCACATGTTAGGCTTTTAGTTTTACATGCATGCCTCTCTATTGTTAGGACCATGTGGTGAGGTCCCAACAACTGACTGATGCTAATGCTGACTGAAAGCACTATTTAGGACATCCACATACCATTTATGCTTCTTTTCCAAGAGTTTTCTGGCTCCTTCCAAACAAACAAACAATAGACCCATAAACAACTAAATGATGACTAAATGATTGTGTGAGCCATAGCTGGATAAAAATGTCAAAACAGTCATTTGTGATCCAGGGAGCAGTGTTTTGTTTCAAAGCAAAACCCAAAGCTGGACATCAGGCAGGCAGTTCGAAGAAACACAAAGAGAGCTTTAATGACAAGTCGAATACCACACAACAAAACAGGCAGGTAGCAGACTGAGGCTGAAAATCCAGAAAAAAAGGAGAAAAGCAAGAACTAAAATACCCCCCCAAAAAATGGAATTGTGTGGGGAATACAGTCAGAAATACTGATAAACGTCTAAAGCAACAAACGCAGATGAACTGACAGCTGAAAGAAGGAAAACAGGAAAACACACTAAATACACAAGAGGCTAATTAACTAACGAGAAACTGTTTAGATTTCAGTCTGAGCCAGTTACTAAAAGTATCTTCGTGGGCTTCAATGTTATTTTTGTTTGCTCAATGCATGCGTCTGCAATGTCACACTGTGTGCTGGGCACTGAGAACTGTAAAAAATGGGTAACCTACACACAATAATGTGGCAGCATATGCTCTGTTAGATAATACTTCAGATGTTGTGTTTTCCACAAGCGTTAATGTGTCAGATATTGTTTTACATATAAATGCTAACTATAGCTGCTTTCTGGGATGTTTCCCATGTCATTAATATATTTGTTTTCCCTCTGGGCAGGAAGTGAATCATCAGTTTGGATCAATATCTGTCCATATGGAACTCTCCTCTTCACCCAGCCAGTATTGCTCCCACAGATAGATGCTCAGTGAACTATGAAACACTACTTTTAAGATGCTTTTCATCTCCCTGTTTTCACTCATCCATCACATCTTTAAAAAAATATATAATTTCCTGTCTCCATGCAGGCCTGTTGTCTGATACAAAGCCCAACAGGCAGACACATCTGGTGGAGATCAGATGGTTGGACTCGAACTCAGGCTGCAGTAATTTGTTTTTGATAAAATGTCTGTTCTATACATCCATTTTCCCTTTCCCATTCAGGATCACAGGGGGCCAGAGCCTTCCTCAACAGGCACTGGGTGAAAGATAGATTCCAGTTTCTGGTCTATCATGGGATGTTGTCATATTTAAATACCTTTCGCCTCACTGTAATTTAGAGTTCCACATTCACCATAGCTGCAGGCTTTGGGACTCTGGAATTGACCTGGACCAAGAGCATTTTAACACTGGAAAAAGAAGCACACAGACAGGACCTGAGCCAAGATCACAGCCATTCAAGTATTTCCTGAAAATTCCAGTACATTCAGCCAGCATTTCTGAGGACATGTGTCATTAATGACATGGTGAAAAGCAAAACAATAACAAAAAACTAAAATTACAATAACAAAATAAAAAAAAATAGCAATATCCTAAAAAATGAATAACAGCTTACACTCGGAGAACTGTAATTCCATGTTTTGTTTTGTTTTTATGTTCAAGAACAAAGATGGATTATAATAAGCAAAATTAAAATCCTGTCCACCACCAATACCCATCCATCCACCCGAGGTCCAGGTTGATAGATGGGTCAAGAAAGTGTGACTTTGAAAGCGTGCAGCGTAACATCTTGCTTTTCATTTCAGTGTCCATGTTAGTAGGTTAGAGCGGCCATACTGCCGGTGTGAGTTGGGCTTCTAACGTGTGTCAAGCGAGGCTGCAGTGGTATGTCATCTAGAGATTTGTCTCGCCTGTTTTTGCCAAGTCACTGGCGGTTCTCTGCAAAAACAGAACTGAAAAACGACCTACAGACAGACATATTGACATGGAGGGGTTTACACATCCAGTCCTAGACCTCCTGAACTGCTCGCTGACTAATCAGTGTTTTAGTGAGAAAAAAGCTAAGACATTGCTACTTTTGATTTTATTTATAAGGGGACTAGGTCAAGAGACTCAAAACTTGAAAAAGGTTGGTCATTAACTCCATTGAACAAAGAATAAAAATCTCGTGGATGTTGCCACAGTGTGTAGGCTTTTTCTCTCTGGTGATTTATTTCTCCTCTCACGCTCCTGTAGGAGTTCATGTGTCTCTGGGAGGTTCTGAAAGATTGCTTTTCCCTATAAAATATATGAATCAGAACTGATATACATGAATCACCACTAGTCACACCATCTTTAGGAATTGTTTTTATTTACCAAAGACTTCATGATAGATACCAGTTTCTGAGAATGCTGAATACTGACTGGGTAATGTAAGCCACACACATTAAATATTTAATGTCTATTAACTCCTGCAGTGTGCCATAAATCATAATTGCAGGCAAGTGGCTATAGAGGTTACACATGATAGCTGCTTGGACCATCATTAGTCTTAATAGAGGCACTAAAGACGTGTGTGTGTGTGTGTGTGTGTGTGGTGTGTGTGTGTAGGTGTGCCTGTGTGTGTTTTTTTTTGTTATGTGCACAGCCACACAGGTTAAAGTCTGTAAATTAATGAATAGGTGTAGGATTTGTATTATGCATGTAGCTGTTTACATGCCGATCATGAGTTCTGATCAAGGTGCTGACATGACAATATGTGCTGCACCTTACTGCGGCACTAGATAAATGTAGGCCCATTTAAACATGTTGGTATTTCAGGACCACAAAATACCTTTGTTAATGGAGACTACAACGTGGCTCACATCACAGTTTCATTTTACAGTGCATAGTTTATATATAGATATATACAGTATACATACATTAAACTTCTTAAAAACCCACTTTTATAGACTTGCTATTGTGTGAATTCACCCTTTTTTGGCAGAATATCTTAATCCTTGGGGCGGCTCTAACTCAGGAGATAGAACTGGTCGTCAAGGAATTGGAAGGTCACTGGTTTGAAACCCCGCACCCCCTAGCTGCATGTCAAAGTGTCTTTAAGCAATATACTGCACCCCAAATTGCTCCTGATGATGATATAGCCTCTGCCATGCGAAGACGAATGTGTGTGTGTGTGTGTGTGTGTGTGTGTGTGCGTGTGTGTGTGTGTGTAAATATGACAAGTGTTCTGAAGTGCTTTGAGAGGTCAGTAGACTGGAAAAGCTCTATAGAAATGCAAGTCCATTTACCAATCATTTTACTGTTCTTCCTCCCTTGGGATGTCTTTTTCCTTACTTCCAACTGTCCCTCACTACTTTTGGTATCTGTTATATATTGTTTCCTTATTCTTTTTACTGCTTATCATTTTTTTATCCGTTCTTAATTCCTTTGATGAGATGTCGTCTTCCAATCTTCCTGTATTGTTTTTTTTTCTATAATTTATTTCTATACTGTATTTGCTTTTACTTTTTTCAATGATCCATTTTTATTTATTTGTTTATTTATTTTTTCTTTCTTCTACCTTTCCTTCTTTTCTGTGATTTCAGTTTGAGGTTCAACTGTGTTCACACACGGGGCCAAGCATTGGCATGGGTCCACCAAGTCATCTGACAACCTTTTTTTTTTTTTTAAATGACACAATTTAATGCACCTTCTCTCGCAGCAAAGAAATGTGAAATAAATGTTATGATCAGCTGCATATGTTAATAGGGCCGAGAAGCGGACACCAAGACTGACGAAGGGTTAAAAAAGGTTTTATTGATTCACTCGGTGGAAGGTGTAACGATGAAGGCAGGATGAGACTCCACTGGTGTAGAGGGGAAGACTCACCGTGGTGCAGGTGAAGGGCTTGAGTGAGTGAACACAGAAGCTTATAGATACAGGCGGCTGTGTCGCAGTGTGAATTAGGGCAGCTGTGGCTCAGGGGTGGAGCCAGCATCTTGTTATCGGAAGGTCGCTGGTTCGATTCTCCTGGTCTGCATGTCAAAGTGTCCTTGTGCAAGATACTAAACCCCAAACTACTCCTGATGTTCTGGTTGGCACCTTGCATTGCAGCCAACGCCAACAGTGTATTAATGTATGAATTACTGTCACTTGATACTTAAATTCCCAAAATGTCAATGCAAGAACAAATCCAGAAAAGGTTTTCTCACACTGAGAAGGAGGAAGGTAGGGCAAAATAGTGTTCTTTACAAAAAACATTAGACATGAGAGAGACTCAAGAAAAATACAAGCGGTAATGGAGGAGCATGTACCACATGTGGTTGACGAAATAATCTGTCAGGGAGCAAGGTGAAGAGCTGATGGAACCAAATGTGCTGTAGGTGTGAGAGAGTCCCCAGCTCCATGCCAATCAGGAAACCATGCCCAGCTTCTCCAGGGCACCTCTGCAAACACACAAGGCCTCCACAAAATCCAAATCATCCATCTAATCAAACACTTTCAACTTATCTCAATAGTGGAGAAATGTGTTTAGAAACATAGCATTTAGCTATGCTATGCTTTAGCGTTGATTTCCACTGCAAAAAAAAGAAAACAGTGGCTACAAGTCAAAATGTTTAGGGGCGCTGTTAAGCTCAGTTGGTAGAGCGGGCGTCCCATGTGCTGAGGCTCTGCAGTGGACCTGTGTTCGACTCCCGGCCTGGGTCCCTCTGCTCTCGTCCCTCCCCCTCGCTCTCTCTCCCTGTTTCCTGTCACCCTCTTCAGCTGTACTATCAATAAAGCCATAAAAGGCCAAAAAATACTTAAAAAAAACAAGAGTCAAAATGTTTTGTGCTGTTACTTTTGATGAAAACTCTATGGACTCATAGCAGCACATAGCACTGCACAATTCTGTAGACGTCTGAGCTTGGATGCTTGGCCTCTTGATTAGGCCTAAAACACCAACACAGTGTTTCAGGCTCCATTACTCTAAACTGTGGAAAAACATGTCAGACTTGGATTTCACAGCCACTTTCTAAACCTTGATACAATTAAAAGCCAACACTGGTGATTCCCAACACATAATTACCTCTGATATCAGTGTGCTGCAGATAACTGTACTCTATTGATTATGAATCCCCTCCCCTAACCTGCAATCAAACCCATGGTGTGTGTGTTGGGAGATCAATGACAACCGTGGCAGAAAGCTCCCTCGGGGACTCTGTAGAGGTCAGTACTGATGTGGGTGGTTGGTAGAGGATATAATCTCTCAGTCCCCCCCACAGGGTGCTTATGTGTATGTGTGTTTGTGTGTGTATGTGTGTGTGTGTGCGGCAGTAACTGGCTAATAGGATTCAGTCAGTCAGTCAGAGGGTGGCTGTATCACAAGTGTGAAGCTTCTCAGTTCTTTTCCCCTGTGGCTGTGACACTGCAGACTGTTGTTTGGCTTTTAAATGAGAAGATGGTCATCCATTAGATCCCGTGTCATATCTGTAATGTTGCCTCTGTGTTCAGATGTAGACATCTCCTCACACATCCTCCTCGCCAAATGCACAGCACGCAATACTGTTTTTTATGAGAGACGCAGGTCTGGTTTGGCTACACTCCAAGGCTACAGTTTCCAGGACACATCCCCATATAAAAGCACAAGACAGCACAGACATCATATTGATGACCCTGCTCATCTTCTGGAATACATTTAGTAAGGCTAAAATATGTGGGTGAGCTGCAGCAGCTCAGCAACGCAGTTCTGATGTATATCTGTAGAATATGTCACAGGCACAAAGAGAATACACACAGGAACTAAAAGGCAGGATTTTTTGTGCACATTCCTGTCCTTCACTCCCTCTCTTTCTCCCTCATACTTTCTTGCTCTTTCATTCATTGATAACTATAAAAGGCAAACTTCATTTGAACATATCAGAAAGGAAACAGACCTTAATGACCCTATATCCAAAATTTTTATTGATGCTTATCAAAGAAAATCAAACAAGGGTGTCATCTCCAGAATTTATAAAGGCTTATTGTCTAAAAAGTCCCACAATACAGATTATGTTAGGAAAAAATGGGAGAGAGAGGGTAATCTGCTAATATCTGAGGAGGATTGGCTCCACATTTGCCAATCCCAGTGGAAATGCACCAGCTCTCATTCATTGCGAGAGTTCGGTTGGAAATGTATGGTCCGTTTTTTCATTACGCCAAAACAAAAGGCACATTTTACAGGAGGGGAGGCTACGTGTTGGAGGCAATGTGGACACCGGGAAGCCAATCATTGGCATATCTTTTGGGGATGTCTGGTGGTTGAATCCTTTTGGGCAGAGCTTCATAAAGTATTAAGTGGCCTATTTAACACTAATCTACCTATGCAGTTTTCCACATTATTTTTAGGAATTTTTGACTTACAGGTCAGGAAAGCTGATGAATATTTATTTGATATTTTGATAACTGCTGGTAAAAAAGCACTTACAAGACGTTGGTTACTCCCGGATCCACCCACAACGCAGGAGTGGATAAGTATCGTAAATGATATTTACCTTATGGAAAGGATTACCTCCTCCCTCCGCCTTCAAAAAATCACATTTACTAAAAGGTGGGCCAAGTGGGTTAAATATGCCGGTCTTGATCAGACAGAAGTACGGAATGGGTGACCTTACAATGCTGTTACTTACTTTTATTTTATTTTTCTGAATGTTTTGTTGGACCTAAGGATTAATCTGTATCACTCACACTTTATGTCAAAACTGCCTGGTAACATTTCTTTATTTGCTCTTTTATGTAGATCTATCTTTCCCAGTTAGTTCAAAGTCTTCAGATGTAATTTTTATTTTTATTTTTTTTACTTTGTGTAATTTGTTAATTGTTTTGTACACAAAAAAAAAACACACGAAACTAATTGTGAATGGCAGAGGTAACATTGTATACTCCCTGAAAGTAACTACTGTATTGTAATGCCTTCACAAAATGAAAATAAAAAATGTAAAAAAAAAAAAAAAGGCAAACTTCATGTTAACAAATAGGGCAAGCAGGAGCCATGCTGCAGTTCAGCAATGAAACCATCGCACACTACACAAGCAGGCAGTGTGTTCCACAGTTTAGGTAAGGTATGTAAAAGGTTTATTGTATTTTTAAAACCCAAATGTTTTACTAATGGAGTCAGCAAAACATTTCATCCTGCTATCATTGTGTATATACACAGGTATATCTCATTGAAAAGTTCATTTTATTCCATAATTCAAAAGTGAAACTTTAATATATTCTAGATTTATTACACATGCAGTGACATATTTCAAGCCTTTTTCTGTTTTAATTGTGATGATTACGGCTTACAGCTCATGAAAATCAAGAATCCAGTATCTCAAAATATTGTGACCAGTTTGTAGTGCTTCATGCACCAAAAATGGGGATGAGGACAAGCTATCATGCTATGATTATCAAGGATAATAATTAATTATGATAAATAATGAGATCCAATTTTCATTAGATCACCTCAGTAAACCAGCAGTTGTCTCATAAAAAGGTACAAGATACAAAGTGAAAACATACAATCTAACTAACATGTACTATATGTAAGTGTGTTGATCAAAGGGGACTACAAGATGGCTGATCGGAGGGTTGGACTAAGGTTCAAGATGGTGGATCACCACTTGCTTCACTGATAGGAGAGAACAAAGAACCAATGGTGGCGCTTACATCATGTGCTCACTGATATCACATGTGGGTGTGATATGCTCCAGGCTGAAGGAGAGTGTTTGTGTGATGTGATGAAATTTGAGAAGATGGTTATTCTGTCTGTAGCTCCCTCTAGCCCTTACCCCTTATTGGCAAAAGACACTTACATTCATAAAGTTCGTATAGCATGTGTTATTTGATTTACTCTTTGCTGAACCCTCCTTTAAGGGTTTAAAGATCAGAGTTCATTTCCTTCAGAGGCACTTCTGAAGGGAAGGAGGTGAAATGTTGCCTTGACTTTGCGCTGCACGCTTTTTCTAACACTACCCGGGTAGTTTTAATGTGTTAGTTCTGATCTGTTCCTAAATGAATGGAATGAGTCGGTGGTCCTGGTGTCCTCTGAGGGTGGACACACGGCTGGTTCCGGGGTTCCAGTCCGTCCATAGTCGATCGTCTCTTGGGCTCGCTCGCCACTGAACCTGAAATGGTTCAGATTCTGAATCATCCAATCCTAGTCCAAGATAAAAACCAACTGCAGTTCACAACGAGAGAGCTCACACGACAGATGCGGCTCCTTACTTTCACCTTCACACACTAATCACTTACGGGAAGTCTAAGCTTTTTGGTAGTGTGCTTTTAATAGGGACGACTCAGTCAAAAGAGAAGAGACACGAAAGAGAACATAACAATACAGGGCGGTTGCGCCACCCTCTGTTTGGGCATGAAATTACACCTCTAAATAACATGTATAGGTTCAGTAACCCTACGTAGGTTCATGTGGGTAACACATGATTCAACTAAAGTCAAATTGGCCATGTAGCAAATCAAACTACTATTAACCTGACTACACAGAGGTCGCAACAACACCCAAACAGTCAGCAAAGCACGAAGATTGAACACGTTATTACATACATTACATCAACATGAGGTAAGGCAGCCCTGTAGGGATGGAGGTGGAGAAGAGCAAGAACAAATGCCAGCTGGAGTTTTGACAATCTGGTCAGTGGGGGGTCTGTCACCATGACCAATAGTAGCTCAACGCTGGGTCTCTTGGCACTGGGGAATTATGGGGAACTGAGTTCCGTTCAGACTGAACTGGTTAGCTGACCATGGTATTACTGTGCTTGAGTGGCCAGCCAACTTGTCTGACCTGAAGCCCATAGAGAATTTATGGTATATTTGTCAAGAGTAAGATGAGAACACCAGACCCAACAATACAGACAAGCTTAAAGGAGAACTTCGGTCGATTTAAACATGCAGCTTCATTGCTCAAGCTACCCTTGACTTGCGAGTACCGAAGACGCGAACAAATTTGGTCTAGCCATTACAGAGCTCCGTCAACGGAGATGTAGCATTGAACGCTAACAGCATGGGGTCAGAACTTCACGCTGTGTTTTAAGCATCTTAACATGCTCCACATCTCACACCAAAAGTTATGCAACATCAGCAGACACCTTAGCACACAGCACTGTAGCGTGTATGACTCAAAATGAATAAAAAAGTAGTTAAAATAGTGTGTTTGTGCAAGCAGCTACTTACCTGTTTGTTGACATCCGTGTGCTCCGGTAGCTAGACCAAACTAGCATATCCATCGAGTGCGCACTTAACAGGCTTAACAGGCTATTGTAAGGCTCATGGCTCATGACAGGCTGTAACATGGACATGTACATTATGAACAGAAACACGAAAATGCTGGAATACGTTTCCGTCTCCGCCAGTGAGGGAGTAAGTGCACGCTCGACGGATTGACTAGTTTGGTCTAGCTACCGGAACACACGGATGTCAACAAACAGGTAAGTAGCTCCTTGCACAAACACACTGTTTTAACTACTTTTTTTATTCAGTTTGAGTCATACACACTACAGTGCTGCGTGCTAAGGTGTCTGCTGATGTTGCATAACTTCTGGTGTGAGATGTGGAGCATGTTAAGATGCTTAAAACGCAGCGTGAAGTTCTGACCCCATGCAGTTAGCGTTCAATGCTACATCTCCGTTCACGGAGCTCTGTAATGGCTGGACCAAATTTGTTCGCGTCTTCGGTACTGGCTAGTCAAGGGTAGCTTGAGCAATGAAGCTGCATGTTTAAATCGACCGAAGTTCTCCTTTAAGGCTGCTATCAGAGCAACCTGGGCTTCCATAACACCTCAGCAGTGCCACAGGCTGTTCCCCCCCATGCCACGGCGCATTGATGCAGTAATAACATACTTTTCAGAAGGTGGACGTTTCTGCATTAGGGTTAGCTTTATATATAGCATTCACGGGAAATTGCAAAAATCAGTGGAACTCAAGACTTCCTTGATATATAGTACATGCTTTTTACAAGGGTATGTAAAACTTTGAGCACAACTATGAAAGATTTCAGAGAAGAATTATTGCTCTTATTTTCATCTCAAATACAGTACTACAGTTTTGTTTCACTGTTATTTACCTGATTCTTATATAACATGAGAGAGCAGGCTGGTCTTTGTTCCCATGAAACATTACAAAATGTCATTGACGTACCTACAGATCTAAAATGCATTGTTGACATTATAGATAACACTTTCTCCAACAGTCAAACTATTTAACTACAACAAATGCAAACACACTGCCTTGGGTCTGGAGTTAGAAATGTTTCTCCGAAATTAAGAAGATGTAAGTAAGGGCCAAACCAAAACACTAACCATTTGGTGAGGATGTGATGTTTCTGATCCTAAGTATATCGATGCAGCCTTCACATTCTAATTTTGTAGGCTTTTAGTACACAGGGAAGCCAGATTATTTATCCATTATGACATTCATGTGTTTCAGCAAATAACAGGCTGGACTGTGCACCAATTGCTTTAGGAAGCAATCCATAAAATGTGCAGCTGGTTCAGTCAAGGAGCCATTAGAGGAAATGATAGGGCAGCCTGGTTTATCAATAGGATCTGAAAAGGGGCATAAAAAGACAAGAATGTGAAATTTCAGCTCTCTCCAACGCCACAACTAATGCTTAAGATTGCTTATTGAGTTTAAAGCTAGATTGATTCTAAAAGTCTGCATTGTACTTTGTTCATCTCCTTATGTCAGACTAATAAACACAAGTTATGAAGATAAACCAACATAAGTCAGGTTTTGCTTTAGATTGTTCTATTTTTTCTTTGATATGTCCATAGTATTTTAAATATAGGGAAACATATGTGTAACAGATAGTAGAAATGATTGACAATATTGGTTTCGTAATTTTTGTTTCTGATATGCGTTTTAATGCAATATGTGCTAATTTCAACAAAAATCCATCACGCTGCTGTTGGCAAGTTCACCGTTCTTGACATTGGGAGTGCTGTATTAGTTGCGTTATTGCACCCTCTACTGACTGCTTGTGAATGTACTGCGTAATTTCCAGTCTCTTGTCAGTCTGCACTGAGCTCGACTGCGGGAGGTACTGTATATATTTAAAGGCAGCTCATTCCTACAATGAATTTCGAAGTTCTAGTGCTGATTAGTTTAAAACCATTAGGGAGGATGAAACACATATTTCTGTTGTATAGTTTGTTTGTAAAGTGGGTTTTAGGAGAGCTAGCTAAACACAATGTGGTGTAGTCAGGACTTGCAGATTGTCCTAGCTACATACATGTATGCAACAACCATTCATGAATATTGTCATGTATAGTCATGTACTTATGTGCTGCTGTGCTAAGGCATAATCATTATCATCCTTTTTACATAATTGTACTTACATCATAAACATTATGTTGCCTGAGTATGAAAAAATCAGACAGAATCATAGTCGGAGCTCTTCTTCCATGTTCTTGGTTGGTTCTTGTCATGTTGCTTTTTGGAAGATTAGAATATTGTTGTGCCTCACTCCACATATCTTAAACAAAGGAGAGGCCTGTAAGGAAAGTCAAAGTCCTAACTACCAGGTCCCTCTCAACCTGCAAGAATTTTTAGAACAAAGGAACTGAGCCAATGCCCAAAGGTCTGGTAATTTGAGTGACTGTCCATCCAGGAGACCCCTCTGAACGTCGCATTTCCAGGGTAATGTGAGGCTGTGAAGATACTCCGGTTTAATTCAGTAGTTACCGTAAGGGTGTGGTTTGATAAATGTTTTTCGATTTGCTTGACCTAGGCCACAGTTCCTTACTCACAGGACGAGACAGAGACTGTTTTTCTTTTTTCCCCTTTTGTTTGTTAGAATATTCGTTATTACTTTTTGGAGCCATAGAGGGACAGTGTTACCTAGTCGTTCCACTTCGCTTGCAGAAGGAAGAAATTATCTTCAGAAGGAGACAGAACCATCGAGGTCCGGTCCAGTCCAGTCATGTTTGGCATTTCCTGTAGTTTTCTAGACGTGATTTCCCAAGCTGACCAATTTTGTAGTCTGGCAAACATGACTTCCCAAGCCACGTTCGGCCACCTTTGTAATCTTTACAAAGGACTCCCTGTCACACACACACACACACACACACACACACACACACACACACACACACACACACACACACACACACACACACACACCTTTAATAAACACTTCTGAATATAAGTGAGTAGTGTATGTGATTATTTTGCACAATCCTATATTATAATAACAGCTGGTTGAGATGGTCAGTGCTCGGATTTATGCCTTGTATCTTATCTAATTATTGATATTTACATAATATTAACAATTCTTGATAAACTTCAGGCTTTGAGACTAGAAGCATGTCATTTGATTATTGATCACTGACTTAAGGGTGGTGCTCCGTGTTCATTAATGAATCGTGGTAACCTACGTTTCATTAATTAACAATAACAATTTAATTAATATTCAATAGTCAATTAATATCCTCCATCGATTTCCAACACTATGTATCAAGTGTAGGAAAGTATTGCGGACTTTGTCCAAATAAAGAGCTTTTAACCTTCATGAAGGACAAGATTTATATTTGCGCTATAAATGCGGTTTACCAGTCTTTATCGTGGAAAGACAGCCTGAGGGCCCTGCCTCCTGAATTAAAAGCCAAGAGCTAGAAGTTTTATTTACTTAGGGTCTGTGTTCTTTTGGTGACACCTTTGTTATTATCAGATCCATATGGAAAACTTATTTGCTTTATTCAACAGGACTGGCAAATTACAATCTACTATTTTCTCCAACTCCACAGACAGTAATACATTACTGCTTGGTAAGTTCAACATCCAAATTATAACTTAACTGTGGGCCAGTCTGAAAAATGCAGTTCTATGTGTTTGAAACTACAGTAAAAATCCTCTATGAGTAACTTAAAGCTAGAAATGATTTCTCTAAGTTTATGTTTATATGTATATACGAGTATCTTATTTCCTATGTTAATTATATTGTTTATACTTTACTATTATTGTTTTTGTATTATAACTGTCCTTTGGCTGCTGTGGCAAACACATTTCCCTGTTTGTGGGACAATAAAGGAATACTGATTCTGATGCAACTGAGGGACAGGTCACTCTAACCCTCCTTCTCTAAATAGGGTGGACATTGATGATAATTGATATTTTGCTGGTCAATAAAAATTGAGCCCTGCACAGGATCCATGCACACCAGGAAGTACACTGAACGACAATATACATGCAACACTTGTTGCAGTTACAGTTTTTGCTCCCATTTTTCATGAGCTGATCTCAAAGATCTAAAAGTTTTTCTACACACACAGACGATCCATTTCTCTCAAATATTGTTCACAAATCTGTCTAAATCTGTTAGTGAGCGCTTCTCCTTTGCCGAGATAATCCATCCCACCTCACATGTGTGGAATATCAAGATGCTGAGTAGACAGCATGATTATTGCACAACTGTGCCTTAGACTGGCCACAATAAAAGGCCACTCTGAAATGTGCAGTTTTGCATTATTGGGGGGGGGGGGGGGTCAGAGAACCAGTCAGTATCTGGTGTGACCAATTTTTGCCTCACATCTCCTTCGCATAGAGTTGATCAGGTTGTCGATTGTGGCCTGTGGAATGTTGGTCCACTCCTCTTCATTGGCTGTGCGAAGTTGCTGGATATTGGCAGGAACTGGAGGTTTTAAAAACTTCAGCTCATGAAAAATGGGAGCAAAATCAAAAGTGTTGTGTTTATATTTTTGTTCAGTGTAAATGTCTCGCTGCCTTTGTCACTGAAATGAATGTGGAAAAAAAAATAGTGTCAGTGTACAACTTTTCTTTTCAAAGTAAGGTTTCCCATCATTTTTACTTTGCATTTCATTCACAGTCTTAATTTGTAAATCAATAGATCTGGAACACAGTGTGTAAGTAGTAACAGCTGATTAATGTGACTGTTTGCAAGCACTCTTTCCTCTTATCTCTTTGACCGTCCCTTCACAGCCCTGTCAACTTTTCTCCCATCTGTTTATGGATGGCTGCAATAGGGGGAAATTGGAATTAGGGCCATAAGATCTACAACTACAAAAAGCAGGTTAAAAAAAAAAAAAAGAAGAAAAATAGGTGACATGTTCTGTCTATCCATTTCAGCATTGCAGACAGCTCTGCACTGTTACATCTGCACACACATCCACAAAACAAACAGCCACTTACTTGTGAGGTCTGCAGTGATTATATGCCAAAATATTTAGACACTAAACAGCATAAACCATATGCCAGCTCATTTCATGTTTTGTGCATAAAACTCACAGCTCTAATTACCCTTCAAGCATCACTGACATAACTGCTCCCTCTATCTCCTTTTAAAATAAAAGAAAATGCCTGCAAAATAGACAGTCAAGCAATTAAGATATTACACAACATTTGAATGCGACAGTGGAGTTACTGGATTGAATAGGTGCTGGTCCCAGATCCTGTCCCAGCACAAATGAAGCTCTGGTTTCCAATAATTAAGGCATATGTACTAGGCCTGTGTGAGTCACTTAAACTCTGCTTTGACACCAAGCATAGCGGCAAAATATTGATGAAAATATTTGAAACTGGTGGAGAGAAAGATGTTACCCATCTGAAAGTGAAAGTGCAGGTCTTTTGATGTGACTGAACTGCTTAACGGTATCGACAGCAAGATGTGTACCCTAACCCCCCCAAAAAATAAAAGGCATACTGAAGTGTACTCTATATTTTGAATATTTTCAGTGCTTTACATTGCGGTCAGACACCCCTTTCTTGTAAGACTACATTCCCTAAACCAAATAACATCCGTATCCCTAAGCACAAGCGCAGCTGTGGATGCCCCGTACCATATTATTCCACAGATAAACTGTTTGGGGTGGTCAGAGGCTGTCTGACAGCAGTGTAAAGCACCAAGTGTAACCCTTTTTTTTTGTTGGTGTGCCTTCTTTTAGGTGGCTAAAATACATCTTGCATAGTTGTATAGGATTACAGGACAGGATTTATTAATGATTTCCACTAAGATGATGCCAGTACTTGTAATACATATCAGTACATCCCACTGTACAAAATCAACAATGTTATATTGTCACATAGCTGGAAAAAAATAGATGCAGACAAAAATCTTCAGACAGTCACATGATTCAGCCACTTGAGACTTACAGCACTTGCCGCTATCACTTGGCCCAATGATAAAGCAGGAGTGTTATGGTTTGATGTAGTAACGGAGGACCCAAATGCAGATCAGACTCAGGAGGCAGGAAATGGGGGAAACAAAAGGCGAGATTTATTTAAAACAAAGCTGAACAATTACAAAAAAAACAAAAAAGGGAGCCAGACCAAAAACTAGACAAGAAGGGACAAAAAGCAAAGAAGCAACTAGGACAGCCAAACAAGGTACAACCAAAAGCAAAGGTCAAATCAAACAGAGAAAAATCAAAGTTAAAATCCAAAAACATACCAAACCGGAGACCAGAGACACAAGAGGAGATGTGGGGAACGTAAAGGAGGACGGAACCACAACAAACTTCATGGACATCACACAAATAAACTGACAAACACAAGAGGGAAGACAAAGACACTAATGACAAGATGAGGAACAGGTGAGGTGGAGCAGCAGGTGAGGGGAGTGTGGCTGATGAGCAGCACACTGACAGACAGGGAGAGACAAACAAGCAACCAGAAGGAAAAACACAGCAGACGCTGAAAGGACGGCAGAGGGCCTGGAAACCAAAACATGAGACAAAACAAGACACCAAACCATGACAAGGAGCCTCCAGCTCTCCTGGTCATTTCTTCACAGTAATAGAAGCTGGAGCTGCTCCTTGTTCATACCTGTTACAAGAATTTGTGATTGCTACAGTTAGACATACATTATTAACTGTCACGTTATCTGGTTTCCTCTGACTCAATAACTGCTCAAACTTGACAAGAGGCCTAGAACATAACAGAGGACACAATGAACAACTCAGTTCCCTTTTTCCTTTCTTCATCTCTGAATTTATTTAAGTTTTCATGTTCAGGTTTTCAGTCTCAGGTTCAGGTTGATAACCTTCAACGCAGATCAAGAAGAAACAGATATACACAAAGGTTACTAAATGAGTATGTTGAATCACATTTCATGAATAATAATCACAATTTTATTAATAATCAAGCAAATTAAATAATGATTAACACAAATACATTCTCAACTCAGTCTGATTACACCAATCATGAACCTACACAGTCACAATAAATTGTAGTTAATTGCCACAAAAAAATCCACTGACAAAATTCATTATAAATGTATACACAAAAATAAATAGAAAACTTTACTTTAAACAGAGGATTTTAACACTCGTTTCATTATCACTGTTTACATGATCAAACATTAGATTGGGTAATCATTCATTAATTAAGCTCAGTCCAAACAATTGACTGTGTGGCGTCTCACACAGCTACACTGCTCATTAATTATCAATGATCATTGTTTCGGCGCATTTCAACCTAAATCAGCTGTGCAGCATAAACATAAAAAGACGTGTCTCTACACATACCAACAGATCTCTGAAGCTTCCTACACATTGAGGCAGGATTCTTTTTCAAGCTGGATGATCATGACATTATAGCTTTCTTGGCTATTTTTTAGCAACGCCACAGTAACAAGATAACATGACTCTGTTAGTTTGTGTTGTCATTAGGTAGTCCAAAGATATGTTTGAGAAAACAGACAACATTAGATGTTACTTGACAGTAACGCTGCAAGTTCAGCGTTTTACCCACCCATAGCTATCTCTATTGGAAAGCCCCAGCAAAAAATGCTCTTTTTCTTTTATTTATGTCGCATTTTTTCTCTGCTGCAGATGTGATTTTTCTCCAGGAGATGTTGTTTTTTCTGGAGTTTCTGCATCTTTGTCTATACTAAATAACTAACTAAGGCTGTAAACTTCTCTGCAGCAGCATTCCCTCCAGCTAGCTGAACTTCTTCAGCAGACTAGATGCTACAGTGATAAAGGGATGGCCTGTTCACTTAGCAGTGAATATCTTTGCAAGGCAATGCAAAGGTATCGTGGACATAACACCAGAACTGTTACTTTTACACACTGTCTTGATAGGGTTAATTAGGATTAAGTCATTAAATGAAGACCTGTGTGATTTTTCTTCACATGGGAGAGGTGGGCTGGCGCCCTAATGCCTCCTGTTGATGAACTGCCAATGTTAATAGTTAATCACAATCAGAACCATTCAAAGTCCCAGAAATATGCAGAAAAGAATAATAAAAAATAACAATAGTAGCAATAATAATAATAATAATAATATATAAGCAAGAACATATAAAAAACAGAACACAAATACAATAAATTTACACTATTTTGTACATATCCATATATATAGTGTAATACATAATGCTACATTGAAATATTGTCTGTCCTAATTATTGCACATTAGAGAGAAACACAACATCCAGAGTCATCCTATTGACTCAGAGTGTTTGACACTCAGACTGAGGAGTTGAACAGTTTGATGGCAACAGGCAGGAATGATTTTCCTGTGGCGCTCTGTGGTGCATCTTGTTGGGATCAGTCTAGTGCTGAATGTACTCTTTTGGCTGACCACCACATCATGGAATGGATGGGAGTTATTGTCCAAGATGACATGTAACTTGGACAGCATCCACAAAGAGTCCAGCTCAGCCTGCTTCCCCAGCACACAACAGCACAGAGGATAGCATTGGCCACCACAGACTCATAAAACATCCTGAGCATTGTCTGGCAGATGTTGAAGGACCTCAGCTGTCTAAGGAAATAGAGACGGCCCTTCCTGTAGAGGGCGTTCATGTTCTTTACCCAGTCTAGTTTATTATCAGTTTGGACCCCATGACTTATAATCCTCCACAATGTCCACACTGACCCCCTGGATGGAAAAGGGGGTCAACAGAACCTTGGTCCTCCTCAGGTCCACAACCAGTACCTTGGTCTGTGTCACACTGAGCTGTAGATGGTTCCGCTCACACCATGTGACAAAGTTGTCCACAGCAGTCCTATACTCATCCTCAGCACCTTTACTAATACATCCAACTATTTCTGAGTCATCCAAGAACTTCTCGAGATGACAGGTCTCTGCGCAGTATTTAAAGTCTGTGGTGTAGAGATAGAAGAGGGAGGGAGAGAAGACAGTCCAGTGTTTGTGCCCAATGTATCTGACACACAGTGTTGTAAGCGTACTTACTGTGGTCTGCCAGTCAGATAGTCAATAATCCAGGTCACACGGGGGAATCCACTTGCATCACTGTCAGCCTCTCACCCAGTAGAGCCGGACGAATGGTGTTGAAGAGACTGGAGAAGTAAAAATAAACAAGGACCAAGTGCCAGAGCTGTTCCAAGACAGGTCTATCCAGGGTCTTCATCAGGTCAATGAGGTCAACATGTCTGTAGTCCATTAAGCCACAGGGACTCGGCATCTTCGACACAGGGGACAAGGCAGAACATCTTCCACATCACAGGGACCCTCCGCAGACTCAGGTTCATGCTGAAGACATGGTGAAATACTCCATATAGCTGGGGGGCATAGGCTTTGAGCACCCTGGAGCTGACACCATCAGGACCCGCAGCCTTGAGTAGAGTCTCACCAGCTGGGATCCTGTGCTGATTCACCGCATCCTCCTCTGTGTGAAAGTTTCAGATGCGATGAGGCGAGAAATTTCATTCCGGCACTGGTCCGCCTCTGATATCAGGGCCGTATTATTGGCAAACTAAACCAATGTGAATGGATAAGCAGAGCGAGGGCGTGTCGATCGTACAGTCTTATAACTACACAGGTCCTTCACCCAACTTAATAAAGAGAAACGTCTCACAAAGCAACGTTACATGAGTAACTGTAACTGTCTTTGCCAACTTACATGAGGAAAAAAAATACTACCGCTCTACGTGGAGAAGCGTTTGTCCTCCTGCCCGTCCTACCAACTCTTCGGTACATTTCTGCCGAAAAACAGCATCTGTCACCGGCAAAAAACTTAAACTCACCGTGTGTTTGTGATGAAAATATATCACCGCAATGGTCGGCCCTCCGGACCGAGACGTCAGTGAACTTTCCCAGAGAAAACAGCCTCCCTCCCCGCGAGTGAGTCAGACAGCTTCCAGTTTGCTGATGGTGATTATGTAATTATGTCATTTAGAGCAAAAAAGGTAACTTTCCAGGATGTTTGTTGGGTCAGGATCTCAATCACTACACATTATAACAGCATCCATATGATTATAAACTGTTCGCGGGTCTACATTGACAGAGGGGCACTGGGGAAACACCTTGAAAACACACTGACGTCATCATCATGACGTGTACCTTCACGCCTCTTTAGGAGCCGCAGTGCCGGCTTTCTGTGTGAATTACACAGTGATTTGTCTTTAAGGCGGAAATGCTTCGCTCCGTGTGAACAACCATCAGCGGAGAATTGGCGAACCACCGCTGCGGAGATAATGCGGCGTTGCTGTGAAGGAGGTGTCGGGAAGGATCTCACAGCAGGATGAAAGGCTGTAAGGAGAAGGAGGGGGTGGAGAAGGTGGTAGTTGGCAGACAGTGGTAAGTTTGATGGTGGTATTAGCAGGGAGTGCAGGGGCCTCAGTATCAAATCTGTTGAAAAACAGATTGAGTTTGTTCGTCAGCCACTCAGACAAGTGCCATGAACACACTTTGTCCTTTCTGTTGAATCATTAGTTCCATGGACATACTAGATTCACTCTCTTGCAGAACATGCAGAAAAAACAAAAAGCTGAAGCATAATATTGTTGACCTCACGATATGTCCCAGTAATAATTAAATGTGGTCTGACTCTCTCTCACGCATGTCCAATACTGTATGCCCATGATACAGGAAGAACAGCTGATTTCAGCTTAAGTAATGCAAGCATGGACCCGTCACGGACCAGGTAGGTCCCCATCATACCGAGTATTTAGTTCCAAGAACAAGCTTACCCTGGTGCCAGCATAACTGTACAGACAATAACAACATGTCTATACATCAGGTGTTTCGGCCACAAATTTTGTCAGCCATCTCAGGGATCTACATTCAGCACTTTGCGTGAAAACTTTGAGGACTGAACCTGCTATTGCTATTTCTCACACCGTGCATTTTTTTCAGTATTATGCAGTTACCAGCTGCAACAGTGACCAAAATAAAGACTGAGTTTGAAGAGGGGTGTGGTCGATCCCATGGGTACTCAGTAAACCAGGGTCAGACCACACCAGTCTTCAAACTCCGACTTTATTTTGGACGCCGTTGTGTAACTGCATAATACTGAAAAAAATGCACGGTGTGAGAAGTAGCAATAGCAGGTTATGTCACAAGATTGTCTCTAGTTACATACTGGTATTAGTCCAACAAGGAATACCTACAGAAAAGCTCTTTCTCAAAGACATTCCACTGTTAGCAGGGCCAGATTTGTAAGTTGATGGCTCCCATTCAACCATAACACTATTCTTAAAGCATTTAACGCCAAAGAGATCTTGCTTTTCACTAAAACGGCTATACTGATGTATAAACATGTCACTGTGTGCCCATACATTTGGGGAATGCAGTGTTTTTGTACAATAATGACAATTAAGTCCCCAAGTGTTTGAAATATCATATTTATACATATTTTAATGTGTAGTGCAACACATAGTTTGTAACACAATTTGCTGTGGCCATTCATGCTCCTGAGAGGAGAAACCCCTTTGATTTTAGGGGGTTGATTTTAAAACTGCAGCCTCAGGGGCCTGCTGCTGTTAAAAACCTTTAGTTTGCGTTTATGCTCAGCAGAGATTACTTATTCAGTCTTGTGTTTTTGTGTTTGTTTGCACATATGGGAAACAGATGGTCCATCATAAGCCCTGGTGTAGATAAAAAAGGAATTGAAGAAAGGAAAAAATTGAATAAATACCCCTGTGGGAAATTTTAAGATGTTTATATTTGACTTCTGCAGAGGTCTCTTTCACTCTTTCTGTCCCTCACACATATGCACACACAGTCAGCCCAGGGTTAAGATGCTTATGGTGCTCCATGAGCCATTGACCTCTCAGTGACATTCAGAGAGCAACCACTTACCGGAACTGCTGAATAATACATTGACAGTATGTGGAGTACAAAGCGGAGCATCTCTGCCTGGGAGAGCGACTATGATGAATCACACATGCGTGGCAATTTGTTGCATCAAACTGCTCAGCCTGTCTGTTTGCATTGTTCAGGTCTTCTCCACAACAGCTTCAAAATTCAGAATTCAAGTGTTAACTTCAGTGTTGTGCCTGACTATAGAATAGAATAGTTATAACAGAGTTTACAGATTGCAGATTACAGAGCCGCTGTGGTAAACATCTACCAGCTTTTGTAAAAACTATGATGATGTGAGAAGAGAAAACAATTTATGTTCAAGGTGACACAGATGAGAAGTGCGACTACCTCGATCTTTTCTTTCATTCCTTCTGTATTGTATTCTGTATTGAAGAATACAACTGGAAGAGACAACGCTGATTTCACCATGGATTGCACATTTAATGTATTTCAAAACATCTAGCATGGTTTGGATCCACACACTAACCAACCATCCATCTTACCTGGAAGAATATATGTATAAATATAGGGGTCCCTAAATCAAAATATAACAAAAGATGTTTACCCAGCCAGCTCTGGAGGAGAGAGTCACGTGCAGAGCAAGACTTTCTGGTGTCACATCAATATCTGCTGTGATCCAGAACCATTTATGAACAGGAGCAGCTCAGGGATTATTTTCTTTTTCATTTGGGATTAAAAAGTGGATTTATTTTCACTTCTGCTTAGGTGTCCTTTTTTTTCAGGGTCCAAATTAGGCCTGTCTCATGGTAATCTATCCTATGTGCAACCCTTTCCCAGTTTTCTAGTCATACATCTTTCACTGTCTTTGCATTTTAACTGTAAATCTAATTTCTCAATATTTTACAAGTCTAGAATCAAGACTGCTGGTTGAATCTTATCAATGCAATTTCTATTAGCAGAAAGGAGGTTCCTCTGATTCTAGAATTCCTTCTCCTTGTCAGTGGAGTGTGGGTGTTTTTGTGGAACCAATAAATCATTGATATCTTGAAGTGCAAGGCCATGTAATGCTTTGTACAATAGAGGCAGGTCTTTATAATTAATACATGCATTTACAGAGAGCTCTGACTAGATTTAAGTGAGGTTGCTTATCATGTAAGCTTTTTTTTCTATGGTGAGACATCTGCTTTGCAATAACAGATTTGAAAAGTCTTCTGAAATGCTGTAAAACATTTGAACATGCAAGAAAGACACCATGTTAAAAGCATTGTGTATGGAGGTAGCAGAACACAATTACCTCAGGTTTACCCTCCTCTATGTCTCAGGAGACATAAAGTCTATTCTTCACCTGTCTCTACCCCCCTGAATACCTGCTGTTATTAGCATAGCCAAGGGAGATAGCATATGTCTCATTTTCTCGAGGGCTCTTCACTGGACGTCTCTTCCACTGATGCGTCACTGCCAGGTTCATCAGTTCCATCGCTTCCCCTTTCCTCCATTCTTTCTAACAATCCCATCCAACCCCCCTCAGCCCCATCCTTGCTTCAATGCAATCTCTTCTCTCCAGCCTCAGTTCTCTCCGTGTCACCTGTGACTTCCTTCCCCTTCATATCATTCTTCTCGCTGTCTCAGCTGGATTCCTTTTTTTGTTGTTTTTTATTTTTTTACCGTATTCTCATATGTAGTTGTATGTCATCACAAAAGAAAAACGCCTATGAACATTACACAATGGGATGGATTGCATTTGTCTGTTATATTTCATGTGTAATATTTCATATATTATTTTCTTTCACATACAAATGATGTGCTTCTAGTCTTAGCTTAATTGAGTACCTTAAGTTTCCTGATGAATTACATTTTTATGACCATACATCCTAATCTCAGGGGAAATGTACCATGGTCCAATTTCATCTTCAAAGAGGAGGAACATCTCTCCTACACTGTCAAATAGACAGTAATTCATGAGGTGCCATGTTTAAGCCTATTCCCTTTGTAAAAAATAATTATGTGTGAATAATCCTTTTTACAGGAACACAATGAAGAGGCTACATTTGAACATAGTCAGCGGTTTAATGTGTGTCTTATGGGTAATTATGTGGTTTGCAAAAGTATTGTTAACATCATTTATTTTTGGAAATTGCAGGGACTACTGTGAATACTCCTCGAGATTATTGAAAGAATATCACTCCAATGATTTCTTTGATGAGATTATTCTGTTGTTATCACATTATGACCATTAATTTTTCATGAGCCGAACCCTTACATCACCAGCCTATAGCCCTAAAATTATCAGGGTATTTTCTTTAATGCACAAATCTAATTTTAACAAAACATAGAAAACAAAAAACTGAAGAGATATTAGAAATCAAATCAAAGGAGATCATTTCCTCCATTAAAACAAAATACAATTGCCGGGGAAGAAGCAGGTTACAGAGTGATTTAGTTTAACAACTTTGCTATGACCACAGGTGGCAGAACAATGCTAATATGATTATAATGTTATTTACTTTGAACATCCATAACAGATCATCCTGCCATTGTCTGAGCAGTCACGTCGCGTTGGGCCTTTAATCACCAATTACAGCAGGTGTCAGCATTCAAATTAAGTCTTTGTCTCAAATGATGTCTTCAGTGCATTTTTTAATTAATGTCATCTCACCTTTTCCTTGTCTTCAGAGTTTCTGCAGTCCGGTTTAAGAAGGCCTTGTCTGCAACTTCATATGAAATTTGATTTTCTTATCTAACTCGCATGGCTATTTCTGAAACAAATACAACAACATCACAATAATAAATTTAACAATTATCACACTTTTTTCTTAAGATAGAGGCTGCACAGGATACACAAATATAGGACACATATTAACTTATTTGGGTTATAAACATATATAGCTTAACATGTAAACACCCTGAAAATAATTCTGCAATGCATTTATAAATGTGTGTATAGGTGAAAGATGGGGATGATATGATGTTTTTTTTTTTTTTTTTTATCTTTATCAGATTCTCCAACTCTAACCTCAACCCTATTTCATACATTTCATATTCCCGTGACTGGATATTAGCCAGGCAAAGCTTTAAAACCAAGCTGGTTGAGCCTGGCTCTTATTTGGACTCTCCTCCTCCCTGAGGCAGTTCGGCTAGTCAGAGTGGATGGTCAGAAGTTGCCGTAGGCAATAGTTGCCTTAAAGTCTGCTGCTCTGGATTCAAAACCTCAATGTGTGTTTCAGCACACAATGTGTGTTTCATCAACAAAACCAAAAAAAAAGGAAAAAAAATAAACTTCAAAAAACTAAAATGTAGCAAAATTTGAAAGACCAACCTGCCGCTCTATCTGTATTTGCAGCCGTTGCCACAGATTGCTTGTATCACTTTTTTTTTCTTTTTTTTTTAAAAGGCCAACATTAATTGTTGGCCCTTTCAGCCTTTAGACCACTGAGCTAAATAACCCTTCTGTAACCTCTAACAAATGCTACAGCTGGTCATTTCATGTTAGAGCAACATGATTCATGGAATATGAAGAATCCGTCATTGTGGGAACATAATGATCAAAGTATACACTCATATTCACATATGGAGTCTGAATTTTAAAAAAAAAAGCAACAGTAGAATATATGTATTTAGAGGCAGTTTAATGACAGTGAGTTGGCTCAGTGATTAATTGAACAGCTTTGTTCAATGTTACATGGTAATTTGAGAGCATAATTTGACATAAATTGTCACAACAGCTTGTCAGACACTGCTAAATGAGAACATCACTCTATTTTTAAACAGATAGTGGGAGGATGTTTCCAGGAATAAATAGAGCCATTCAGTTTAATTGAATAAACTATGATTCCCACCAACCTACCTCACACCAATGCTTCTAAGATTTCTTGGTCATTTTAAATCATTAATACAAGCGTTCACATGTTTGCAGTGACTAGGGACCAATTCAGTTGAAAGTGTAAAACCTTTAATGGCTTTGTGGCTTTGTAATATATTCCGTACTTCTGTGTCATCACTTGAGAGGTGTGAAAGTGTTGTTAATGGCACCCTTGTTTTCTTCCACTGGTCTCAGAGGATTTGATACTTCAATTTGATTGTCATGATGGCAAGGGTTGTAAGGCTTTGCCACTGCAAGATGAATCGTGTCTCTGCAATTAAATCATGCCCCTGCCAAATGGCTTAAAAGAGTCCTACATCATTTGGTGCACTTTTACTCTGGAAAACTCCAACAGGCAAATGGGCTTCCCTACTGTTACATCACACAGGGGAACATACTCAGAACATCAACCCATGAATATCTTTAGTGTGTTTCTTTGAAATCCAGTGAATGAGTGGTGCTTTGTTTATTCAACAGGTGTGTTTTTTTTGGTGATGTAAAAAGAAAACACACAAATTGATAAAGTAAAACCTTTTAAGGTCAGATCTCAGCTGGCACATCGAAGACCATCTCCCTGCTGAATACACAACAAGGTACTTTTAACTGGTTATGAAATAACCTCAATTTAGAACTGATCCATCTACATAACCGACATAGAAAAAAGAGTGAGAAGATTAGTTTTTTAGGGCCCAAGCACTGACCAGTGCGAGGACCTATTAAAATCACTAGGTTTTTTTTTATTATTCTTTTTATTCTAAACAATGATCACAGTTTTGAGGGCCTGAACATACCACTAAACTCACCAAACTTGGAATATAAGTCACATCAGGTGAAAAATTTGATAACTCAACATTATTGGGTATGGGTGTGGCCTGGGATTCAGACAAACATCATCCGATTTGCATGAAATTTGCTGGTTGTTTTCTCAACATCATCCACTACAACAAGACATGCAAGTAACAGGTGAGCACACTCATTGCTGCTTGCAGCTTTAATTATTAGAGCCTGAGCAGTGACTAGTGCTAGGCCCTATTGAATCTGTCTCTGAATCTGAACATACCCCAAAACTCACCAAATCGAAATATACGTCACATCTGGTGAAAATTGCTATACTGCAATTTCATTGGCTGTGGGTGTGGCCAGGGGACTCTATCGCGCCCCCTGAAATATTTTAAACTTGACATACATTAACCAAATTAGGTATGCATATGTATCATGACCACACGAACAAAAAACTTCCACGGACCCATACCCTCAGTCCGACAGGAAGTCAGCATTTTGTCCCCATTTTTCCATGCTTCGTACTTTAACAAACTCCTATAGATTTAACACCACAGACTTCACATTTAGTCAGTATCATCCTCAGACGGTGGTGAAATGTATCTAAACATTTCGCCTCTGTTATACCTGGTGGGCGTGGTGGTGCGCTCCATTTTGATGCTTTGCCATAAAGCAGGAAGTCCTAATAACTTTAACATACAATTTTCCATCTCCACCAAATTACTCACACATGTTAAGGGGGTGACCCTAAATAAGTCTATGCATCAATACTGTGTCATAACCATAGCGCCGCCCTCTGGACACATGAAGTCAGCCTTGCATCAATCAATGCAGTTATGCATATGCATCACACCAGGTAACTGCCACACAGTCTGACCTGCGTGGAGCGAGGGCCCGTTCATCACTGCTTGCAGCTTTAATTTTATGTTGTTAATAGTAGCCCCATTCACACAGGATGTTACTTTTGTTTGGTCATGTAATGTTGCTTTGTGGGACATTTCTCTGTGTTAAATTGAGTGAGGGACCTGTGTAGTTAACAGACTGTCTGATCGACACACCCTATCTCCGCGAAGCCGGCTTATCGGTTCACGCTGGTTTGGTTCTCCAATAATACGGCCCTGATACTACCTCCGGTATCAGGGCTGGAGCGAAATTTCACCCCATGACGCCTCCCAGAGATTCACACTGAGCCGCACCCAAAAGCCAGTGTGAATGGGGCTAGTCTTAATATCTGCCACCAGGTCAGATACCAAAAAATAAAACTGTTCTTCATGTTGGATTGCTGAGGATGGATTGAGTCTAACAACCTGAGGAAAGAAATAGCTCTGTAGTCTGGTGATACGGCAGAAGATATTTCTGTATTGCCAGACACCAGCAGAATCTGGTAAAGGTGGCAACGTTCAGTTCAGTTGTCAGACATTCTGGTGTAAAAGACTATGAGAGTGGAGTGCAAATTCATTCTACCACCAGAAGTAGTACAGTCACAGTCAAAAGTTTACATACACTTGTTGATGAAAGTTCTCAGTCATCCAGGTAATACTAAGTGCTGTATTGTAAGCACATGACCATTTTTCACTTTCTTGAAGATGTTTCAACTCTCACCCAAGAGGCTTCTTCAATTCTAACTAACTGAAGAGGAGGTGCAGACTTTTAAACTCTGTGTGGGAGTGTCCTTACTAGTTTCAGAGTAGATAGGGCGACTTGTGGGTCGTTGTCCCAACAGGCCTTCATGTGAGTTGCTAGGGGTAGGTGAGCCAAGGTGTGAATCGTTTTCAAGCTGTCTGAGGAGGGAACTCAGTACTGCATCATTCCAATTTGCCATACATTGATTGTTTTAGTCCTCTTTCAAACTATGTCTTCTCTGTCCAAGATGTTTACATTGTTGTCCTCTAAGGAATGATTTTTCTCCTTCAGATGCAAGAGGACATCACAGAACCTACGCCTTGTGGACAGATATCACTCGCCAGCTCCTGCTTATGTCCCGAGTCAGAAGGTGTGGCTTTCCGCCAAGGATATCCCTCTCCAAACAGACTATCGTAAGCACCCAGGTACATTGGTCCTTTTGAAATTGTTAAAATGATTAACCTTGCGGTGCATCCCTCTTTTCATGTGTCACTTCTCAGGCTGGTGTCTTCCAGCCCGTTGAGCCCTCTGGCCTAGCACCCTCCACTGCCCTGGCTCGTATATGGCCATTTAGTCTACACTGCTCACCTTTTAGATGTTAGTTGCAGGGTCATTGTTTCAGTACCTGCTGGACTAGGTGGATATATCCTCTGTGAGCTTTTTTCGACATTACCTTGCAGTTTCATGTCATTTTCTCTGTTATACTTTGTGTGCAGAATCCCCAACGCTTCTCTACTCTGGCTTCCTGCTACCTGAGATTCTCAGAAGTTGCTGCTCCGGGACAACTCTGCCTGCCTACCGGCCTACCAGCCGAGCTTGTCCACTGTTTCCATCCACAAACTTTTTCAGGCAGAAATGCGACCAAGAGTCGGTAGGACAGGCTGGAGGACAGATGCTTCTCCACGTACAACTGCAGTATTATTTTCCTCATATTAGTGGCCAAAAACAGTTACAGTAAGTACTCGCCAATGCGTGTATCAGCGCTGTAATGAAATTTCACCCCTTGCCACCTCTGAGATTTTCACACAAAGAAGGATGTGGAGAATTGGCGGAGGATCCCCACACTCAAACAGCAGTATAAATGGGGCTACTGATTAGTGTTAGTAGTAAGTGTGCTTTGGCACTTTTATTATCTCTTTCTTTGTCTTCACATTGTTATTTGTCTGTTCTGCACAGCCTGTATAAAAACTCCAAAAAACCAAAACATTCGTGGAGTTTATTCAAAACATCTCTCAACTTTGCAAGTGGTAAGTACTCCTCTTTCCATCTTTCGTCATAGGGTTGTGACTGAAACATAGGTTGCTTTAATGTCTCTTTAATCTGAGCTATTTATGCACCGAGAACCTTAAGAGAAGCTTCACCTGTTTTTAGTTCAGCACTTTGCTGGTGGCGGATCTTCTGACTGGACTGCACTTACACTTGTGCCAATAAGACAGAAAGACACAACAAGAAGAAACTTAGTGCCCCGCAGCCAGCTACGAGTAATGTTTAACCTCTCTAGCAAAAGCTAATCTGAAGTCTTAGTATCTAGCAGAAGAGGCTGCATGACTATTCTAATGCTGTCATTCTGGAAACCAAAGCACTGTGTGAAAACACATGCAATTAACTAAGCCCATGTTATACTTAAGCCCCAAGTCTGACTCTTGGAATGTAAAGAGTACTTTCTGTACTATTTTGCTGTCCAAAGGAAAACGCAAGGGCAGCATTTTCAAATTTTTCCACTATGAGACCAGGTTTCAAAAAAGCGTGTTTACAGGCACTGCATTTACAGGATCCATGTGGATGATCGGCCAAAAAGATGCAACACGCGCATTTACACAAAAAAGCATTTTCATGTGGATGGCCCCTGAAGCTGTTCAAGAGGAAGGATATCACGTGTAGGTATTTTCACCGGATTTGATTTGAGTTTAAGTTATCATAAATTGAGTAATGATAAGTTGTGCTAGTTTAACCTTTTATTTTGTTTTTGTAAATAGTTTGGAGATGCATGTGTAATATGATAGCACTTGTAAATAAAACCATCTTTTGATGCTGAAATACCGTTGCCTGAGCCTACTTAAGCCACTCTGGTCCTACATCTTTACATTGGCATTACATTTAATTGCCTGATTGATTTCTAGTTCTTGTTGTTTTGTTGTATCAGTTTCTCAGTTTCTCTTTGTCCCTCTATTGTTTCAGTGCCATGTTCAACACAATATGATAGTTAACTGTACAAAATATAACACAATATGTGCAACTATGAATTCACATTTGGCACACTGTTTACACATGACACTAAATGGCGGCTTCTTTCTGCACATCTGAGGGTAACGAGCTTAAACTCAATCGGTAACTCAGAGCATTTGATTTTTTGATTGCTGTGGGGATGTTTATAGATTTTCTACAAACAAGAGAAAAATGTATCGTAGACCGACTCACCAACCCTAGCTTAAAGGAGCAATTCATAATTCCGTGCTATCAGTCCCAAACGTTTAGGGGCAGTATTTCTCTTTCATAATGTTTTATATTTCATTGTTTTTTTGCAAACTCATTGTTGCAGGTTGTTTAGATTTTAATGACTGAAATACAGCTTGTTTGATTGGCATAACAAACAGAGATCTCTGGAAGCAGGCCATTGCAATCCACATTTGAGTAAAGCTGGCACAAAAGCCATTCCAACTGTATGGAATGTTTCAATTCAGTTTTTTTCATCACAAAATACTTTTCATGTCTTGCTATTTATCACAGAGTTACAAGAAACCTGTGATAATACCAATGCTGTAGTGCAAAAAAAAAATAAATCAATGCAATAGTGGACACTAAAATGGCAACTACTAGATGACAGCAGAGCAAGAATACATGGAACTCAACCAAACTGCTGAACCTCTGACAGCTGGTCAAATAAGACTGCTATCTTTTAATCTTCCTGTGGGGTGTTTGTGTTCAAGTTTACGTTATATCTTACATTGTTATCACTGTAACAAGATGACAGTCACTTCACACTATCTGTTGCAGTTAGTGTTGTCATTATTTACTCTAAAAATATGATTTAGTAAACAGACGTTAGATAGTACTTACCAGTCTAACAAAAGTCTAAAAGTTTAGGTTCTCACCTGCCCACAGCTGTCTCTAGCATTGGAGAGCCTCGGTATGGAGCAAGAACAGTCTCATAATGGATAAATGCACACATAAAGGAATAAATGCACGAAAAAGGATTCACAAATGTATTTGGGGAGTTGTGTATATAAATGTGACTCGATACACAAATGCATTTTTAATGCACACACAAATAAGCTTCAATCCATATATATGTAAAAAAATTCACATATAAAAATAAGATTTGTAAACATATTTGTGATGCGCACACAAATATTTCTTGTTTTAAATATGTGCAATACACATTCACAAATTTACAAATCGTCAGTTATTTGCAATTTTCACCAAAAACATATTTGGAAGTTGTTACATTGATATATGAATTGTCAAACGCACATTTGTCTCAGTGCTTTTAATTTGTAAACCTCCCTGCATTTGTGTGCGGATTTTTGAGACTAATCTGGCGCAACTCCGATTCACAAATGCGTTTTTTCTACGAGGGGGTCGTCTGCAGCCAAACAGATGTCTCACTCCTTTACAGCCAATCACATGAGTCCCTCCCCAAGAGGGGTTTTTAACTGATGTCATTAAAGCGCGCAACGGATCTAGCCTATGGGGGCTGGCTGCCATGACAGATAACTACTTCTGCTGGTGGTGTTCTGTCTCAGGTTGCCTTGCAACTGCATGACTGGCTGCTGCCACTAAGCTAGCCCTAAACAACTAGCGTTATGTCATAAACGCTAAATTGTTTTTAAAATGAGCTCAGGTACAACATGTGCCGTTGTTGGTTGCCACAACAATTCATAAGAATTGAAGGTTTTTTTAGAAACGTCTCGTGTAGAACATCAACAACTTCGACAAACATGTCCGTGCCCTGCGCCCTAACATACACGCCATGCTAAGGAAGGAGGAACGGAGACTAGTATGGCTCGTGGCTTTGAGACTAAATTAATATTTGGGTTTATGAATATCTTCCACAGAATCGCTGCTGCATGACTTCCCTAACCTGGCAATGCACGAGCAGCCGCCTGTCTCCACGACTTCACTTTCCTTGAGCATTATCCACGCTGTATGTTTAGCTTGATTGACACTCTGGCTGGGCGCTACTGCTGCCTTCAGAAACATAAACTCGCTGTGTTTCTTCAACAGTACTTTACCTATTTTGTTACTGTGCAGGTAGTTGTTTGCTTCTGTCCTTTTGTAACTACATAATTCTCTGCCGTCAACACCTTCAGAAAATATAAGACAATTAACTATGTCGATGTAGCTAACGTCGGGCCATTGCTTCCTGTCATCTGCTCACTCTGTGAGAACTGAAGTGTGAGGCACTGTTAGAACTGTCCTCACGACTTATTAAAACATCCGTACTGTGTATCCACCTCCGATTTGTGTCCATTTTGTTGCTTTCTTTGTGTTAAAAGCTGGTTTTTAGAGTGAGCATGACAGCTACGCTAGCGTAAACATCGAGTTCAACCGGAAGAGCAAAGCCGACTACCGCTATGAACCATGGGTAAACTCCTAGATCCGTTGCGCGCTGTAATGACGTCAGTTAAAAAACCCTCTTGGGGAGGCACTCATGTGATTGGCTGTAAAGGAGTGAGACATCTGATTGGCTGCAGACGACCCCCTTGCAGAAAAAACGCATTTGTGAATCGGAGTCGCGCTAGATGAGTCTCAAAAATCCGCACACAAATGCAGGGAGGTTTACAAATTAAAAGCACTGAGACAAATGCACATTTGACAATTCATATATCAATGTAACAACTTCCAAATATGTATTTGATGAAAATTGCATATAACTGACGATTTGTAGATTTGTGAATTGTTATTGCACATATTTAAAACAAGAAATATTTGTGTGCGCATTACAAATGTTTACGAATCTTATTTTTATATGTGAATTTTTTTTTTTACTTATATATGGATTGAAGCATATTTGTGTGTGCATTGAAAATGCATTTGTGTATCGAGTCATATATATATACAATACTCCCGAAATACATTTGTGAGTCCTTTTTCGTGCATTTATTCCTTTATGTGTGCATTTATCCATTATGAGGCTGTTCTGGCTCCATACCTCGGCAATATGTACACTTGTTTCATTTCTCTTTAAGTTGCTTCTTATCTCTGCCACGGAGATGGTTTCTTCTTGCGAGCTGTTTTTTTTTGAGTTTCTGCATCTTGGATTTTAAGTTACAAACTAACTAACCAGGGCTATGACAACAACATTGTAGCCATCCCCCTCGACCAGCTTGATTTCTACATCCTTTCCTGAGACAGATTAGAGGTTACAGTGGCTCACTATCGGCTCCCAAGGCAGATATGGTTTTACAGGAACGGACTGCTTAGCAGTTGATATCTCTGCAATATTTAAGCAACTATGACATAACAACAGAAATGTTACTTTTTTTGTATTACCAGTGCACTTCTTTATGCTGCAAATGTAAATTGGTAAATGTATTCTTAATTTGCTTATTTTATTCATTGCAGCATCTTACTCATTGTGATTTATGTTTTTCTGCTGCAGTGCATTGATTTCTGTCACTTCCACAAAAAAAGGGATAAATAAAGAGCTTCAGGCAGATGGGAGCAAAATCTGCTCCTCTATGTGTGCCACTTGCTATTTGTGGGGCGTAGATCAAATTTACAAAGGATTATTTGCTGGAGACTGCAGTAAAAATCTCTGATACCATCTGACTTTTAGCCCAAAGTCAATTTGTCTCAGGCATCAGAGAAAAGCTCAGAGGGATGCAATTAAAAGTTTCATCAAGTCTGTCGCAGCATGTAATGGTAGAGGCTGAAATGGGATCCACTGAATTGACTCGGTTGAGAGGGGCAGTTCTGGGATTTTATTGCCTTCAGTTTGTTGCCCTGTTTACTGTAATGCAACACAAAACATCACCACTATTTACTGCAACCTTGAATTTGACTTTACCAATGCCTCCAAAAAGTGAATTAATAAAATGGGGGAGAAAAAAAAAAGATAAATGAAACTACTGGTTTGTGTCTGTTTGAGCTTTGTGTGACATTTAAGAAGCTATTATTCTAATCTTGATTTCAACAATTGACTTTCAGGGTTATTGATACAGTTTTGCTGAATTACCAAATAATTTAAACACAAGGTGATATGATGTATGCTTACTCCATAGTCAGTGCAGTACTCGTTACATTGTGTGCAATATGAATTAAAAAAAATTAAAAAAGAGGCCATCCTAATCAGGAAAACAGCTATATACTTCGAAAGTGCAAGCAGTTTATTACGGTCCATACATTTGGGACACTACTTACAAAGTTTATTGCGCATGGTCTAAAGCACTTCTGCATTTAGGGTGTGTCCAAGTCCAAGCAGCAAAAACTATATATGTAGTTTTATGTATGTATATCGTTTAGTATTATTGTTATTAGAAATGTTAACATGTTTAACGTAACTGAAAGCAGTCTCTCTACCACAGTTTGGTTTACTAAACACCTGCGTGTCCTGGTGAGTTGAGTTGCTAGACACTACCCAAACCAAAGACCATTGTGTCATGTGCGACTCCTGCTAGCAGATGGCTCTCACTCTCTTGCTATGTTAATTGACTCTGGTGCTGAAGATAATATCATGGATGAGGATCTAGTCGAGCTGCTGGGGATCAACCAGCAGAGATCACCACAATACCATCCAGTTCCTAATCCCGCAATCACCACAACACCCCCTGAACCTGGAGTATACCTTACCCCGTCACCACAACCCACACATAGACTTGGCAACAGGAGCTATCATCCGCCGCTCTTCCTCACCTGCCGGTGCTTGGCTTTTCTCCATTGACAAAAAGGAGAAGTCACTGAGACCATGTGACCATCGATTACATGGGTCTTAATGACGTCACTGTCAAGATATATATATATATCTTTCCCAAATCCTGTGGGGAACACATCAAACACATCCAGGCCATCCTTCAATGCCTCATGGATAACTTGCTGTACATGAAGGCTGTAAAATGCAAGTTCCACTCCTTCTTGGGATACAGTTTTGGTCAGGGCATCATGCAGATGGACCCTGGCAAGGTGTCAGCAGTCATGCCCTGGCCAACCCCTTAAGCACAAAAGCAGCTACAATGGATTCTTGGGTATGCCAACTTCTACCAGAGATTCATCATTAAAGTAATTCTATCTATTTGTCTTTTTTAGTGGTCCCCCTCTGCTGAAAAGGATTTTGAGGACCGCGAGGACCATTTACCATCTTCTCCCATCCTCCTGAATCTGAGAGACAGTTTGTGGTGGAGGTAGATGCTTCTGATGTGGGGGTGGGGGCCATTCTATCCCAACGGCCAGCAACCTGAAGCTCCACACCTGCGCCTTCTTCTCTAGGCCACTCCTCCCTACCAAGAGGAACTATGAAATTAGGAACCGGGAGCTGCTGGCTATTAAGTTGGCCCTGGAGGAATAGTGCCACTGGCTTGAGGGGACCTTTTTGGTCTGGACCGACAACCGCAAGAACCTTATATCCAGCCATATCCAGCATATCGAGCCATCCATTCAAGACTGAACTCCCGTCAAGCCCAGTGGTCCATGTTCTCCACCAGATTCAACTTCTCCCTCTCCTACCGACCTGGGTTTCACAACGTCAACCCTGAAGTGGGTAGGAAGGACCCCTCGCCTCACCTGGACCCCATCCGGACCCAAGCTCCTTTCTTGGTCACTTCTGTCAGGCCAGTTTGTGAGGAGGGAGGACTCTTGCCTGACCAGGACCCCACTTCACTTCTGTATTCTGGAGCGAGTTCTGCACAATCACTGGGGCAACAGCGGGTTATAGCCGCCACTGTTTCCCACTCTGGAGAAGGAGATTGCTTGTCTGTCTGTCCAGGCCTTCATTTGACACTGCTGTCGGACGTGGAACCAACCCAGAATTGCTTTCCTCCATTCAGCCAGTTGCTATCCCAAGACAGCCAACCACCGTCGCACCAAGGCTCCCACCTACCAATCAGGCCAGAGGGTGTGATTGTGTGTGATTGTAACCCAAATCAAATCAATTTCATTTATATAGGACAAAATCACAATCACTTTGGCCCTCATTTATCAAATGAACGTACGTCAGAAAACCGTGCATACGACCATCAGCTGTCATTAAGCATAAGCAGTCACATATTTGGAACGGATAAAAATGGATTCTTAAAACGAATAAAACAAAATCAAAAAATTTTAATAAAAAAAAAGGCCACGTTTTTACTGATACCACTTTTTTGTAAAATAAAATATGACAACTAATTACCGGAATACCTAATAACCCCGCTGGCAAACCCCACTACAGAGCAGGAATGCAGATTCAATAGTGTGCACACACGCACACGGGTCACAGTGGAGCGCTGCTTCGGGTTGCTGAAGGGCAGGTGGCTCCGTCTCGGAACCAGCAGGGGGAACGCTGCTGTATACTCCAGAGAAAGTGTGCGATATTATTTTGGCCTGTTCAGTTTTGCACAACATTGCATTAGTGAATGGAGTGCCTTTGATGTGCCGGCACAGCCAGGATGCCGATCTCCATCTCGGAAAAGTTTCTCTTCTTGCCAGTGTTTCTTCTCTCCATGTTCGACCTCAGTGGGCGAGGCCTCCGAACCAGGAATGTTTAAGGGCGTAACATGTTAATGACGATCGAATTCAGCCGCCGCATTTATCAAACCCAATCATTCGTACGCTGGAATTGGTCAGATAAGAATGTTTCATAAATCACACGTGTGTCCTGTTGTAAGACCAATTCTGCGCTCAGATCTGCACCCGTTTTCACGCAAGATTGATAAATGAGGGCCATTGTCTCAGCGGGCTTTACAATATGTACAGTGAACAATATCCGTTGCATCCTTAAGAGGCATCGAGGCTAATTATTATGATTGTCCATTACAGCGTAGTAGTATTTCAATTCAATTTTGAATTGAATTGAATTACTTTCTGTTGTTTTTACTTCACATTTTGTTTCAATATGTATTTCCTTATTTATGTTTAATTGTAAATATACTGTATTTGAAACTATATTGGAGCAACCTGAGAAGTAAAATAACTTGTAATAATCCATAAATATGTGTTTTGCTATTTTAAATTAAAGTGGCTAAACCCTGTTTTAAGAACACCTACAGTGATCAGCATCAGTCAAGAGAATTCCTGAAACGCTGGTACTCATTTGTTCCACAGTTGTTGTCATATCAAGAAGATTCCCTGTCTTCAAATTCCCCTTATTTGGACATGTGGTGTAGCATCACTCACACTCATCGACCCTCCATCTGAAAGGTCCAGATCACAAACCAGTCCATCTGCTCAGATCAACGAAAGGTTGTGACCTTCAAATTGGTATTTCACTGACTTTCATGCCCCGCTCCTCGAAAATAATCTCTACTTTAAACACAACCACACCAGATCAGAAAGCTATCCAACCAGTATCACAGCTGCTGATGTACTTCTGGACAGTGTTCTTTATTAAATGGCTTCAGTGAAGCATCTATAATTGCAAAGTGATAAGGTAGGCAAACCGTGAATGTAATTGCTATTTTCCACTAAACCACCATACAAAACAACATCTGACATATATAATCTATTTTTTATGAAACTACTTACCTGCTTCCCTTACTGTACTCCCACGTCAGGTATGATCCCCAGCGCTGTCAGTGTTGTGACAGGCTGCAAAGTGAAGTAATGAATCTGTCTGCCTCTTGGTCAGTCTATATGGCTACATATCTGTGGGCCTGAGGAAAGATAAACTCATGACTGCACACAGTCAAAGGGATCAATGAGTTATTCTGAATCAATATTAAAGACATAATTTCCCCAGAGGACAGATTCTCCGTACATACCTCAGAAAATTTATAACAATTGAGGGAGTCACAATGCTAAGCAGATCTTTCAGAAAATCACCATTAGATGTATGCAGCAACAGGGATCAGGTGCTTAGTGATAATATGAAGACAATTGATATTACAACCAGACAGATGAAATGCAGTGACAGGTCAGATGGGATGATGAGAATGGTACAGCAATAGAACTGAATCGAAAACCACTCCTTCCCCTGTCAGGATTTGAACGCTCAAGTTGAATCATGCTAAAAGTTGAGTTATGTATAGAGTTTATATTTCACAGTGCACAGTGAGGTCTACTGGAAGCAGGGCTGGTTGTAAAGTCTGACACCAGCAGGAGGGAAGGACCTGCGATACCTCTCCTTCACACACTTGGGGTGTATCAGTTTATCACTGAGCTGCCCAGTGATGTAATAGTGACCTGTAGGGGGTGGGACTCCTTCACCAGCAGTGATGACAGCTTCTCCATCCTCCTGCTCTCTCCCACCACCTGCACTGGGTCAAGAGGGCATCCCAGGATGGAGCTGGCCTTCTTGATAAGTTTATCCACTCTCTTCCTACCTGCTGCCGAGATGCTGCTGCTCCAGCAGACTACTTCATAGAAAATGGCTGATGCCACCACAGTGTCAAAGAATGTTGTCAGGACTCCAAAGGACCTGAGCTTCCTCAGCAGATGGAGTCTGCTTTGACCTTTCTTGTATGTTGCTGCAGTGTAATCAGTCCAGTCCAGTTTGTTATTCAAGTGAACTCCCAGGAACTTCTAAGATGTCACCATTTCAATGTCCATTCGCTGGATGTTCACCTATGCCTGTGGAAATCCACCACCAGCTCTTTGGTCTTCCCTGCATTGAGCTGGAGGTGGTTCCAGGCTTTTCCAAGTGGGAAGATGATGGTGTTGTACACTCCAATGTCAGGTTGGTAGGCAAACTGGAGTGGGTCTGTAAAAGGATCCACCAGAGGGCGGAGATAAGCAAGGACAGCCACTCCAGGGTCTTCATCAGGTGTGAAGAGCAACTGGTCTGTAGCTGTTTAATACTTTTGGTGAGGGGTCTTTGGTGCTGGTACTACGCAGGAGGTTTTCTACAGCAGTGGCACTTTTCCCAGCTTCAGGCTCATGTTGAAGAGGTACTCCACAATCCTGCACAGCTGGTCTGCACAGGACTAGAGGAGCCTGGATCTGATCCTGTCTGGACCCGTAACCTTGTTTGCCTTCATCTTCCTCAGTTCTTTTTTCACTTGGATAAGGGAGAAGGACAGATTGGAGCAGGGGGGCTGATCATCAACTCAGCGAAAAGTCGAACAGTATGATGGCAGGAGTGATTTCCTGTGGCACTCTGTGGTACATCTTGGTGGGATTAGTCTAGTGCTGAATGTACTCCTGTGGCTGACCACCACGTCATGTGAGTGGATGGGAGCCATTTTCCAAGATGACATGTAACTTGGACAGCATCCTCCTCTCCGACACCACTGTCAGAGAGTCCAGCTCCACTCCCACAAAGTCACTGTCCTTGCGGATCAGTCTGTCTAGTCGTCTTGCATCCACTACCCACAGCCTAAGGTTAGTATAGCACAACACAACAGTAGTGCGTGCGGGGGGGGGGTATACACAGCGAATATGATTACCTGTGTAAACTCCCTCGGGAGGTAGTACACCCTCATGCTAACAGCTAAAAGTTCTTTAACAGTGATGTGCTCAGAGTTACACCATGTGTCATTAACAAACACAGGCAGCCCTCCTCCCTTCCTCTTACCGCTCTATGTCATCCTGTCTGCCCGCCACAGTTGAAGTCCATCCAGATTAGCGCCCGTGTCCAGCCATATCCCTGTGAGCACCATATATGTCTGCACTCGTGGTAATTCCTCTGATGCTAGGTCAGCGGCGCTAGTTTCGTCCATCTTGTTGGGAAGAGATCTTAGATTCCCCATGACGACAGACGAGAGAACAGGTCTGTAGTAGGGATGTAACTGTATGAAAGTTTCACACCGCGGTAATAGTGACCAAAATTATCACGGTTATCAGCATACCTCACAGTAAAAATGTATCAAAACTGTCCAAAATAAACATTAGATATAATTAAAAAGAAATAAATAGGTATCAAAAAGTTTTGCATACATCAGCTTAAACCTGATTGTAGAGTTTTGGGATTTCAGCCTTGGAAAAGAAAATCCATGAGGGAACCTGGGATTGAGGCACAGCAGTTTGCATCAGCCTCAAAGCTGCCCCTTTCTTTTCAGCTGCCCCTCGCAACAACTTTCTTCTTGCAGCTCCTGCAGACAGAGATGCCATCCTCCACAGCTGTCCCTGAGCATTCTTATAATAACCAAAATACACCCAGACTGCAGATTTGGTGGAAAAATGCCTTGAGGGCCACTACTATCATGTCCTCCCTCCGCCATATCTTCTTCACTACATAAAATGCACATGTTGCATGCATAGTGAGCAGGGTGGGAATTTCACGGCAACCACGGCCGTTGCCCCACTCTTTGGCCTCGATTCCCCCATGAAAAAAAATAATTGTACGGCCACAGTGGCCTTTGTGCCCCTGGCCCTGTGTGCGTAGTGGGCTTGCCTTGAAATACAGCCACCCGAGAGCACAGTATTCACTGAAAGCCTCTCACACAGCAGCAGCATCTCAAAACGGAAGAACGACACTTGAAGGCCAAATGGCCTTACCCCTAAAATGACGAAATTCCCACCCTGGTAGTGAGACTTGGATAATGTATCTCGCGAGTTTTCCACAACGTGGTTATCGACTGCAGCAGTTACCATGGTAATTAAAACTTAAGCCCTATTCGCATGGGACTAGTATTACCTGGGGACCTCCAGTAATTTGTGGTAATTGCGGAGGTCGCCCGTGATCTTAATCCCATGCGAATCTGCCATGTCTGTAATTTTTAAAGTAAAAATACCACCGCAAATTTTCTACCATATTTCGACAAACACAGAGGTCATGTGATAATACCAGTCCAGTGCGAATCGGCATCTCTGTGATTTTGGGTCATTTTTTGTTTTTCTTAAGGTTTTTTATGCTTTCCACACCTTTTTTCTGCCCTTTTCCCGGTCAAGAATTATGGAGGCTGCATTGGGAATTATTACTGAAAGTTTTGACAGCATTTTGGGTGCAAATTCAGGAGGCTCATCAGAAGAGCGAAATCTCGAAAGATGATTAGATGGATTACATGCATGGCAGCATGCGGTAAGGAACATTTTTCCATCTTTCAACAGGCTCACCAGTTATTATATTAAAAATATCCATATCTAACCGTTGTGCCGCTCAAGCAAGGGCTCCGGTGCGATCGACCCAGGGGATAATGTCAATAAATGAAAGTTAAAACACAGACTCCGCTTATCCCGTGCGAATGCGCCGCACGAAACACAGAAGTGGTGGGATAATTTCTAAATCACTTGAGGTCCCCAGGTAATACTAGTCCCGTGCAAATAGGGCTTTAAACGGTAACCTTCACCGTTTGGGAATTTTACCATGGTTTACCATGACACCGTAACCGTTACATCCCTAGTCTGTAGCGTCTCCTCCTGCTACAGAGAGCAGCTCTGGCACGGCACCTGCGTACATTAGAATCTGGGACTTTTATGTCATCCACAAAGAGCAGTTTGGCGAGTGGCAGTCGGTTAGCCACCATATGGCGCTGCTTTTGAGCTCATAGTAAGTTTGAATAACAATAAAAGGAAGCTTGAATCTTGAATCTTTCAAGTTTAGCTGTGAAGTTGTATAGTGGTAGTAAATGTACAGTACAGGTTACAGTTTGACCATGAAAAAACTCTGCAGCTCCTTAATATGTATGAAGACCTCATGTTTGAGTGACAGCCATTGCTATCACTGCTAAAAAAATCTACCAATGGTGATATCCATACTATTGCTAGCCATACTAATTTTATTAATCATGCTGAAACAGCAGTCTGGTAGGACTGGTATAACATCTGATTATAAACCCAACCCCATCCTCGGTTTGAGAAGAATGTCAACCTTTAGACAAGAAGAATTTCTGGCTGGAGTGGAGCTTTTCCATTCAGTGGTTCTATGCTCAGCAACATGTACTCATCTGCCTCCAATACGTTATTTTGTACAAAGCTACTGTGGAGCATGTTTGGGGACATTTGGTCAAGGGGCATTACAGAACAGAATTAATCTGCCTTAACTTTTTTCAAACGCTATTTTTCTATTTTTTGGGTGACCAACTGGCTGAAGTTTGCCAGTGATGGACAGTAATCTGCCAAGAACAAACAGTTTCTAGTGGCATTTTCCCAGAAGGTTTTGTGTAACAGGTTATGGTGACATGGCACTCAATTAATCTGAACGGTTGGCTGTCGGTAGGCTGGCTGTCATTAGGTGATCAGGTTTCCATACTTGGTTTGGCATTGATGTAGTCCAGCTTGGTAAGTAAAAGACAAGTAGATCAACAAAGGAAGAACATCTCAAAACCTTCATTAATTGTTAGCTGGAGATTCATCTTAATGGCCCTGAAAGTTCCTCCCTCTCATTCACAGCTGAGATGGAAATGACAAGTCACTGGTGAAGGGGGGTACACACTACAGGATAATCGGGTCGATTTTTGTCCCAATTTCCCCCTTACGATCAAAGCCAGCAAAGGCCCGATTATCTGATGTTTGCAAAGGACATCGTGTCTGATTTTCCTGTGGTGTGGGGTGTGTTAAGAGTGATTTTGTCCAGTCAGATCCACTCGGAAGGCGTCAGAAGGAGAGATCGTAAATATGTTTAATATTTGCGACTAGAAATCCTGTAGTGTGTGGGGTGTTCCGAGCGGAGCCGAGCACACACAGTGTGTGATGTCACGTGTACCCGACCAACAGCCAATCAAGACGCGAGCTGAGTCAGCTGTGTTTCTCCGTCAGCCTTTTGTTTACCTGTTGCCATGGTTACCCGCAGTACCGGGGGCCAGAGCGTACAGCGCTGCCCTCTAAGCTATCTGTAATACTTCTGACAATTTTTACTCACCTCCAACTCGCGCTGTAACGCATACAGCCCACACTCTCACTGTCTCCATGACTTCTTCCATAGCCGTTTTGTTTTTGTTTTTGTTTTTTCAGTTCGTCAGTTTTTCAGTTCCATGTTTGTTTACACTGAAGTCACGTTTGACCACGCGAGATTTGTAATATTTAGCGTGAAGAACCTGATACTCTGCTGAAGAATCGGTTAGTGTGTGGTGTGCACTACGGAGAACACCACACACTATAAGATCAGCAGAGAGAGATCTTGTGCGATCTGTCTTTTGTTATCATCAAGTGTGTGGTCTCCTAATCTGTGAAGGTTTGTAAAATCCTGTAGTGTGTACCCGCCATGACAGGGCAAGCAGGCATGAGAGTGTTTGCTGTTGTCAGGCAGGACTCTTGACAACATAATGAGAAAGCTAGTGTACAAATGCTACCTCTACTAGCTAGGTTAGAATCCAAAATTATTATACATTAAAGCTGCAGTCTTGAGTTTTGAGAAAAAACTGGACTTAGCAATACTATTTGAATGATACAGCTCCCAGGTCCCTCCTTCTTCCTCTCTGCTGCTGCAGCCCTGCCTTCAAAGCTCCTCCCCACAGAGGAACCTGCTGTGCACGAGCAGGCTTGTAACTACGGTAACAGAGGATGCCAGATAACCAAGATGGCGCATTCAAAATAACAACAACATAAGCCCTGATTGTTCTATTTCTGATCAATACAACTAATTTACAATGACGAGTGCCTCATGCAGATCACTGTAGATATCCTGAATAACAAACAGTATTCCACACATCGCTGTAGACAGAGTTCCAACTTATCATTATCCGGCGCAAATTTTTTTCTCTGAAACGTTATTTTTCTAAACCAATTCAACCACTCAACGTTATAACTGCCCGGTCACTTGAAAGACACTTTTGCTAACCAGTAGCCATACACACAAAGCTTAATACCGGAGTTAGCATACAAGCTAACAAGCTAGATTTAGCAACAAACTACGTAGCTTGACTGCAACATCGTACGGCCAAATGCACTATTGTGTACATTATTACTGTAACCACCACCACCGTAGCCTTGTGTTTAAAATATAGAATGAAACATATATCAAGCAGGGGTCCTTACTTGTCCAGCAGAAAAGCCGCTAACTCTGCGTCGCTCTTGAGTCCTTACAAATCCTGCAGCTCCCTCCACCTCTGAAATGACGCTCCGATATTTATCATTGTTTTCTCTCTGGCTCGGTCCAATTCTTTGTTTTTACACTGCATTTCATTGTTTACAGTTTGTGCTTGAAAGTATCTGACCAGGTGAGAGCAGACACTGCACCTGCGTGAGGGAGGGGGGCTGCCAGCAGCTTATGCAAGAAAGTGATTGACACTTCTCAGACACTCCCCTTAGCTCTGATTGGTTGTATTCTACCAGGAGCGGTGGAATCTTGCAAATCAAATCACACCCACTGGGTGGAGCCACAGACAGTGGATTTTTACACAGCTGACCTGTATCTTATTCTACTGTCAGATCATAATGACAATTTTAGCAAATATAACCAAAAAAAGTCACAGACTACAGCTTTACAGTAAGATAAAGACACACACAAACATGTGACAACATTCTTTGTGGATCACAAATAAAATCTCTGTATGAGAACAAAAATCAGAATTGGAATCTCAGTCGCAACACAGCTGTGTTCTTATGGAAACTGCATTTTCATAAGAACATAGTAATGTTGCTAGTTAGCTAGTTAGTAGCAATCATCTGTGCAGTTTGCTATTTGTTTTACTGTTCTGTACACGCAACATCTATTGCATGCTGTCATGGGAGAGGAATCCCTCCTCTGAGTGTGGAGCACTATTGGCCAGAGTCCTGCACGGGTCTTATTTTGCAAACCCGCACCCGCCCGTACCCATCGTACTTAAAACCGCATCCGACCCGTTTCCCGACAGTAGCACAAATTACATTCCGCACCCGAGCCGACCCGCACCCGAAGCAAAATTAGACTGACGCAATTTTTAAAAATGAAAGTAAGCCAGCATGTGGAATGGGAGTTCTGGGAGGGCGCAAGCATGCATGAATGAGCTCATATGAAATATACCGTATTGACCCAATTATAGGACGACCCTGATTATAAGACGACCCCTCTTTCAAGACTTCAGAAAAAGACTCTGATAACCAAAATTCGTTTCTCAATGACAAACTCACATACCCTCCTGTCAGTCTCTTGGAAGCGGCCGCTAAGAGGACCACGATAAGCTTTTCTCTTACTGTTAGCGTTTTCAGACGATCTTTTTGGACCCGCCATCTTCGGACGTTACACTTAAAATCAGCATCATAGCTCCGCCTCAGATGTCTGTTAACTTGCCACACTTGATCCACTTTGCTCCGTAAAATCACTGCGTCTCTCCATTTTTCATCTCCTGTTACTTCTCCGCTGTGATTGACAGATAACCCCAGACACAGTGTCAGTGACGTCTCTACAATAAGCTGGCGCCCTCTGCTGTTGTGGTCCTGTAGCGACCCAGACAACTATCAGCATGTGTCAACGGTTAGACCCCGATTATAAGACGACCCCACTTTTTCCACATAATTTTCATCGAAAAAAACCTCGTCCTATATTCGAATCAATACGGCACATGCTTATCATTTTGAAATGCAGGCATATTTTTGTAGATGTGTAGCTAATGATTTTTTTTCCGCAAAACCCGACCCGCGCTCTCTAGGCGTCCGACCCGATCCACACTCGTGTCCGACGCAGGACATTATTTTTCACCCGTGTCCGTGCAGGACTCTGCTATTGGCTACTGTCAACGGCAATCTGTAACACAAAGAGCACATACATACCGAAGCAAATTGCACGTCACTAGCCCTCACTGTTCATTTCAGGGGAACATTAAGAAGTAGTCACTTCAGCTTTTGTTACAGTATCTAAACATGCAAGAGTATGTGTTCATTTATATGCTAGTCTAACAGTTTGGTCAGTTCTATGACATGTTTTTCCTTTCTGTTCAGCAGTGGTGGTTAATGCTGATTGTGATGACTACAGCAGATGAAAAATAACAGATCATTCTGTCCTGAAATGTACTTTCCTCTGTTTTGTAAAATTGTTTTCAATAAAAGCTGGCCACTCTGTTCTGCTCTCCTTTACTATTTGGTAGAACACATCTTAGGTTTTAATTGTGGCACTAAAATTCATATTGAATTATCTGGAGTGAAATACAGCTAGAAATAGGGCTGTGATTTTCCTTGAGGTAATGGCACGATGCACAGTTTCCATGGTGCTGATGTCATTTTAATCACTGCTGTCTGCTCACAGAGCTTCCTGTTATGAGCACGTAGCAGCTCTGAAATGTCTTTTCTGGGATGGTCCAGACATCAGCAGGATGACAGTAGTTTGCTTTTATTGTTCCTGGGTGGATGGCTGCATGTAGGTGGGTGAGGTGAGGAACTTCTGTTCTTGTTTTAGCCAGTTGCAGTTGTGCAATATTAAGGAACAAAGATTAAAGAGTCATTTAAATTTTGCATGTATTAAGCCCATTTGCCACAAATGATTCGATTTGAGGTATATTTTGAAGCATATCAGGCTTTTCCTACATGGCACACAGCCATTGGCTTCTTAGCCTCATTCACACTGCCATTTGTATGAGGGGATCCTGCGCCAGTTTTCCACCTCCTCCTCTGTGTGAAAGCCTCAGAGGCGGCAAGAGGTGAAATTTCGCTCGGCTGATCCTCCTCTGGAGGTAGTATCAGGTGCGCAGTATTGGCGAACCGAACCCGTGTGAATGGATAAGCTGGCGTCACGTATAGAGGGTGTGTCGATCGGACGGTCTGATAACTACACGGGTCCTTCACTTACCAAATAAAAAGAAATGTCCCACAAAGCAACGTTACATGACCAAACAAAAGAAACATAGTAACTGTCTTTAGCAACTTGTATGAGGAAAAAATTCCACAGTTATATGTGGAGAAGCGACTGTCCTCCTGTCTGTCTTCTCGCCTGTCCTACTGACTCTTCCTCACATCTCTGCCCGAAAAACAGCGTCCGTCACTGGCAAAAAAATCACCAAGTTGTATTGGAAAAAAATCACCACGGTGGTCAGCCCTCCCGACCTAGTCTTCAGTGAACTTTCCGCTAGAAAACAGCCTCCCTCCCCACGGGTGACAGAGTCAGACAGCGTCCAGTTTACAGATGAATTTTAATTATGTAATTTAGAAAAACATAAATTTCATAACATAACTGGTCACTTCCTAGGATGTTTGGTAGGTCAGGATCTCAATCACTTCACATTATATCAGCATCCATATGATTATAAGCGGTCAGCAGGTACATGTTTAGATTAACAAGAGGACACTGGGGAAACATGTTGAAAAAAACACACAGACATCGTCATCATGATGTGTGCCGCCACGCCTCTTTAGGAGCCGCAGTGCCGCTGCAGTAATAATGCGGCTTCTCTTGTGTGAAAAGGGCTACTGATTCTAATATGGTTGGAAAATTAGCTTTGGTAATGCTTGCCAGTAGAGATTCATGATTGTCAGTAGCGGTAATTTGTATTAAATGTACCAAAATATCCCAACTGCATTGATAAATGTTAAATTAGGACTTAGAATTAAGTAACAACTTCAAGGTCAATATTGTTTTTCACTAACGACAAAACAACAAATGAACTGTGCATTTATATTGAACTAAGCTTTAGGAGCGGTCCACCTTAACTCTCCTCCATGTTAAGTCACATTCAGAGATTCACTTTAATGTGTGCTGGTGAAATGCAAATATCTGACTGTAAAGATGACTGTTTATTGTTTATTATTGTAAACTGTCAACTTGCTTTACTTGTGTAGTAAAGGCAGATGAATCAGCATATGATGCCCTGCAGAGGGATATACGGGTAAGGTTGGTTAGAAGAGGGTCAGCTGGAGTTCAGTGGTCGTCTTCTTTCTATATGCGGGTGCAGTCTGTTGTTAATAGGATTTCCATGTCTTTAGTCAGGAGTGGGCTACAAAGTCAGTTCATTATTACTTATCTACGACAGCAGAGGGACAGATGTTCTGCCATATAGTATCCTAACCTTGTCTTTTCTGCCATTAAATTGATTGGGAAAAGTGTTTGTACTTTGTGTGTAAAAGTGTATGTCATGTCAATGTCAAAGGGAAGTGTAATTACTGAAGGAGAGTGTCAGTAGTGCTGGTGTATGGTCAGTGGTCACAGACTTCTTTATTGAGGTCAGTTTGCTATATTGGAAGAAGTTGTGCTCCAGCAGAGAGAGAGAGAGAGAAGGAGAGAGAGAGAAGGAGAGAGAGAGAGAGAGAGAGAGAGGAGAGAGAGAGAAGGAGAGAGAGAGAGAGAGAGAGAGAGATGAATGGAAGACATAAATAATGTTTTATACTGCAATGTAATTTTCATATTTGAATGGCCTGCTTACTGCAAAATTGGACATAATTATATGTACAGTACTTCAGTGTGTGTGTGTGTCAGTGTGTGTGAGGGACTTTGGCATATTTTCGGTTAGCTGATAATGCGTTTATAATGACAGTTGCCTGCAGATAATGACAATATTCTACAGGTTTGACAGGAAACGCTGTTCTCTAAAAGCTACAATTACTTGTGTGTGTGTGTGTGTGTGTGTGTGTGTGTGTGAGTAGGGGGTAGGTTTTTAGTCACAGCTGCGTAAAAAAAAACTAGTTTGACCCACAACGCTGGACACACTGCAGAGATCAGAATATGGTGGTTGCAAGTTGGCCATTGGGTCTCGGTGTTAATATCGGTAACAACAACTATGACAAAATGTAATAAGTAAAAAATAAACATTTTGAAAATTACCCTGACTGAAGAACCCTGACAAAATATATTAATTTTCAGCAACAAATTAAAACCAAACAATAATGTGTGATTAACCAGTGGACAAATCCATTGGCTTGTTTCACCAACAGCAACATCTTATAATTCAGTAATGTTAATTGCAAGGAAAATTTGCCAATATTTTGGGTTTCTGGAAGAAGATTTCCAAAGATTTAAGGATAAAATGTATCAACAGTCTACCTAAAAAGCAGCGAGGCAGTGGCAACGAATCCACAGTGAAAAAAAACAGAAAACATGCAGACGGCATAACAGCCTAGCTTAAAGGTATGATAACACTAATGTCACACTATTATGGACCAACTATACAGATGCAATAACCATACTTTCATCCTTTATGTTAACTGCTACTGATAGGAACAAGGGAGGATTTCCAGATAGTAAAATTGTTGTGGCCCAGACCTTGCCAACACCAGACAGCTTCATCCTGCATGGAATGGCAGTTTCCTTGCTACAGTATCTGGGTTACTAATCTAAATCAAACATGTTATCTAGATGCAGTGTTCCTGGACTGAAACAAGTAAATTTAGTACTGCCCAGATTCACTATAAACATTTTGATTTTAAAACTCTCAACATTTGTCAGTCACTTTCATGGTTTGACTCATTTAAAAGGTTGTGAGCAGTGTGTTGTAATTAATTTGAAGAGCTGTATTGTAGACAACTGGACTTGTTTCAGTTTCTTGAAGATATTTCACCTCTCATCCAAGAGGCTTCTTCAGTTCTAACTAACTGGAGGGGAGTTGCAGGCTTTTAAACTCTGTGTGGGAGTGTCCTTACAGAGTCGTTAATGACACGTGTGAGCTCTTCCATAGAAGATATGCAAGGCTTATATTTCTGCTTGATGCTGGAGCTGGGCGCATTATTTCAGCCAAATTCAGCACAGAACAGAAAGGAAGGCCCACCGAAACAACAACATAACATTCTGTTAATTCATAATGAAATACTCTGTGTTGATGCCAGCTCAAAAATCTCAAAAAAGAGGCAAATCTAAGCACTTCTCCTAATCCTTAGGTTGGGAACAGAAACCTTTTGTTTGTATGCTATTGTGTTATAACACATACAACTGTGGTCGGGCGTGATTCTGTACTTATCATGGGAACTCCTAATCCTCATCCTCCTCAGTTTGTATATTAAAGACCTCCCAGAAACATGGCCTGCTATAGGTCTTCAGGTGTATGCTGAAGGCATAGTCAACCATTCTTCTGGTAAAACTTGTACTGTTGCAACTAAGCTATACTAAGCAAAAACTCTGACGTTTCAGTTTGGCTTCGTTTCTCCACTTTGTTTTTCTAAAATCATAGTAAAAAGATCTGTTAAACTATTAATGCTATTCTCTGCTGTTTTAACATGATAAGAAACTGCTGGACATTTGACTGTGCCTCCCTGTTTCTAAATTCAATGATATTCTCACATCTGTCCTGGTTTAACCACCTGATCCCAGTCTTTACACCTGGGCTTGGAAAATCTTGGACAAAACAGGAAATAATTAACCACTGCAATTTTCAGTAAATTTCAAGATTTTAAGTTTTGGAAACATTGATTTCCATTATGTTAATCTGTTAGGAGGTTTAAATGGACGTCAATATTCAAGAGATTACAGGGCTTTAAGGAGCAATGTTCCAGAACTTACTACCAGATAACTTAAAGTTTGTGCACCAAAAACAACCCCACATAGCGTGCAGCTCAGCTCGAGGACATAACACTGAAAAATTGCATACAATACTGGGGGCAGAGCCCTACTCATTCTCATTCTTATGCAAAAAGCTCAACTTCCCGGCTAAATAAACTGCCTGGATTTTCTGTGTTGTGGGGCCCATAGAGCATGTGCACTAGAGACCTTCCATCAACCAAGCCAGCTAACTTCTGGTTGAGCACCTGGCTAACTTAAATAGAGCTACAATTATTTAATCTTACAAAGTTACAAAATGCATTAATCACAAGGGTTTTAAAAATTATTAAAAAATGTTTGAGTCCTTTATGACGCAAGATTGTGCTGCAGTGTGATAATGTATAACTCCTGTTGGAACACTGTTGTTTCAGGATGTACTTGAAAAGTTTGAACCTGTCCTTCAAGATGGTTGTGCCTAAGCAAAGCAAGCAAGCTACTGAGAATCAGAATGATGTCTGACTGATAAAGTAGACAGCTGGATCAGTGGGTTAGAGGCTATAACTCAACACTCGTCCCTCTGTGCCCTTTTGGCTCCCACAAAGGATCAGGCAAGCCGGGAGACTGCCCTTTGGAGGCTCTGTCTGAGGCAAATTGTCAGAGGGATCGCCCACCTTTTCTATCAATTTACAGACCTTTTGTGCACAGGCAGCTCTGCTCTCATTACCACAGCCCTGGGTTCACACGCAATCTTTTAGATTCAATTAGCTTGGATGCGCAGCAAAATATCGAAGGGAGTTTTGCTCAAGCAAAGCCTCAAGGAAACTAGAAAAGGTCATGCCTCTGACTTCCTCTCTGAGAGGTACAGAGAGGTAGATGGAAGAAAAAATGTCACGTTCAGTGGGCTAAAATGCCATTTCATTCCCTGCAGTACTACACCATAGTGACCAAACTTCATTTCCCTCCTGAAAATATGCTGCCTGGAGCAACAAACTCTCAATTTAATACTTAAAACAGCTCGCTTTTAATATCTCAAGTATATTGTTCAAAGTTTAACAGTTCATTAATATTCAAACTCCAGCTCCTAGCCATTACTCACTGTATTGAAAAAAAGGCTGGTATTTCTCCTGCTATGGTAAGAACACAAACAGGAGGCGCAGCTCTGTGAAAACTACTGAGCAGAGTCCTGCAGTATATGGAACACACCCAGCTGTGCCATTGAAATTGGGGCCATTATTTTTTTGCTGAAGAAAATATTGGCTTTTGACAAGGCATTTAACATAGAAATGCTGTATTATGCATGCAAATCAGGCAGTTCTCTTGTTCGGTGTGCAAGGCCTTATTGAGGATGACCTTGGTGGACGACAGGTGTTAGAGGGGAAATAATATGTCTCCTGTCACCTGCAGGTGACATAAAATTCCCAATTAAACTTTAAGATGTCTGCATTCATGTGAACTAAACAAAACGTGGCTGGCATCAGTGATGAGGTTGACTTTTCTTCTTTTATGCAAGTCAGTGGATGTAATCAAATTTACTGTGTTATCGTAAAGATCTGAAGGACTGGGGGGGAGAATTCCAGGACACAAGTGCATTTATGTGTTCCCATGAAAATTACAGTAGTAGTTATGCTTAATAATACTGTATAACACTAGCTTGTAATAACAGGGTTCTACGGCTTTGAGACATTGAACATCAACAGACAATTTTATTTACTACACAATGGGTTTCTTAGTTTTAATCAATGCAGCCCACATCACTGTTGTCTAAGTACCTCGTACAGCTAGAATATGCCTATTTTTTATGCATTAGCTTTATTTCCATGGAGCATTTTTTATCTATCTATTTTTCTGATATTATTTTATTGTAGTCTATATTGTCTGTATTGACTCAGCTTTAAGCAGAGTGGAGGGTCAAGGTGGAGGAGCAGCATGTGGTCTGGTCGCATGTCTGAACCACATCAGGTCTTACAGAACAGGAGGCTAATGAAGCTGAACTGAACAACTACCTGCAAGTTCAATGATTTGCAATATTCACAGAATACAGTAGTATAATCGTCTTCAACATTTACCTTTTTTATTATTTTCTTTAATTAATGTTCAGTTCAGTATACTTACTCCAAAACATCAACGTGAATGGCATGCATGCTCTAATCAGCCTCTTTGACCACATGATGGCACATCAGAATGTGTAAGTTGCAGCCCCTGCACCAGCCCCACCATGACAGTTTATTCCAGGGCCTTTTCAGAGGAAGAACTACCAGGTCTGTGGGGATGCCAGCCATTCCACACTCATGCATTGCAGAAAAGAGACTCTATGTCTCTCATGCTTCACTCCTGGTCCTTGGAAGAGAGACTGCAACAGACATGGGCAGGGTCAAATGGGTTACCGGCTAGAGCCAGCCTTTGAAAAACGAAAACACCCACATTTGGAGAACAGATTCAGGATACATGGCTTGTGCCCTGAATAAGGAGGCTGAAGGTTTACTCAGAAAAGCCAGAGCAATTGTACTGATGAGTACCTCATCAGGAGGATGAGTTGTGCTGGTTGGCTGTAGAGGGTAGTAGCCCCACCCCAAGTGCATGTATGACTTGACACAACTGCCTATGAAGAAAAATGCATCTCCCTTGTCCTTGTGGTGCCAGGCCAGCACGACGAAATCATCATTGGTTGACATGTCCTCAAGCAACTGATGCATAATGACTACTGGAACCTCATATCTACTGGATGCAAGCATTCACTTCATGACCATGTGCACTTTCCTAAATATTTTGTCATGCACCACCAGATGGAGAGGTGACCTGGATCTGGACAAAATTTGCACTGGTAAGCTGCCCGATGCTGTTACAATACTCCCTCAGCATGAACACCTAGTGTGGGGCAAGCTCTCCAGCAAAGTGCCTTTGTCTCCAGATAGCATGATCATGAAGCTTTGCACCTCCAAGTCCAGACCGTGATACATCTGTGTTGGACGGGTCATCCCAGTGGGTGCCCTACACCAAAACCAATCACCCCGAAGCACTCAAATGTTTCTGATATATAACATTGTGTTGCTTTGGAAGATCTGAGCATCCAGCAGGGCTCCTGTAAGATGGAGAACAGGAAGCCAGAACAGGTCATTAGGCCAACCACCACTGATACTGACTTCAAAGACAGGCTCCTTAACCTGGGTTTCATCAACTTTGACATGAAATCATGCCATACCCCAGCCTCCACGCTAAGAGGTAATTTGTTGAGCTTGTTGAGGAGTATGAGGACATTTTTTCCAGGTATTCGCTTGACTGTGTCGAAGCTAAAGGGTTTGTTCTATCACATTCGCCTGACAGATGACCACCTGTTCTGCAAGCTATACAGAAGAGTGCAACCTGCTCATTACCAACAGCTCAGGCAGGTACTTGCAGACATGGAGGATAAGGGGATAGTCTGCAAATCTATGGTCTGGAAGAAGGATGGTGGACTGAGGCTTTGTAAGAATTTAAGGTGGCTGAACACACAGACTCTGAGGGATGCTCCCTCACTAAGCAGACTGCCTTGCAGAACTTCAGGACATCCCCATGTGTGAGGAAGACAAAGTACACTGCCTTCTCAGTAGGCACTTTCAGGTCCACAGAACATTGTGGTAGATGCACTGAGTCCTTAGACTACAATGTGACTGTTCATGTGACAACTACCTATGTACCTTTCCACCTGATGATTGGCTAAGGCTTCCAGTCAGCATTATGTTAAAGTCTGTACTGCACTCATTGTGGCAGTAACAGTAATAGTCACTGTGATGGGTTGAGGGGATGGACGATGTAAATATCGCCCCTGACTTACCTGGACCACAGCCTTCTAACTGCTTTTGATCCTTTTTATGGATAGTTTGTACTGAACTAAGAGATGAGATCTTTTGATCAAATGGTCCAGAGAGTCGAAATGGGATGATGTCCTTGTACATCCTTGTGTTGAAGTTTGATAAGTGTTAATATTTGTAACCAGGTGATAAAATCAGATTTATCACCTAAGTTTAATGTAGTTTTCAGGGTTCATTAATGTCAATACATGTGTTTTTTGTTGTTTAATTTTGTGCGTAACATTTTGTGCGTAACAGGATTGCCTGTTGTTGCGGATTATGGTCACAAGGTGGCAGTATAAATAGTAGTAATGTTATTATTACCGCACCAGGTGAATCATGGTCTTTCCTCCTGTTTTACGTGTAGACAACGTGGTGAAGGGTGTTGAGAGCTGTAGTGTGAAGTAGTAGGTAAATAGACATATCTCTTGTAAAATATCCATGTGTAAACATGTCAAAGAGTTTGTCGATATTTGAACAAGATGGGTTGTTTTAGGCACTGTTGGAGTTTATGTCCTGGCGTTTTGACCATGCGTCCTTGACAACTGTGTTGTATGTTCATGTTAATGTTGAGTGAATAAAACCTCACTATGCTTTTACTTCGTCACTAGAGAAATGCACCAGTTTACATTGTATTTAACTCTGTTCAAAGGTGACTGAGTGACTTTGTTAACTTGTGCAGTCTCCAGGAAGTTCCATGTGGGTTTGGAGAAACTAGGGAAGATTCCTTGTGTTTCCTGTGAAAATGTATTGCACATTTTTTGTGTGCATGGTTATGGTTTATGATGTAAAATATCTATTTGACAGGCTGTATTTTCTGTTATCTGTCATTAGCTGTATGCCACTGCCGCATTTTGTGTATTTCTTTATTTTGTAAATTGCCACAAAATGTGACACTGTTAAACGTGACCTGTTCCAATTTTTTGTCAGCAATAAACTTGCAGCTAAACGAACCGCAGAAGTAAATGTCTCCTGTGTGGCATCTAATTCCACGGGCTACATATTGAAACATCATTAGAATTTCACCATAATGCCCCTATCCTCATTATCGGTTTTGGTTTTAATCTCCTGCCTGTGTGTGCGAATCGTTTTTGAGAAACTGCAGTGGTCTGCTTTCTGTAATGTAATATCTGATCCATCCTGTGTGAGTCCTGTAGAGACTTGGGTTTGCTAATTTGAGTTTTCAATAAGTTTCAGTTTTAAGGTAACAAGCTAGGTTGTTAAAGCTAGGGTCTGTAATGTTGTTCAGAAACACATTTTGTTATACTGGGTGAAATGATCCTGCTATCCTGAGAGTAGTCAATACATTATGTATTCAGAAAAAGGAACAAAAATAATCGGACCTCTGTGGCAGCTGTAGGACTGAGGAAAAGCTGACCAATCCGTGCTATCCGGCCCGAATAGCACGGATTGGTCAGATGCACGGATTGGTCAGATGCCTTCATGTCTCGTTCTGTCCCTCCCTCCTCCGCGTGTGCACACGTTACATTTTACTGATGCCGGAAATATTCAGCACGCTCCTCTGCAGAAATACGGAGTTGCAGGAGAAGACGTTCATTTGGTTACAATGGCAGAGAAAATGCAGCCAGCGTTACTTGTAACAGCTCACCCCGCTAAAAAGCAAGGAAAAGAAAGTCTGAGGCAGAAAAGGCTGCCACGAAAAAGAGACTGGATGAAGAAAGAAGTCGACGGAGTCAACTTAGAGGAGGTGCCACTTTCAAATCTTGCTAGCTCTCTTGCTAGCTCTCCAGGATTGTAGACCCTAGCTTTAAGTGTTGAGATGGTTTAATGTTTGAATTGTGTTTTTAACACTAGAACGGCCGGAATTCCAACATTACAAAACGGTCATTTTGACCGCTAGATTTTAAACTCTGTAATCTCTCATGTTAACACCCAATTGAGTGATGAATGCATTCATTGTGTCATGATATTTTTCTTAAAACGAAGTAACACCAAAATGTACATTTTAACAAGTTTAATTATACATTTATCAATATTCATATCATCGCACATAGTAAACCGTAATTGTTGCATATATTTACACACAATTTAATAGCTTGGTTTCACGTGACGTCACATTGCTGCTTTGCGAGAGCGCGAAATTCAGATGGAGGGCAGGAAGTGAATTTGCTGAGGATCTGCCGTATGAAATATCTGAAAATGTCTATGTTGTGTGTTGTTTACGGCTGCTCCAACTGCTCTAACCGAGAAAAGGGAAACAGGTTTTATAGAGTACCGAAGATTGTCATTCACAAAGGAGAGAAATGCAAAAAGCTAACAGAACAACGCTGTAAAAAGTGGATTTTGAACCTACGTCTGCAGTCTGGAGGAGCAGAGTCTGCTAATGCCTGTGTCTGCAGCGACCACTTCGTCGGAGGTAAGTTATGTTAGCTAGCTAACTTGGTTTTTGTGGCTGTGTTTATATAGCATTAGGTTGTCGTTAAATGCTCATTTGCTTAGTAATTATTATGAAGTTACCGGTAGTCTAATATGGACTTCATTGGGACTTTTTAGGTTGTCCTAGCGCTCTGGGTGACGTAGAGTCGGTAGACTGGGCTCCGACTGTCAGCCTCGGTTACCAAAAGACTAAGCCCAAATCCGAGGCATCTCTTCAACGAGAGCAGAGGATGAAGCACAAAGAAGACCAACAAAGACAGTCGGAATGTGCAGAGGCTATGTTGGATCTCCTGCAGACAGCTGAGAGCCCGGATCTAACGCAGACAGCCGACTGCTCCGAACCGATGCAGCCAGCTGACAGCAACCCACGATCAGAGGGCATCAGCGTGAATGGGACATTAAATGATCATGGTAAATTATTGTACTGATGTGTAACCAGCATTATTATCACCGTAAAATACCAAATAATAGCCGTGGCATTTATTTATTTCAATCACTTAACAGACCAGGCGGCAATTTGGGACAGGCGTTTAATTCCTTCCTCTGAAAAATCTGGGATGAAAATGTCACAAACTTCTCCAGCTTCTCTGAATTCTCTGGCATCCTTCTGGGCAATAGTTGTCTTCTGCAAGTGAAGTTTTTGCGGTGGAGGAAACGATTCATCCAACCAGCTCTCGCTGCAAACTCCTCATCTCTGCTGTCACTCCCGGTGGCGGACATTTTGTTTGTCCATCGCCCTTATTATTTTTTTGCTGCACCGGAGCCATGGATCATCAATGTGATACTGACTGACAGAAAGCAGCACAACACGTGAAAAAGGCGAAGAAGAAAAACGTGCAGTGTCAGTGGTCACGTCTTCTTCCTTGATTTTGTACAAAAAAATAAATAAGACCCGGCATTTATTTGGAACCAGCGGTTATTTATGAAAATATTCAACTGCACCCAGCGTTTAAAGGGACCCTGCGGTTAATTCATACCTGGCAATGGTAATTTACGGTAAATGTTACAAATGTGATTGTCAGAAAATCACCCTGTATAATTGGGCCAGAGAACTTGCATGTTTGTAAAAAGGTTGTCAAAAAGATAACTCACACACAACAATTCACATAATTCATATTCATGAATTAACTAATTATGCTCCCCACTGCTATTTTGCAGGCTATGCAGATGCCGGATGCCAGACTGAGCTAACGATGGATGACATTGAGAAGATGGAGGATGTTCTGAGACAGAACACAACAGAGCTTGGAGATCTTCGAACCAAAGCACTGGACACACAGTTCAACCAGGAGTCCTTTGAAAAAAATGAAGATAAGACTAAGTTCTACACGGGGCTCCCCAACTTCTTAGTTTTAATTCAGATTTTTGAGCTGTGCAAACCCTACATCACCTGTGGTCCTATGTCTGTGCTGTCAAAATTTGAACAGTTCATTTTAGTTTTGCTGAGGCTGAGACTAAATCTCCCACTGAAAGATTTAGCTTTCAGGTTCAATATCTCTCTGTCCACTGCTTCTAGAGTTTGGCATAAAATAATTGACATACTTCATAAAAGGTTAGAATTTCAAATTGAGTGGCAAGAGCGACATGTCCTTCAAGCTACAATGCCAATGGGATTCAGACAGGCATTTGGATGTAAAGTTGCTGTGATAGTTGACTGCTTTGAAGTTTTTATTGAGAAGCCCTCTAACTTACTAGCCCAAGCACAAACGTGGTCAAACTACAAGCATCACCATACTGTAAAATTTCCGATTGGTGTTGCACCCCAAGGCTATGTCACTTACATATCTTGTGCCTGGGGAGGGAGAGTCAGCGATAGACAGATCACAATAGAGAGTGGCCTCCTAAAAAACCTGTTACCTGGAGATATTGTCCTGGCAGACCGTGGGTTCAATATTGGCGATAGTGTGGGATTTTACTGTGCTTCACTACAGATACCTGCATTTACCAAGGGGAGAAAACAGCTGTCAGCGTATGAGGTGGCAGAAACTAGAAAAATAGCAAATTTACGTATTCATGTTGAGAGAGTCATCGGTTTAGTAAGAAGGAAATATCAGATTCTGCAAAGCAGGGCTATGCCCATAGAGCACATGGCAACAAAACCAGGTGAGGCACTAGCATTGATTGACAAGATTGGGGTTATTTGCTGTGTCTTGTCTAATCTTTCAGAGTCTGTTGTCCCATTGGAGTAAGGAGGTGGGGAAGAGAGTGAGAGAGTGAGGAGAAGAGAGGAGGGAGGGGGGTAGGAATAATCAATCAGTCCAGTACCTGAGCCCTGACACATATCAGTCTGTAAATATGTAATGTTAATGTAATGTAACGTAAATATGTTTTGAAATGTAGTATTTTTAACCACTAGTCTTATTGTACTGGCGATATGTATTATATATGTAATGAAATGGATTCCAATGTATTATTGCACACTATGTTCTTGTAGTTATTATAACAATTGTTGAAAAATCTAATCTTGTAAATAAACCACCATTATTTTTCTGTATTATTATTATTCTGTCTTCTCAATGGCATTTAATCTTTCCAATAAACATCCTTTCATCACATTACACATGTACGTTTGTAACTTGCTGTCCCAGTATTTCTGGAAGTATACTGTTTTTAAAAAAGCACTCAACTTTAGGAATCACATCATCCCAAAGTTCAAGATCAGGCAAAATCCTTTCTACAAAAATGTCAGTGCGGTTCCACACAACAAAGTCACAGTACTCAGCATCTACAATGTGAAGCTGTGCCTGAACTTGGTAGTAGCAGTCATGACTCCGGTCCAGCATGACCTTATCCCCATCATTGATGAGGCAGAAGCCCTTTATCCCAGCACACAAGCGCAGATCAGCTTCATCTTGGTGAGAGTGTGGGTACTAAAATCACAGTGAGAAGGACATGTGAACAATAGATTAGCAAAGATATTTCCTGCCTTTTTGCTCAGCTGAGGACTTGAGACTCAACTCAAGACTCGAGATTTAGGGACTTTACTACAATAAAGACCGGAATATCACCTTAACCTCGCAGATGACAGTTCCGTGACAGTCACAAGCAACAATCCCATCAGGGGAGGACCCCATGTATGGCCACTTGGGGTTCAGCCAGAGACCACTGTCCATACAGGAGAAACCTGCATGCTCCCGACCCATCAGCTTCTCATACGCTCCTCTGGCTTGTGCTTCATGTTTGCATCCATAACTGTACACAGTACACATGCAAAACATGAAAAGGAAATTATTACTTAGTATTGGATGTGTAGAGCCAGTTCAGTGATTTAAATGCTTAAATGCCACTACCCTACCTTTAAATAATTTCCCAGTCTGGGATCAATAACGTTATTCTATTCTATTCTACCCTAACCCCTATACTTAGTTCTACTCCTGCATAACCCTAGCCTTATAACCCTATAACTAATGTTGACCCTTCGGGGCTGTCCATACCATGAATTAACTATGAAAACAGTAAACATTTGTTTTAACTGAAGAAGGTCTGCAGTAGATGGCAGAGTATGGACCACAGCTTTATAGTTGTGGTATGGACTCTCCTCCCACTTAATAGAACACTTTTTTATTTACAGTTCTTAATGTGGACAGCCTCATACCCCAAACCTTACCTCTGCCTTACCCTAATTCAAACCCTAAATACCTTGTAGCGGCTGTGGTGAACCTATATGCTTCTGGGTAGCATATGGCCTTGATCAAGCTCTTGGATGGTTCATGGGGATTGGTGTTAAGAACTTGTTTCAGCTTGGAGGCAGTTATGCGTCCAGCTCTTTGCCTAAACCAAATCCTGCTTGCACTCTGACTTCGAGTTGCCCTCTCTACAGCCTGGATCTGGGATGGGGTGAGCTCTTCTAGCTGGAAATGCTGGCATAGCTTTCCAAGCTCTGTGGGGGGTAGCTGCAGAGTCTCTGGTGTTCTGTATTCAAGAACAGTTTTAGGAAGCATGCTAGACTTGGGGATGAATTCTTTGTGGTAAGGCTCCCATTAGTGCTGCACTCCTTGGACAGTTTTTGCTTAAGGTCTCAAAAAAAACTAGCATATGTTTCTGACTCTCTCGTCACTCTTGGGCATAGAAGTGATTTCCAAACCTTGTGTGCAGTTGTCCTGCCATCAGTGGAACAGTCAAGCTTTTGTTTTTTGGATTTTGCAGAGGAGAAGTCGATCAGAGCTACTGGAGCAGCAGGAATCTGAAAATAAGTAAACACAAAGAAGATCATTATATTCCATAACATATCTATATGCAGTATAAATCTGGCGTTTATCCGATGGCTGTGAGGAAAACTGGTAAGGCTATCACCACAAGATTGAGATGCCAAACTGTGTTTATGTAGATTAAATCTAGACGAAGACAAGCAATCGACTTGTCTTCTGTATATTGTGTCCTGATGAATTAACCAGAGCAAACACAAAGGGACACAATATAAACATTTATTTATTAACATCATAATTTAGCCTACTGTTACACGGTGTCCCAAAAATAACATTCTCTGACCCATTTGGTTTGCTGTGAACGTGTCACCCTACCTTTTTTACATGTGATGGCATCAGCCACTTGCACTGCTCTGTTGTGCAGGAAGCTGTATCTCGCATTTTTACCCCAGCTTCAACGGAAAAAAGAACTGCTCCTACATGAGAACATGATTCTGACAGTCTGTGAATAGAATACAGTAAGACATTTTTTTAAAACCTCAAATGCAATCTACACCAGGGGCAAAGTGCAAATATATCAGCATATTTTGATGATGTGCAATATAGCCTAATTATACTAAGATATTATAATTATACTTACCCTGCCATGCAATTGCAATGAGCTGCAATGACTTCTCCATCCTTCTTCACAATAATCCATGTCTTCAGAGGTGTTTCGCTTGATCTCTGAGAGTGGTTTACCTTGAAACATAAAATACTGTCAGGCTAACGTCGCCGTTAAGATGTGTTGCATGTTTGTTGACATTATAGCCGCTACTGCTAGCATCTAGCAACACATAAAACAATATAAGAACAAACACTCACCCTGGCGAAGACCAAACGATGATCATCGTGGAGCCGCTTGGTACCGAGGTTGTGGACCCAGCCGCTGACAAAAAAGTTGTACGCCTCCAGACTTTTATAGGTCTTCATCTGCTGTCTGGTGTAGTACGATGTCTGAAGGACCAGATAGTTTGTAATGTCGACAGCCTCGACTGTCGGCAGATCTTTAAGTTCTACCGAGAACTCTCTCATTTTCATTAGGTACGGGTCACGTCCAACATATCTGCTTATTAATTCCTTGTACCTATACCTTGAAACTGGATCTAAATCCGTACAATACGGACTCTCTGCAATGGTGTCATTCATAGATGTATTCTCCATTTTGTACTTCCTGCCCTCCATCTGAAATCACGCCGCCTTCCCGCGTCATCAAAAACTTACGTGACTGAAACCCAGCTATAGAGAAATCTCAGAACAAGAAAATAATAATTAAAAGTAACTTATTTGATTATTAAACAATTCATTTTAATTCTTAATAATATATAATACAAAATAATAATAATCGAAAAAGCTGGAAACGAGCTGCTCTCATACAAAAAAAAGAGCCATTCCGATCACTGGTCACAGTCTCCACAGATTACCTCCGCTGTCCTCGCACGGTCAGCACACACGGGCTTGTGGCATTCCAATTGTCCGACGTTTGGTTCCGTTTGCAGCTCTTTCGGACCGGCACTGCCTCCGTGTCCGTGTCTGCTGCTGCTGCGGTGGTTGTTTCCGCTGCTGCCCACCATGTGCCGACTGCCGCGGCCGCTTTCCCCTCCATGTATTCTGCCCTCAGCTCCTCTGCCAGCTGCTGTAGGACTTTCCTCCGGGCTCTCCTGCTGCTGGTGCTCCTTGAATAAGATGCGGGCATTGATCCCAGCCAGGTCGAGGAGGAGGAGGATGTTATAGAAGATCTTCACGTACCGCTTGTGACGAGTACTCCCTCGCATCTGGTCCGGGTCCTCGCCATACTTTGTGTTGTTGTAGTACATCACAGACTTTGGTTTTGCCTTCGCCCCGCTAAAGGTGCCCACACCTGTGTGCACGGTCCTGGGGATGCAGACATTCGTCCTCGGCTATCCCTGGTACACAGTCCGAGTCGCATCACTTCAGCACCGAACAGCTCCACTGGCTGTTTCACGGAGGGGGGAACTCCCGTTTTTGTTTGCCCATGGTGCCAACCAGGCTATAAAATGCAGCTATATAATAATTAACTCACAAGTAGATTCGCAAGGAAGCGCAGCTGGAGACCGCTAACACAGTTAGAGACAAGAGAGACAAAGAGAGCAGCAAACCGCGCGAAAAATTAAACAATGAAACCCGCAAAATGATGAGCGGTCAATATGACCGCTGATGGCCAGAATAGAATTAAATTCAGACACTTTTAGGAAAAGTCATGAAAGGGCAACACTGCATTTCTTAATTCAACAAAATTATTGCACATATAAATTTGAAAATGTTTAAAATGACCGTCTTGGCCGTTCTAGTGTTAATGTTGAAATATTTCTATTTTCATATACAAAGGTAATGAAACTTGGGTTGAGTAGTTGTCAATTTAGATTTATTTATGTTGACCAATTATTTAATTTATTTTCCTTGGGTGTTTATATCATGTTTGTCTTGTGCTTAATGTGAACTTTTGTTGGGTTTTTTTGTAATTTAAATGTTATTGAGCCAAATCGATCATCTACATTTCACAATTTGAGTGTAAAAAAAAACTTTTTCTAACATGGCCAGAGGAGAGGCGCAGCCTGAAACACACAAAACTCACGCTGTATGTCTGTATTTCTGTTTCACCACAACAGTTGCTGAGAAAATGACAACCAGAGACCCAGTACTGCCTACTGTGTCTTCCTTCTGTGGCCCACCTGAACACAATGCAGATATAACTTGCACATGGGTTACACCCACAGCAAACAGATGTTCATCTGGCAGATGTCTGAACACCAACAAAATCTACTGAAGTCCATACTGTCTCACAATCACTACTGTGCCATCAGTGAGGAGAAATGTTGCATCAAGTAAGTTAACTACTGTATCTTGCTCGTCTCTGCTCATTCAAATGACATACAACAGCACACACCTAATACAAATCAAATGTATTTATATAGCCAAAAATCACAATCACAGTGCCTCAATGGGCTTTACAATCTGTACAGTGAACAACATCCTCTGTCCTTATGCCCTTGATTCAAGTGAGGAAAAACTTTCCATGTTGGGAAAAAAAAAGATGGAAGAAACCTCAAGAAGAGCCACAGAGGAGAGACACCTCTCCCAGGATGGAGAGACATGCAATAGATATTTCATGTACAGAACAGAACAATAAAATCACAATTTACAAGTTGCATTTACAGAATATCTGTTACAAATTATGATAAATGTGAAGTGTGTAGATCCAGGAGAGCACTCAGCAGGCTGAGTGAACGCCAAGTGGTGCCCGAGCCACACAACCTCCTCTCACTGTGGTGACCTGGAAGAGGGCAGGCCTCACAAGGTAATTAGCATTAAAAAAGATAAGTCCAGAAAGTACAGGCTGCCCTGAAGTACAGACATACAGATATAATGAGAAAGAAAACACAGGAGAAAACACAGGAGAGCAGTGTTCCAGTGGAGCTCAGGGTATGATGATCCATATCCATCAATATGTGAGGCATCAGGAGCCAGGAGAGGTAGATGGTCCCAGGGGCCTGTGGTCCATCCGAAGGGAGCCTGAATGAAAACAGAGGATAAGGAGGAGGAGGAAGAGGAGGAGGAGGAAGCTATAGAGAGTGAGAGAGCGACACAGCTGCAGCTCCTGGGAACAGAAAAAAAACAAAAGTAAGAGAAATACAATGTTAGTCAGAATAAACAGATTGTTTCTGAGTTAAGATTTAAAGGCATCCATGGAGCAGGATTGTCTGATGTCAGCTGGGAGGTTATTCCAGAGGAAGGGGGGACAATTTTGAGAGCGTAATGCACAAGGTGGAATATATGGTAATGAGATCTGACATATATGATGAGACAAAGCTGTGTACAGTTTTGTATGTCATCTGCAGCACACTGAAGTTTAATCTTACATGAATTGGTACGTTACAAGCAGGTCCATAACTCTGTGATTTGAGATTTCTTACAGCTGAGTGTCGTCTGCATAGCAGTGGAAATGTATTCCATAACTCTGAACAATTTGAATAATTAAATACAGATTATAAATATAATACAAAATATTGTTAACCATAGTGTGAACTGCAGCTTCTAGAACCAACATGTGGAACTTGTTTTAATGGACAAGTAATCTCCCTCACACACAATGTGAAGACACACTTACACAGACAAACACATGCTATTCTGTATCCTACACGTACATACATACATATGTTGGGACCCACACCACATGGTTCCGACAATAGAGCACCCTGCCTGCAGACCAAAGCATAAATGCGGCCTCTCTTGCGCTTACAAAGTGAGCAAAGCAAAGTGCACCGAACCGAACATCCAATAGGTGATGCCTTATTGTCACAAACCCCCCCGGGTTTGAAAAGTCTCTGAAAAGTGCTCTGGAATGCATTGTCAGTTCCTCGGCAACCGGATACACAGAGAAGATAAAAACAGCTGCACACCTGTTTCATAGCATTCCCATCCTAACAAGTTGGTGGAAGCTTCATCTTTTGTATCTGCAGCTGTTACTGAAAGGGAGCACACAAACCTTTGGATTTCACCTGCCTAGGCCTCAGTCTTTCATCCCCCTGAACGAGCCAAAACTGCTCTGTGTTTACCAAACATGTTACAGATCCAAAGAAGACACTGTACAACCAACCTCTCTCATGCATGCAGAAGGAGGTTTCCCCTCAGAAAACGACACTTTGACCCATTCCTTTGCCACGTTGACTCCTATATTTTAACAGCCACTGCAGGAGGCTGCAATGCCTTGAATCCACACCAAGAAAGTGAGCTGGATGAAAGAAGACGCGCACTACAAATGTTCAGGCTTAAAAAGAGTTTATTTACAAAAAAAAACACTATTCAACAAAGAAAGAGGTGTGTACAATAAGAAAATGTGGTCTGTAGCTAAGTCATTCTGGCTCCTCCACAGCACAGCCACCCAATCCACTGGCACCAGCAGCACCTTATATCAACCGGCCTAAGTGGCAAGTAGGATCAGGTGTGGACCTCCACACATGGGCAAGGAGGAGGGGGAGAAAGATGGCTCTACAACAGGTTGTACTAACTTGAACACTGTCAGCATAAACACACATCTGGTGTTGTTTTTCAGACAGAGCACCAAAACGTCTATAGGCAACACACAAGAACTAAACTGGTCACCTTACCTGCGAGACAGTGCATCTGCCACTATGTTGTTGGCTCCCTTCTTGTGATGAACCTGGATGTAATATTCCTGTACTAACAGAGCCCAGGGCATCAGGCGCTGATTGTAGTTGCATATCTGGGCCAGGAACACAAGAGGGTTATGGTCAGTGTACCAATGTGTACCACAACCACAGTGGATGGGCTGGAGTCTACGTACAGCTTGAAATGCTGAAGAGAAAAGAGCATGACTAGTGACTCCCTGCCCATGGTATATACTCTACCATAGAGAAGGAGTCACTAAAGTTGTGCTTAAACTTAAAAGATAAATAACACACAGGATGGCTTACACCACTTGTTTGCCATCCTAAATACAAAGAAAGCTGACGCAGTGGGACCTCGCTTCGTGGTGACAATGGCGAGACCAATGCTGTTTATTCAATCCTTCATTCGTTGGAAAGGAAATGACTCAGGCACTGTAACAGAATTAACCCTACGAAAACCTGTACAGAAACAAGGTGTGCCTTCAGCTTTAAGAGCCAGCAAACATGGCAAGCTCCAAGGGCTGTGACTGTGCTTGGCTAAACCATTTTCTGACAAATATTCAGCCTCTTTATTCATCACCACCCTTTTAGGGAACTAGTGCATTGCGCGTAGGAAGTATGTATTTCTATAGAAAAGTGGTAGGTTAAGTAGTGTTTTCATGAATGGCCAAATGAGGCTGTGTTTGAAGGTGGGACATCAGGGATATAATTGGCCATACTTTTGATTTTACCATTATATTTCACCTTAAAAACTATTTACTTTGTCTTGTTTGGTGTCATTATTTTCAGCACAACCTCACATATGTGACTGTAGTTATTTTTTCAGTTTGACATACTGTATTAACACAATTGGAACTAAAATCACATAAAACATAAAATCAGAGTAGGAAAAAGTTAGATTTTTTTAATATGTTTAACAAACCATTTTTATTACTTATAATGCACATATAAATTGTTGTTTGCTAAATGTGTCCATAAGTGTTTGAAATTTACAAAGTTTATTAACTATTTACATTTAAATGCAGGCAATGCCTCAGGCTCAGGTCTACCTGAGCTTCTCCAGCTCAATGGAGAGCTGCACTGCCTGCTCCACATTCAGCAGTCTCCTCATTGTTTTGACTCACAACACAAAAAAACGACTACACTACACACTAAACACACTACACCAAACACTACATAACACACTAACTATACACTCCAAACACGCTATATGTCACAAATCTTTCATCTCTCAAAACTCGCAATCTCTATTGCGGACACTTTCGTGACAAAAGCCTGTTTTAACCGTTTCTTCATGCACCAGACACAATGCAAACGTGACGGCACTGTTCACGAAAAAGCGTGGCGGACATTATTTACCATAAGTCCGGTTTTGGACATGCCGTCGCGTCTGTCGTCTCAGAAGGTGGGCCCTGGGGGTGGGCTAGCAGCTAATGTTAGCTACACACGAACATCCACAGATTCCTATTCCAGTTTGTTGTCCTTGCGTATCCAGATCTCCTAAGACCCGAACAGACTCGGTCCGGACTCATTTAGTCTCATTAATCCACAACAGTCAGTTTAGATGCACAGAACGGAACCGAACCGCCGGCAAAATCCCGGTCCAGCTCGCGCCGCTGCAGGTATAAATCCACTTGTTTCTTCTGGTGTGTCGTGGAGTCGGGCTCTGCAGTGATTGGCTCTGGTGCGCACGTGGCTATGGTGGCTACGGTTGACAATGCTAGCGGAATTGGTAAAGCAATTATGAAATAATTTATTAACGGTATCATTGCAGTCCAAACAAATCTGACGTCGCATACCTTTAAACCACGCAGCAGCCATGTTGTAAGTCTCAGGTCAGTCTGATCCTGATCTGCAAAGATATTTGAGGAACACACACACAGACAGACACACAGACAGACAGAGATTCCTTGCTTTTATAGAGAGATGGACAGTGATAGGCATGTTACTTAATGGGAGCAGCAGAGCCATCTTCTATGTCATGCTAACTACATCACTACACTGCCCATCAGGCAGGTAGGACAGATGTGACTCAATATATGACAATGTTTTTGGTTTTACACAGCCTACAGCCTCCTGTCTACACTCGACAGAAGCGTCAGTTTGGTACACTGTACTCCAGTCCTCATCACTACCACCTGCTGTGCAGCCCACTTGCGCATCAACTGTAGTGGACATTCTCCTTTGAGAGTTAGACAGTTGCCAATTCTCTGAAGAATTTTAGACTCAGCATGATGAATCAGATCTCTTTAATACATGCAGCATGGAGAGAAAATCCTAAGTGTTCTCTGTAGTCTTCCAAATGTTTTTCGACTTGAATACAACAGAGTAGGGGTCACATTCTTGTATGACAGTTGATAATTACTCCTTCCCAAAACAATGACCCCCTGATGTTTGAGTTGATCATGCCTTACTCAGGACAGATGTTTTATTAGGACAGTAAATGTCATTCTATCCACCTTCCACCTCAGGCAGAGAGAATTGCCCCTCATATGACTTTCTGACCCTTACATCTTGAAGGGGAATTGCCCCTCCTCCTCTCACATCCTGAGAAAGTCTTTACAGCACATTGATTACTGAATGGATAACTATGTAATTTCTCACACAACACGCCATTGTCAACAAAAATGTCTGCTTCTCAACACCCTTGCTAGCGTGCTTCTCAGCAGTAGTTTAACACTTAGCTAAGGATGGATCATCAAAATGCTTTGGATTTGATTTTTTTTTTTTTTTTTTTGCCACATTTGATTGCAAAGTTATGTCACTAGTGTTTAATTGTTGTGGAAGATGCACACAGGCATTGGATTTTGTCTTGATGGGGCTAATAACAAATCCATGGTAGCTGTTCTTTTGGCAGGGTGAATGGCCTTGATTTTGGGAGGTTTTTAATTTCCCTGCTAGGTTTAAGGCAGTGGGTTCTGCTTAGGGAATCCTTTGTTTCATCTAAAGTGTGAAGGCGAATGTAGGGCTGGGCGATATGGCTGATGTGTATCACGATATAAGTGTTTTATATCAGTCAATTTTTTTTTTACCTATTTGAAATAAAAAAAAAATTAAATAACCCTTTAAATGATGACTACTGGTGAGATTTTTGAAAAAAAAAATCATTTTCAGGATTTCATAATCAGAATCTAAGACATGAGACAAAATAGTGTAGAAGTTGACATTGCTGCTTGAAAATATGTTTTTTTAGAACTTTTTTACCTTTATTTTCTTTATTATTGTAGATTTTTTATGGAAACAGAATCTGTTTCAGAAGTCACTGGGCCACATGACATGAAAGCTATTGAGAAAAAATAATAATGTCTGCATATTAATATTCATATAAAATAGAGGAAGCACTAAAGTACAATATAAATAGGTGTGTCTCATTTGTCCAGTTTACTAATACAATTTACTGCTGGATTGGAGTCACTGGGTCACATGACATGGAAGATATTAACACTGCAATTATGTTGTATTAATATATTTATGCTAAGTAATTTAATGACGGTCCCTAAATCAGTTTCCAGTGATTCAGTGCGAGGCTCTGGGAGGTGAGCTAACCGTCCTCCTGCTGCTAACACTGGGTGAACCTCAGTAAAGTCTCGGCTGGACCCGAGTGAATATCCACCGAATCTCCAAACTAAAACTAACTTCACCCAGGTTCAATGAGTCGCCTGTTGCAGCCTTTGAATAGGATGACGAGGATTTCAGTCACTCAACTTAAACGGTGACTTGTAGAAATTATACATATAGCAGTAATGACAATAATAATCGATATCAAGATAACTTAGGGTGTAGTGCTTTCACTGTGTACAACTTCAATTCGCTATTCGCCCGGCAAAAATCGTGTCAGCAGCGCTGAAAATCCAGCAGAATGCATATAGGAGAAACACTGTCTGAAATACTGCCAAACTGGTGACATGACCTTTCCTCTTATATCCACAATTTCCTCTCGCGCTGTCGCACTCATTTTCTCCTTTCACTCCATGCCGTTCTTTTTGTTGAAGCAGTTATGAGGCACGATGGCTAAACATGAAAGTGCTACTGTGCATGTCACTCAACAGGTTGTTGCTAGGTTACCAAAGAGCGAGTGAGTTTGTTTATGCCACCAACCTTGCTTAGCTTGGCCGGGACAGGTCGAGAGGCTAAAGCCCTTCCTCTGCCTACATCCCCCAGAATGCCTTGCGGTTCTGGATCGGGGTTTTCTTCCTGTTTTCTTTTCTAATGGAGTTCAGTGAAATTATCAAACGTTTATCGAACTTATTTTCTACTGATATTGATCACGTGTCTATCGCGATAGATATTGTTATTGTTTTATCACCCAGCCCTAGGTGAATGTGTGTAGAGCGTAGGCTAGGGAACACCTCCTGGCTTTTGGGGGTCGCTGGTAACAGCTGCCTCCCAAACCCACTGAATTAGAGTGTATAAGTATCCCCCACAGTTAATGGAGACCATGGTATTTAGTTTTAGGTGGTATTTAGTGAGACAGGTTGGGGGATTTGACTCCAGTATCTGCCATTTTTTTTTTTTTTTAAGTGTTTTTTTTGGCCTTTTTATGGCTTTATTGAAAGTACAGCTGAAGATATGACAGGAAACAGGGGGAGAGAGAGGGGAGTGATACGCAGCAAAGGGACCCGGGCCGGGAGTCGAACCCAGGTCCTCTGCAGAGCCTCGGCACAGGGGGCGCGCTCTCTACCAACTGAGCTAAACGGCGCCCCAGTACCTGCCATTTTTTGAGTTTGAACCTGTGCACTCTTTGTCTTTTGTGGAGAATTGTATTTTGTTTCCTGAGCACCTGGATTTAGGAGACTGGTTTTGAATGTGGAATGATAAGCAGTTTTCAGTGAGCACGCAAGTAAAATCTAGCTCTCCTGAGTTGAATGTCCATAAGGTGAGATTACTATTTTTGGTCACTTTGCCTTGTGTGCAGTAACTTGTTTGTGACATTTTGTTTGGGTGGCTGCTTTCCACATTTGTTGGGTCACTTGTTGGTTGTGCTTTAGGTGTAAAGTGGCAACATTTGTGTGTAGTGGTTGACTACAGTCTGATCCCTCGGTGCTGTGTAGTTGCAGTTTACTTGTTGGTATGGTCACTTGTGTGTTACTGCTGTTTTTGATTGTAGCAAATTAGTTGTTGTGACCTTATTTTGTGTTTTGGGATATGGTCACTCCACAAGTCATTGGATCTCAGGTGTGTTTTCCCAGTTTGTAAGTCAGTTTGTTGCTGGTTTCCTCAGGTACAGTAACTAGCGTGTGGTTGAAGACCATTTTTTGTTGGCTGTGGCAGTTACTTTTGCTGGGTCTTTGATGTTGCTGTTGGTGAACAGCTTGCGCGAGATGCAATAAGCAGGTGGCTCTATGTTAAAGACACTGGACTAGAGGTTTATGCACACAACTCTCTTTACTTTGGATCAAAACGAAACTTAACTATTTCAGACAAAAACAGCTGCATACTAAACATGCAGCGAGGCATTACCAAACGAACACAGATTAATTCCTTCTGAATGGACATAATAACAGTCTCGTGCCAGTACTCCAAAACATGAAAACAAGAAATGACGGAACGGAGTGCGTAGAAAACCAATGCACGCACAGTATTCCGCCCCTCCCACACACTGCGCTGATTCGCTAGCACACCGCCAATCAGAGTGTCCAATGGCTCAGACGGCCAACAGCCAACCTCCTCAGACTTTGCATGTTGAATCGGAGCAGACAACGTGCGAGCGGCTCCGAAAGCTTCCGACGCAGCTGAACACACCGAACATGTTAGTTGCTGACCTTGTCGGAGTCTCTCCAAACGCTTCAGACGTCCAACGGTTGGACCGGTGTGTTCTAGCCTTTACAGTCAACTCATTGGTAGCATCTTATTTGGCCCTTGTTGCCTTTGGCCTTTGTGCGTGGGAAAATCTGGGTTGCTGGACATTTGACCCTTTTGTGCTGTCTTGTGTCTCTCCCTGTTGGTCTATCCTGCTCTCCCTTTACATACTTCTACAGGTACCAAGGTTGCAGTGGATGTGAGTATGTACTTGGAGGTACTGGTAATGTGATGCAGCTCAAATTTTGAATGGGCTGAAAGTGATTATTGTGGAATTGTCATGTCTTCAATGTATATGTTTTGCATTTTAACACTCATTGGATGATAAGAGTTTTAAAATTGTGTGTGATTTTTGCAAGACGTTTGGTGTTTTTTGAGTTTTTGGGGGTGTGACGACCCCTCCCACTGTTTGTGATTCCTTGTGTGTTTACCTGTTCTCAGGAACATGCACATGATTATAGAGGGGCAGGGGCTCAAAGTCAGATAAGGGCAGTACCAAAATATTGAGATTAATTAATGTAAAATTAATAAACAAAGTACTTATAGAAAGCTAACTACTAAGCTCTGTATCCTGTGTAGCTGTGAGTGATATGCAATTGCCATTTCTTTTGTGTCAACAAATTATTGTCAACATGAGTTTATTCACATTGTCATAATACTGAGGTTTGGAAGACATGCAATTCAGCTGGAATTCTTAAAAAGCAATAAAACACTGGTTTGTTATTAGGCTATTTATTGGAGGGCAAGTGCAAACTAGAAATACAGGCTACACATCTAAAAATGTGACAAAACCAAGAAATGACTACTGTGACTGTTAGTAGGAGCAGCAATGTTTACAACAGTAAAGTCACAATAAACTCAATATCTGGAAGAAGTTTAAGATTTGTTGCAAGATAAACAGCCGACACAGATTATTCTAAACTCTCATTAACAAACTGTTAGCTTAACAAGCACAAATGGGTGCTCTTCTGAAATATGACTCATATTTCAGCATGTTGAATAAGTGGAAGGCGACTTGTTAACCCTCACAAGGAAGTTATGTTAATGGGTTTATAACTCACAGAGGTTCAAGTCGCTCCACTGTCGTCTCATCTACGTGCGTGGTAGAGTTCTAGGTGAGGCACCTCTCTCTCTCTCTCTATCTCTATCTCTTCCCCCCCCCCCGTTTGCCTTTCTGTGTTCTCCCTTTTGGATGAAAGCTCTGAGCTGCATTGTAACACAGGTTATTGGGTGACTTTTTGATGGATTATGTATGATTGAACACATCAAAGATTTTTGAGAACATGACAGCAAGGGGAGTGATGCAAAGCATCGTGAGAACATTTTACATGCCCTGCACATGTATTTGGACCTTGACTGTCAGCTCCTGGTCAAGGTAGTAAGTGGTAGAGTGAGAAAATGCCTGGAAGAGGGGACAGTTGAGTCATCATGTTTTGGCTTTGTCCAGATAGAGATTCATGTTTCTGTCTGCAAATACTGAAGATGACAGCTTGCAATGTTTCAATTCCTGTTTGTTTTATATCCTCTATCTATCCACATGGAGCATGCATGGGCTATTAATTTTAATGGAGGCCCATGTGCATGGGTTTCAAGATTCATTTATTTGTCCTGAGGGAGATTTGTTTTGGTTTCATTCCATGCCAACACTACAGTGGCTGATTAGACAGATTAACACAATTTGAAATAGATGGGCTTTTACACATGTTTCATAACACAAACACTACATAAAGTGATAACTGATGGGGAGGTGATAATGCTTAATACCTGTAGTCTAATATGGAAATCTATATGTGCTTTTATGAAAATCTCATTTTAATTCGAGCTCTATTTTAATGAATGGCAGGTTGCATGGAAGCATAAAATAAACAGACTTGCAAGAACATACAAGATTCCCCAGTTTCTTAGGTTTCATGGCTCAATATGTTACCATAAAACACATAGTGCAGGCATCACACATTTTTACCATATTGTCATGGTTTGGGTAGAGCTGGCACAAAAGCCTTTCTGGCAGGTTGGAATGTTTCATTTCAGTTATTGTCAACACAAAAAGTCTTTCATGTTTTGCCATTTATTACAGCCATTTATTAAGTCCTCAAAATGTACAAAAATATCATTGCCAGAGTGGACACAAAAACGCCACTCCTTCTTTAGAGGAAGGAAATGGCCATGGTTCCTGGTCAACATAAAAATGGAGGCTAATTACTGGCTAATTACTTAACAGACCAGGACATAAAAATATATAATAAAAAATTACAATAGAAATATAAGGAAAAACTTGTCAGTACTCGTCATTGTCACTTTGTCCAGTGCTTGATACAGCAGGATCATCCAGCTCTGTAGGGCTGGTCATCACTTAATGGGAGGACAAGACAGAGCTGCTCCTTGTTCATATCTGCTGCAAGAATTTTATTACTTAATAACTGTACACAATATCTAACAATGTCACTCCTATTGCGAAAAGTATAATAATCAATGTAATGTCCTCAAAAATGTTAAGCAAATTTTCCCAACCTCAAATCTTGCCTGACCTCATAATGGTAATGCCAAGGGGCCAGTTGTTCAAAACATTTAATCTGTATCAAAATGATCCGGATTTGGAAATCCCATTTTTTGCTATCCAGGATCAGGTAATCTGTCTTAATTTTATGCCGGTTTTTCAAAGCAACATTGGATTGGATCACCTTGATCCAGATACACAGTTTTCAAGATTACCAAATCCGGATTACCAGAGCTCTAAACCAACCGATCGGATGGCATAATATTAGGAGACAGAGCCTATCCACTTCTACCATGGCTGATGACTCCTTTCCTTTCTCGATGGATACACTAGTTTGGTCTAGCTACCGGAGACACGGATGTCAACAAACCGATATGTAGCTGCTTGCACAAACACACTGTTTTAACTACTTTTTTATTCATTTTGAGTCATACACGCTACAGTGCTGTGTTGTAAGGTGTCTGCTGATGTTGCATAACTTTTGGTGTGAGATGTGGAGCATGTTAAGACGCTTAAAACACAGTGTAAAGTTCTGCCCCCATGCTGTTAGCTGTCAATGCTAAATCTCCATTCACGGAGCTCTGTAATGGTTGGACCAAATATGTTCGCGTCTTCGGTACTGGCAATTCAAGGGTAGCTTGAGCAATGAAGCTGCATGTTTAAATCGACTGAAGTTCTCCTTTAAATGTCTGTCTTATGTTTCTGTGGCGTTTATGTTTTGAGCCCTGTCACTATGTGATGGACAATAAAGTTACTAGCAAACAAACATGTCGGTGCTGTGGAACTTCTTCGGAGTAAATGAGACAGATAAAACACAAGCCATCTGCAATCTATGCAACAGGAGCATCTGCAAACAGTTTCAACACGACAATGACGTCATTGATCGGATCGGTGAATTAAGACATTACGCTGATCTCACAAATTGCTCAATATGCAAAATATCGTCCGATCCGATCGGCGGAGAGCCAAGTTCTGTGTGCCCTTGAACACATCCAAAAACACAAACTAGAGTTCTCATCGCAGCCTGACATACCAGCATTGGGTCTGCTGCTGGATCCCGTTTCTTCACTGTCCTGGCGGACTGTAGCCACGCTGACCTTCACCCCTCCACCACTAAAAGCTCTGTTAATATGGAGCATAAGGCTGCATCCTGTATTAACCTTTTTTTCTTTTTTGCCCTTAATTTTTCTGCTCCACCCATCTCTTTCTATGGCTTATTTCTTTTTAACATGTTTGCTAACTTGAATTTATCCCGCTCCTCTTTCTTATTGTTCTTTTATTAAACAGGAAGATAACAGTTTAATGACCGACTGAGCGGCTGAGCCAATCACATTTCAGTAGAAACAAGGATCAGCTCAAGTTGGGAGGGGCCGCTCGTATACCCCCTTAATATGCAAAATATTAGATTGACCCATTCTGACGTTCCACTCTCTGCCACCTGCGGCCTTTTATTAGGGTTAAAAAAACACCGGCCGTTCGGGAATACTCCAAACCTCCCGAGGGCCAGCCCGCCCCTGCATCCCATTGACTTGTTACAGTTTGTGTTGTCATCAGATACACTGAAGATATGTTTCAGTAAACAGCCATGGCAGATGTTGCTAAACCGTCTAAAGAAACATTGAAAGCTCAGCCTTTTTCTTGCCCAAAGCTGTCTCCAGCATTGGGAAGCCCTGGCAATATGTACACTTGTTTTTCTTTGTACGTCACTTCTTGTCTTTCTTTGTACGAGACGTACTTTTCTCTACCGTGGATGTGGTTTCATTCGATGAGCTATTGTTTAACATAATTAAGGCTGCAAACTTTGCTACGCTGCAGTAGCCATGGAGAGCGGAAGACACACCCATTGTCTTTATACCGCTTGTCCTTATCTTCTTCCAAGCATTATTCTGGAAGAAAATTGTACAGTAGACAATGGTGAGAGACAAATGTTTGATCCAGTTTCAGTTGTGCCATGAATAAATGTAAATAAAGTAAAATACCATCTAGTTCTGTGATACTGTTCAGTGAACTACAGTGTCTCGCTCAACACATGTCACTAACATGGCTGCCAACTCGGCACAGAAAAGGAACAACAAATAATAAAATCACAATAAATCTGGTTATATTGACAACTGCAGTTATGTGGAAGGAGAGCTTAGCAGTTCTGTAAGCTGCAAATATACAGGACCAGCTCTACAATTTTTATGTCATAGGTTTTGGTGACCTTTCACTAATGTGAGTGTTGGCTGTGTAGGTCTTAATAATAACATATTTTCACAGTCTCATATTCAGTTTTGTGACAACCTGCAACTTTCTTGACTTGGAAAATTATCTTTTAAATTGACCTCATCACACACATGCACAATTCAAACCGGATCTGAAATGTATTTGTCTCTATTCATTCACTACCGTACATATTTTTTTTCTTAATTGAAGCTAATATGGCGAAGTTTCAGGAGCAGGACCACACCTCAACAGCGCCAACTTCCGATATTCCTATAAATAACCACCTGACCCTCTCATCGTCTTCGCTCTCGTATTCTGCGCCCCTCCCCCCCACCCAATTTCTCTCTCCCTGTTTCTTCTTTCTTTCTTCTTCTTCGTAGGACCATGAGGGGGTCCGTTGCTGCCCGAGTGCGGCGGCGGATTCTCTACAGAGCTTCCCCACAACGCACTTGAAGAGTTCGAAGAACCAAGATCTTCAACGTTTTGTTTTCTCTTTCTTTCATAATAAATCGTTTAAACGTATCTTGTCGAAGGTGTGGTCCTTGCTAGTGAAACAAGGTCCCATGAGGGAAACCAGAAGGGGGCTTGACTTCGGCTTAACTTCTTCATCCTCTCCTGTGGCCGACTACATGCTACAGTGACTCACTATCACCTCTCGTGACGGACATGATATTACAAGAAGAGAGGGCCCATCCCTGGTGGCTTCATCGATATTTCTGCAACCAACTGTTACTTATACACACTCTGTTGATAGGCATCGTTCATTTTTTTGGAACTTTTATACTAAAATTATGTGACAGTAATATAACAGGTTTTCCCTATCCATCATCAGGTACAGGCACGCCTTTGTGCCTGATGACAATGAAGATATTTCTGAAAATGAGCATTTTACAGTGTTGTGAGTTTTTGTGAAAGAGAACAGAAAGGATGTGAGTGCCTTTTGCACAATGAATGCATTCTGTTTGTCATCTTTCAAAATGATACCGAAGAAGAAGCGTTAGGAAACGTGAGGGTCGTCGCGTTCTGTTCACCTTGAATGGTTATTACGTCCTTGGGATATTCAGCAGCCACACCGTAATGATTGGACCGAGTTAGCTGCATTTCTACCGTAACTTTCACCACAATAACTGTTTATAAACCAATAACTTCACCACCACACATGTTCGAGCAGGAATCTGATCCAGCTTTGGGAAAATAAGCAGCACCAACAAACAGATCAAAGTTCCTGTGATATTTTGCTCGGGTAACTATTGCTTATGTTATTTGTCCTTTGTCATTGTAGATTAGTATTTATAACTTAACTATCCAAACATACACTCTGTTTTACATTTGTCTTTTACAGGTTCATCTGTGACAAGTGACCAACAGACTGCAGTGAAGTAATGTTAAAAAGTGTTTGTGGAAGCTGCAGATGACATGCTTGATATCCTTTAAAAAATGCCATTTTTAAGGCCCTCTTAAATGCAAGGTTTTATTGTCTATCTAAACAGTGAGACGATATTAGACCTTTGTAAAGAACATATTTCTCTGAAGTGTAAGGACCCTTACTACATATTTTAAAAATTACTGAAACTTTCTTTAAAAATAAATCATTTATTCATAGCCAATTAAATTAAAATATATATAAAATGCACAATGTAGCAAAGCCTGAACTTTAATCTAAACTGTCCAGATCATGTACTCCATTGAGGTGACGGGTTTTAGTATAAGGAAGTGTCAGCTGGTAACTCCAACTTTTCGGATGCTGGTTGTCACTGGATGTTACACAGAACTGCGTCAGTATTCAGTATTTGTATTTCAGAAACGTTAAGTGTCACGCTGTCTGTGGCCTTAGCCTTAGCCTCAAGCTAGCGGATGTCAATCATAGGCAACGTTGTAAATTAATAAATAAATCCTGCAGTTTGATGATTCTTTTTTCACACAAAGCTATATCATACCTTTACACAGCAACAAACACACATTTCCGGGCGAGGATGTGCGGCTTCAAGGCTTTTTATGGTGCGATTTTCCTTCATATTATTTCAGGTCAGCGTGGACCACCGCACATTTCCCACTGTTATTGACACTGATCAGCCCAATTAGATTCAACAAGCATTTGGATTTAGCAATCATAGTTTCCAACTTGCTTTTGTGTTTTCTCGCTTGCAATTGTGTTTTCTGTCATGCCATTGTGATTTGCACCCTCTGGCCACCAACATTTTCTCGACTCAGTATTATTCCAATCTTGCTAACGGCAAGCCAGTGAGTTGACTGTCCATAAGCTGTGAATCAGCCCGTGATTCTCATAAGAAATTGGACTGATAAACATCTCTTTGTTGCCACATTTGTCAGATTAACAGATTTATTATGAGTTTTTTTGACAACTCAATTGTCAGTGGAAGTCTGTGTGTCTGCCCTTGATTAGCTCCTCTGAAATGAGGCAAAGTAGTGCCCTAATCCACGTTTCTGGGAAGACTCCAATTTTGTGTCATTCATATATATGAATTATTCTTTGCTCCCAGTGGCCTTTTTTATCACCTAGTGATTATCAAAGTGACTAATCTAAAATGAATCTTAAGAAAGAGTGGCACATTCAAGAGTTGTAATGGGATTTCCACAGTGAGATGCTCTGAAATATTAAATGTGGGTGAACTAATTAAACTAATTGTATTCATGTGCATGAAAGAATTCAGTTCTTCCCAATGCTGTAAAGGGCAGCACAAAATATAGTGCTGTCACATTGCATGAGCAGAAATATAATGAGCACATTGTTATACAGGCAGCACCAGACACATAAGACACTGAGCTTTGTCTCTGTCTTCATCACAGCTTAAGTGTTGACTCGCCATATGGTGTTTTTTCTAACATAAACAGCTCCACATATGCTCTATTACACTATATTTATCACAAAACCATATTTCTGTGACCCCTCTACTAAAGTGTGAAGAATTACAGCAGCATAGCCTCAGATGGGGTGTTGGGACGGTAAACTGTGATATTGTGGTGTATAGACACATTTATGGTTCTGGGACTTTGCATTTATAACAGATTCTAGAAGACCCAAGGCACAACTTGATTAAGACCAGGTAGCATCACTGGGCTAAAAGGCTAGGGCACTAGCTGAACAGTTGTTCTCATTACCACACTGGCTATACAGTATGTTTCCCCATTGCAAGTGCTGACACTTGAATAAGAGTTTTAAGCCACTTGCAGCTATGTGAAGCTGTTTAGACATGGTATGAACATCTGTCCGGAGTAATCCGATCACAAGTGGACAGCTCTGCGCATGTGCATTTTGGTGTCCATGTTACCAGGATAGAGCAGCCACACTGGAGGCGAAAGTCCAGCAAATGTGCATGTCCCGTGAGGCTGCAGCAGCACTTCATCTAGAGATTCTGCATCTCACACTCATGCAATTCTGGGCAAAAATAGACCTGAAAATGACCTGCAGACAGTCATTTTGACATCATATCATCGTTTCACTACAGTTTCTATGTCTGTATCTGTAGAATATATATGATATATTATAGTATTGTTATTTATTTTCTCCCTCCCTCTTTCTCTTTCTCCCTCCCACTCCTTCGCTCGTGTAAAGGAAAATCACATCCTCGTATTTATTGATGAGCATTAAAGGCAAACCCTGTGTCAACAAATAGGACAGGCAAGAGCTCTGAGGCGTATACAGATGCCTGCTCACTGACATGCTCACAATGACCATGCTAACTTGGTATTTTTTAGCAGGTGTGTATGGTGTAATGTCGTCATGATCAGCATTGTAGTTTATCATGTTTACATGCTAATATTTGCTAATCAGCAGTGATCATAAAGCACAGCTGAGGCTGATGGGAAAGCTATTTATAATGTGGGTTTCTGGTCATAAACAAATGTATTTCACAAAGTTAATAGTTCACATGATAATTACTAAAGTGATTTTTACCAAATTGTCAATCCATCCAATAGCGTTGATCCTAATAACCTCAGGATCATTAATATTTTAAGTCTAAGTGCCAAATTGTGTGCTTATCTTCCTGGCAGATGTTTAGATATATAACTGAATAATTTTTTTTTTTTTTTTTTGCTGCAGTCAGCACCTGATAAAAAAAAAAAAAGAAAGAAAAACATCTGCTTGATGCTACCTAATGATTTATTTTTTTACTTAATCAACAGTGATATATTTTGGCTTCTTTCTTGTGATAAATGTACTTATTGTAAGTCGCTTTGGACAAAACTGGAAAGTTCACTAAAGTCTGGGTCAGGAGGGCTGACCGTCAGGGGCAGTTCTAGGGGGTGCCAGCGGGGGCCAGTGCCCCCGTAACTCTTAGTCTGGACCCCCCTGTGGCCCCCCTGACAGGGAGTCTGCATCAATAATACAATGACAGATTTCTTGCAATGATTTTGTTCTGAAGGGAAAGGCAGAAATAAAGTGTCTCAGCAGTTTACTACCCAATCACAATTGCTGAAATTGTAAACACTGCTTTGTCTGAATAAGGGATTTGTCCTTTTTTCCGGGTTGTATGTGCCCCCTAACAAAAAAGACGGTCCCAACCTGGCCCCCCTATTAAAACTGGTCTAGAACCGCCACTGCTGACCGTCATAGTGATTTCTTTCAAGACAGTAACTACAACAATACAATAGTGGAATGAGACAGACACATGGTGAGTTAAAGTTTTTTTTACCAGGGACAGCGATGTTCTTTGGGCAAAAAAGTGACAAGAGCCGGTAGGACAGACAGGATGATGGACACTTCTCCATGTATAACTGCGGTATTTCTTTCCTCATATAAGTTGCTTGACAATACCAGTTACCTCAGTACTGTTGTTTGGTCCTGTAATGTTGCTTTGCAGGTTGAAGTGGGGGTCATTTCTCTTTTATTTGATTACTAAAAGAATCTGTTTAGCTGTCAGACTGTGAGCACCATCAGATCGACACGTCCCCGCTCCACTCCATGCCTCCGGCTTATCCATTCACAGTGAGATCTAGATGCAGGAAGTATTCACAGGGATAGGAACATTTGGCCATTGGTAATTACAACCCATTTTAAAGTAATATGATCAAAGTAAGCAGAACATGAATTGTAAAACTATTGACTCCTAAAAAATTGGAGCCACCAAACTAAAATGAGAAATGTGTTGAGTCGGGTTGGAAGTTTGGAATAGATACAAGAGCAGATCATTTCTTGTATTATTATTGTTATTCCTTTAAATGTCATAGTGGGTGTAGAGGGAACTTGGAGTGGAGAAAAGCTGATGCTGAAATAGCTCTTAAAGGTTAGGTTATATTCAGCATAGAGCATGGCTACCTTTTCACAAAGGTTAAACACTTGCATTATGAACCAACATGATTCCCACAATGAAGGTACATTATGGTAAAATGGACAGAAAGGCCTGAACATCTTTTGAAGTTTGATATTGATTCATGCAAAAACAATGATAAACACAGTATTGCATGTATGGTATCGGTTTCTGGACTTGTTAATGTCAAAAGGCGTAATCTGTGAAAAATAGCTAAAATTAGATAGCTCCAAAACTATAGGAGGCAGCATAACCACTAACTATACTCTCTGCTGTTGCAATCTTTGTCTCTAGTGACTAGCTGCCATAAGCAAGTAGCTTGCCTAGATGTGGAGCTAAGTTCCAATCTCATCTCCCAGGAGTGGTATTACAAGACAGGATAGGCTGAAGCTAGTTGATTAGCATGTTGACTTCAGTAGACATCTCTGCAACACAATACATGAATGTCTTTGACATGAAGTCTGCACTGTTGTTTCTTCACATGTTGTGGATAAAGTATGTTCATGTGTTCAATGTTTAAACTAATATTTCCACATCTTAGAAATTGCCCAGTTAATCGAAATAGAACATAATTTGCATTTTAAATCAATACAGAAAAAAATGTATGTATATGGAAATAATTATCTTTTTGTCAAGATGTTAAGCAACTGATATCAAATAATTATTCATTTTAAACATTGCATTTATAATTTGTTTTTATTCACAAAGTTTGGGTTTATTAAAAATAAGACCACATGAACAACATGTTTTCATTCCCATCATATTAGGACTTTTGAATTGTTATTAATATTGTCAATCAGTCACAGATTGGTTAGGTTTAGGCACCAAAAGTACTTGCTTATGTTACAGAAAAGATAAAAAAAGTCAAACTTAGCAGCCTAATTGACCAGGCTGCTATATTTGGACTGAGAACAGGCTGTCAAGAACTGGACAGCTTTTTGCAATGGATGAATTTAGACTTCATCTACAGTTTCTGATTAATTAATTAATTTATTAATTAATTTATTTTCTTTATCTAAGTAGAAGTCAAAGTCTTTCTTTGAGAAACTGACCCATGATATTTGACTTGAGCCTCTCAGGTCAAAATGACTGGTGAAAAATCACATCAAGGACATAGAGTTGTACACATGCTAAATGTGTGCTCAAAGAAAATATCTTAGATAATCCAAGAGCATAAACTTGTATGATGAGTAATAGATGTATTTGTATCGTTGAAAAAAACATTGTCACTATAGCTCCAATTGTTTTGAGTGTGCTCAGTAGTCATGAAACGATAGATGTTTTAAACATTCCATCATTCAGAAAATTTTAAATCCATTAAGTTTTAGTGTGAGTGTGTCAAATTTTGGAACTGGAAATTAAATGAAGGGAAAATAGAATGAAAGATTTTGATGAAAGGGTTACATCTGCACTGGAGATCTTCCTTTTTCCTGGAGCTTCCTTGTCTGACAACTGAATAAGTTCTATCTGCTGATGAAGAAATGCAATACTGTTCAAAGCATTCTAACAAGTGAGTAATTGGAAATTGAACTCAACCATGCCAAGGTAGAGTCTGACCTCAATTTACTGCAGTTTTCCTGTCAATAAAAACTGTCAACACACACCTCTACAATCAGCAGTCAAAATATAAATCCTGCTCAGCTTTACTACATAATGGATTTTGTCCTCTGAATTATATTGACTTTTTCAACTTGAACTAATTTCTGTGATTGAGATTTCTTCTAGCAATGTTCTCCTTGATGTTTCTAAAGCTAACTATCAGGAAAATTGTAACAAATAATTTGGCAAAATGCGTTGCTGCCTACATACCCTATCTTTCGTTTTAAATGTAGAAGTAATTACAGAAATGAGAAAACAAGTTTTTCTACAAGTCCCTGAAGTGAAGCAATTTTGATTAAGTGCTTCATGTCTGCAGGCACTCAGACTGTGATTTTCACATGTTGCTTTAAGATGAGTACAGAACATCCACCTAAATCTAACAGGTTGAGTTTGAAAAGCTTGGAGGTCATATCAGACATCGGGAAAATAGATCGACAGTTTAACAAGGTTTGACCTGTCTTTGTTGTAGAGAAAGGTGGAGTATACTGGCCATAGCTTTTGTCCTCTCCTCTCTGGTTCATCTTTGACAGTAAGGAGGAAAAAGAGCGCCTTTTAGCTACCACCAGGGGACTGAGAAAAATCCATGGTCAGTCAGCTTGTCAGAGGTAACCTATTGGGATTTCAGATGCACTGCAGTGAGTAAAGCCCCCCCTGAGAGAAGAAAAGACAACCAGCAAGACACACATAAGGCTTTTATGACGATGAATAGCGCAATGTCTAGACACCCATTGTTAAAATGATCAGGATTGTTGCAGCCACTCACCAGGTGGCCGACATGAAGGGAAGAAGCTGAGAGCAAACACAAGGCAGCATATCCAAGTCAGGATGCGGAGAAAGTAATATACAGAATGCCATTTAACAAGACATGTTACAAGACTGAAATTAGTTTCTGAGGTCTCGCTGTAATACATTTTATTTAATTCTGTTATACACCGTGTGCAGATTTTATTTCTTGACAGAGGAAGACATGTCTTTTTATTGTTTGTTACACTGATTCAGGTGTGTCTGCATACGTAATCAGACTGCTCAGAGCACTTGCAGCAATTCATAGAATCGTGACTTTTGGACAATAATGATCTCTTTTGCATTTTTATCAAACTTTGAAAGTATACAGATTGAATCCATCGCAGCTCGCTTCGCTCTGCTCATCTTGTGCAGGGTGGCCAGCAAACCTTCACTCAATCAGAATTTAAATTAGCTTATTCAGCTGAATGCTGTCAACACATAAAAATGATATTTGCTGGGGATTTGTCAAGGATAATGAAAAAGTAATTTACTATGTATTTGCTGACCATATATGTGTTTTTGTTTAATTTCCTTGAATAGCAAGAAGAAAAAAAAAACCTTATCTATAATTTTAATATTCAAGGATGAATATGAAGTGGCATATTCAATATCTTGGTAGAATTGTAGAAAATAAGTTGTAATAGGCATATTTTTTTACTAAAGTGACTGTCCTACAGTTCGGCTTTTGAATATCTTTATTGGCACATCATAATTTACAGCATTGTATGTGTGTTATCATAATCCCTGTAGCAGGGGCTGAGGTCCTGAGCAGACAGGGATTATAGACATTTACTACTCCAGGGGCCAAAGAATAATCCAGTGTGTTTCAATATGAGGTCTTCCTGATAGATGGCTACTTTGCCACTTTTTGAGTGTGTTGTCACACATTTTAAGCTTTTCACATTTCATTCAACAGCACCCACATTTAATGAGTTATAGACATATAGCAAAGGACAAAGTTAGGTATCCATCTTTCAGCATCATATTAAATCACCAATCAATCAATCTTTATTTGTACAGCACCAATTAACAACACAAGTCATCTCTAACCTTAACCCAAATTGAGCAGGTCTAAACCATAGACCTTGATTGGTTTATTTACAGAGACCTAACATTTCCCCTTTGAGCAATAACATGGTGACAGTGGTGAGAAAAAAACTAACCCTCGAAAAGAAACAGACTCAATGGTCAGGTGACCTTCATTGACATGGTAATAAATAGTAAACACAAATGTTTAATAGTCACACAGTCACTACTTGGTTAGAAGTAAGTATTGTGCATTAGAGGGTTAGTGACACAAAAATTATTAAGACAAAATTGAAATAAGGATTTGTAAAGATCAGATACAAGTTTATTGATCAAAACTTGGAATAGTGAGTGTTGAAATGAAATGACTCTAAAGGCATAAAATAAACACTTTTGATCCTGTTTTCACATAGAAGGAATAATGTGGTTACTCAGAGAAAACACAAAATTAAATCATTACATGTCCTTATTTTCTTCATTTAATTTGTGTGTTCAGAAACTCTTATATTCGGGAAGATTTGTTAGTTGGCTTAGTCTTACACTTACACTAAAAGGTCTTTTGCTTGATGATCAGGAAGTCTTGAATGATCAGTTCCTTTCCATTACTGCTCTAGGACATCTTATATGACTTTGAAAGGAACTCAAAAAGCTGCCTTGCAGAAAGGGCAGGTGTGGACACTTAAATAAACAGACATTTGAGAAGATTTGAGCAATCCACCAAAAAAAAACTGTGGAAAAACTAGTTTGAGGACATGAGGTCAGGAAAGCACTATGAAGGGGCTTGAAAGCCTCGGTTTGGTCAAAGGGGCTCTTTCTGTTATTCCTACAAATACATGGCTCAGTGGAGTTCAAAACTTTGTTCAGATCACAGCCAACAACTACACTGCAAAGTGTAGGTCAGGGGTCAGAGTCTCAGGCTAGTGTTATAAACCAACCCAGTCTCACACAATGAAATTGTTGATGATTATACAGTAAAAGTCTTTACATAAAATAAAGTATTGTAACACTGACTGTTTTCTGGGGAGCATAAATATACTGAGTAAATTTGATCACAATCTGCCCATAAATTAAATTATGTAAAGTTTAAAAAAACTTCTGGCTGTGCCACACTGATATGTATTTTCATTACCAATTTTATGTAGCAAAATGAGCAAAACCACACCTGGGTTGAACCCCTATCTGGAGACAAAAGCCCTACCTCCAAGCAGACTGTGTTGACATCATGCGACCACAGCCAACTCATGACAACCACCTGCCTCTCAAACAAGCCTGTGTTTTGATTGCGAGAACTGGCTTTAATGTAAAAATTGTATATGAAATTAAACATGATTAACACGGAATTAGCAGAGCTGTGTTAGTGAATATTCTTTCATATTACTGTGGGAGGAAGAGTATTCACTTGCACCACTGACCACTTTTCAAGAAAAGTGCATCGCACCTTTAAGCAGGTAGCCCTGCTGTAATGCTAATAAAAAGAAGAAGAAGTTCTGAGTCAAACTGAGTAAAGGGTTACAGATAGTCATACATATAAATAATATGTAATTGCAAATTCCACGGTAATGGCCGGTAGTTTTGTATTTCCTACTTCGAAGTGTTGAAAATACAAACAAACCACTAGCTCATCATCCTCAGGCCTGTGAAGCCTGTTTTAATCAGCCCTTCACTACACATCCCCTGCATCACCTCATGTTGAGTTTCTCCAGTTGCTATTTGATCGTGGTGTCCTAAATTGATTTTGAATTATCCCTGGTTCAGTCACCTTCAGTCACCCACCTTTTGTCAGGTTCTCACCTGATGAGAAGCCTGTCCTCTAATTGCCACGTATTTTAAATTCCCCTTAATGAAAATGTCTGTTCTGGACAATGGGAGGAAATTACATTTGAGCAATGGGTGACTGGCTCTTTAGCCGTGCCCCGCCTCCCCTGACTCATCCACCACCCACTCCCAACACTGCCCACCCTCCACAAAGCCTCTGATGGAACATCTGTAAAGATGGATTTAGACTCAATGATAATTTTCCTAATTAAACCACACAATAATTAAATAAGAGCCATTTTACTTTTCCTCCTTCCCTCTCTCTCTCTTTTTTCTGTTGATAAGGTAGGAGTTGAGAGAACTGCAGCCCAGAATATACTCATTTGGTGAAATAAGGGAATATCTTTGTAATGAACGTTGACTTAATGTCTTCACAGCTCAGTCCCAGTACAGAGGGCTGCCATCTCTTCTTTCCTCCTCTGATCTCTGTATCATCACTGCTCAATGAAAACCTTCTATCTAATTGGGCATACCAGGCAGTGCTTATACTTTGTGGTTAACAACTAGGTCAGTTTTGTTAGAATAAGGCAATATATTTATTTCAAATATAACTAACAATGTAACAATTTCAGATATTTGAGTAAAATTTTAAAAAATGCTGTTTTTTTGTTTTTTTATTTCTATAACTTTTAAGCATAGGACAGGATACCCTAAGCTACCATAAAGCAAATAACCACTCCAGATACTGAAAGCTGATTTCATGAGGCCATAGAGCTATTGATGGTAATTAGATGATGTTGCTGATAGATATTGATCTTGGCCTGAGTCTTCAACTTGAGAGCAGAGAACATTGCTGTCACTGACAAAAGTTGAGGGACATGAGTGTGCTCAGAGAGGTTCATGGCAATTTGATCATTAGATTATGAGATAGTATATTTTTTATGCCAAAATGTTATGCTACGGCTGCAATGTATATATATATGTATATATATATATATATATACACACACACACACACACACATTTGTAAAAACAGGAAAAGGAAAAAGGTATGCGATCCGGAAAGCACCCCCAGGCACAGAGAACTTGTTGTGCGTGTAGGAAGGCAAGCCCTGGTATTAAAATGACTAAATCCTCTGAAAAGAAAAGGTTGTTCAGGTTTCTAACTTGGAGGATGTTGCATATTGTTCCCCATAGAGATGGGAACCTTGACTGGAAGTAAAACACAGATAGCTGAAGGGAGGGTCGCCTAAAAATCAGCGCCCGAAGGCAGTCTTGTATAAACAGTCTACATCCTGTGACGTCTGGGTTTTATCGGAAAATCCATAATTCAATTGTAATTTAACCTCTTAGTGAAACGCCCCCATTTTAAGGTTCTTTTTCCAAAATGACATACCGAAATTAAAAGCATGACAGCTCCCACATAGTTTGAGACTCAGGGATGTGCCTGGTACCATTAGAAAGGTAACACCCTCAAGTTTTTTAAGTGTGATTCTATGACATACTGACACAGAGTTACAGAGGTTGGAACACAGGTTTTGGTTTCCGTCCAATTCAAATGTCAATACACTGACTAAGATATAAGGGTTCAGGTATGTCTATGGACACAGCAGACACAATTGGGCCATAGCCACAGGTCTCAGATTGCTACACTCAAAATGTGAAGTCAAAAGACTACAAAATTGATTTTTCAAAAATGTTTTTCTAAAGGCATGTCTGTGCGTTTTGCTTGGGTCCTTTTTTTCCAAGAGCGCCTACTGAGATTCAAAGGCTTATAACTTGAGAACCCCTTTACCTAGAAACATAATCTTGGTCTCAAATGAAAGCTAAGACTGGGGTTTCTTGCTTGTTCGACACTTGTAGCTAGTTTTGGGTAAAATGACATGGATATTCCCATTCTATGGACTCTTGGCGAACTATGAAAAAAGAATTGTGGCATGACGTTGTAGCTGTGGAAAAAGGGAACACTCCAAAGGTATGTAGGCATTCTTGCTTCTTGCGGTAGAGGGCTCTTTCTAATGTTGTGTCATGGTGAGTTTAGAAGGCTATTACATGGTCTGGAAATAACTTTTTTCCTTTGTGTTTGGGCTTAAAATAATCACGACAGTCTCAGCTTTCCAACAGTGAGTATATACTATTAAGATCTGATGCTTAAAACTATTAGCAAAAAAACTATTAGTTTTTACGAAGGGTGTTCGTTTGTTTTTTCGTTTCGAATCCAAAATGGAGAAAAAAACATCAGGGCTTGGAGAGCATCATGCTATGTGAGGTTGAGGAAAAGTCTGAACAAGTGAGTCTTGTGTCTTTTGTGGAAGATGGCGAGTGACTCTGCTATCCTGACATTGGTTGGGAGTTTGTTCCACCGCTGAGGCACCAGAACAAGACTCGTGACTTGGCCTAGCGACCTTTGTTTGCCCCTTAGTGATGGCGGTACGAGCCGACCAGCTGATGTAGTGGAGCAAAGTGCTCATGCTGGTATGTGTGGTCTGACCAGTGTTTGGAGGTAGATATGTGCTGCTCTGTTGGTGGCCTTGAAGGCCAGTACCATCATCTTGAATCGGATGAGGGCTGCAACAGGAGGGCAGTGGAGTTCACGGACGAGGGGGGTCACATGGGAGAATTTGGGTAGATTAAAAAAGGATACACTGCAGCGGTTTAGTCGCAAAGGCTGGGAGTCCAGCCAAGAGGGAGTTGAAGTAGTCCATGCAGGAGATGACCGACGATGGGACCAGGAGTTGCATCGCGTCCGTTGTGCAGAAGGACAGATCCTGCAGAAGCTGTAGAGGGCGAATCTGCAGGATCAGGCCACAGCAGTGATGTCGGGGGTGCAGAATAGTCTGTTGTCAAGGATTCAACCAGGTTCCCCACAGTTGATGAAGGCAATACTGTGATGTCCTCAACAGTGACTGACAGGTCCATGCAAGGGCAGTCTTTCCCCAGGATGAAGTGGAGTTCAGTTTAATGAAGGTTGAACTTGAGGTGTGCAGCAGTCCAAGCGAAGATGTCTGCCAAACATTCCCAGACATGCATTGCCATGTGGGTGTTAGAGGATGGGGGAAAGAGAGGAATAGTTGGGTGTTGTCTGCATAACAGTGGTCAAATAACTCATGTGATGTGATTGTGGAGCTCAGTGATCTAGTGTATAGTGAAAACTGAAGTGGTCTTAATACTGGGCCTTGAGGGACACCAGTTTCCAGAAAGCAGGTTTTGAACAAGGAGCCATTCCATATGACCTGAAAGGTGAGATTTGACAGGTATGATGTGAATCAGGTTAGAGCAGAGTTAAACGTTAATTGTGTTTCTTGAAGAGTGGCTTTACGGTAGCTGTCTTGAAGCAGTTAGAATGATGCCTGAAGTGAGGGAGGAGCTGATCAGGGTGGTGAGGAATGCCAAGATGTCATGTGAGATGTGTTGGAGAAGGGAGGAGGGAATCGGGTCAAGGGAACAGGTGGCAGCACGTTTAGACATAACTGGTCTGTGAACATCTTTAGAGGAGAGAGGGCTGAAGCATGTAAGGCCATCAGAGGTCAGGGTTGGGGAAGATGCTTTCTGGATGGGCATAGGAGTAAATGAGGAGCTGATGTCTTTTACTTTCGTGGTAAAGTAAGTTGCAAAGTCATCAGCAGTGAGGGAGGAAGGAGGGGGAGTTGTAGGAGGGGTGAGGAGGCGAGAGAACATGGAGAATAGTTCCTGGGGTTGGAGGCAGAGGAGCTGATCTTAAGGTAGAAGGCAGATTTGGCTGCTGATACAGTTGAGATGAATCAGAGAGAAGGTGGTGGTAGTGACCAAGGTCATCAGCATGATATAATTTTTTCCACTCTCTCTCTGCTGCTTGTAGCACCGATCTGTTGGTTCGCAGAGATTCAGACAGTTGGGGGGAGGGGGAGATGATCGTGCTGGTCTGGAGGTGAGAGGACAGAGAGCATCTAAAAAAGAGGAGAGGGAGGATAACAGAGTGGAGGAGGAGACATTAGAGAATTGTTCTGTGGATGGTAGTGAGGAAAGAACAGTTGAGGAGAGAGTGGAGGGAGAGAGGGATTTCAGGTTGTGGAGGATGATGACCGTGTGAGGTGTAGGGGCGAGGGAGGTGGTAGACCTCAAGGGGTGAGAGAAAGTGACAAAGTGGTGGTCGGACACGGTGAGCGGGGTAACAGAGAGTACCAATACTACGGGACCTTGTGAAGTCAAGGTCAAATTGATTCCCAGCCCGATGGGTGGGTGGAAAGGGGGAGAGAATAAAGTCAAATGTGGAGAAGAATTCAATGAATTCAGATGAGTGCGGCCTCTCTGGGTGAATGTTGAAGTCACCTAGGACAACGGGTGGTGTGCCATCATCAGGGGAGCAGCTTAGGAGGGGTGTTCATCTCATCAAAGAAGTCACAGAGAGGACCTGGAAGGCGATCGATCTCCACAATGTTGAGCTTGAAGGGAAGGGTGACAGAGACAGCGTGGAATTCAAATGCAGACCTGGGTATGTGGTCCAGGGGAAGGACCTGGTTGGACCACATGGGTGTGATAAGGAGTCCAGATTCTCCTACACAACCTGTTTGTCTTGGTAGTGTGAGAGTGAATAGGCAGTTGAGAGGGCATCTGAAGTGGCAATGTTTTCTGGGGTGATCCAGGTCTCCATAAGGGCTAGGAAGTGGAGAGTCTGCAGGGAGTCATAGGCTGAAATGGTGTCCCCTTTCTTGACTGCAGATTGGCAGTTTGATAGCCACCCTAGGACTTCAAGTTCAGTACTGGTGGAGAATGTTGGGAAACAGAGATTTGCTGGGTTGCAGCATCAAGTAGTGGGTCTCCTTTGAAATCCTCTCTGGTTTGATGTCGTGACTGAGATTGGGTAGGACTCATGGCTGCGATATGTGGTGGACAGTGAGTTACTTGGACTTCCTTGATGTACACCCGCAGAGAGACTCCCTAAGTCCCTGGATGGCGTTGCAGCTGATGCTGTAGTGACTAGCCCTTATTTGCTGGATTTACCTCATGCAGGGTTAGCTCATCCCTGCAATCAAGCCTATTAACCACAGCTAAGCTGGCGAAAACTGGCTCACTGCCACTCAGCATCAACAGTGTCACAAGAATTTACACAAAAGGTATCTAGACAACATTAAATATTTCCATTAACCCTACTCACAGAATGAATAGTCACTGGTTTTATTATTTCTTTCTGACTTACCAACAACATGATAACATGTAGCTTCCCTCCCCTAGACAAAATGTATCTTACGGTGATACTGATTTGTAATTGATTTACAGTCCTCAGATTTGATAATTTTAACTCTAGCATTTTTTCATTATAGTCCTTGCTCATGGTAAACTGATTTTCAGTCTTATTTCTATTCCTACCTATTTGCTGTGCTTCAACCTGCTCACTATTAAAGTCTCAAGAAACCAATACTCCAATATGATAGGGGACGTCATATGGTTTGAGAATCCTGCCTTTATTTATTTTTACTGCAGGATTTATCTCATGTTGAACTACAAACCTTTATTCTATTATGAAAGTAAAAAAAAGGCCAGTTCACAGCTTTTTTCATGTCCAGACCACATCAGACCAGGTCCAAAACTGCTATAATTAGACAGGTCAAATCTGGACAATAATAAGAAGGAGAATTTTGAGACTCAGATTTGTGAAACCTTCACAAAATAACGATGATAACAAGTACACAGTAATCTTCGATTCACAAGTTGCTTTCTGAAAAAAGCTGTGAAATCGCCCTTTAATGCATTTTCACAAATAGTATAAAGGTTTCACAAAGTTTCACAAGTCTTTAGCCCCTCTGAGGCAATGTAGTCCAGAGTTAATGAGTCTAAGTATGTGGTTTTAGATCTGGTCCTAGGATCATGTGGTCTAGACATGAAAACATCAGTTAAATGAAAGGTAAAGATAAATAAAAGTCATGATTATCAAACTCGTGATGCCCCTTGTAATTTTGGAGTAGCGGTTTCTTGAGATTTTTTAAAAGTGATCAAATAAATAATAATAATAATAGAGTGATCAAACCTGAGGACTGTAAACCAATTACAGATTGCGTGATTGTATAATTCATTGTCATTTCATATTCCCCATACTGAGTAAATTTTCAGTCCATGAACTCTCTTGAAAATGACTGAACAATGTCATCTATTGGCGGTATGCCACTTTTAAGGTGACCTTGAAAAGTCTAGTAAGAAGCTGTAAATCTGAAGCTAACTTCAGCATTGTCTGATGCACTGTGGTGGAAATCTCTACATGTGTCTTGTCAGTGTCAAATAAGTCTTTATTATATAAGCGTATGGTTCCAGTGCCACCATGATGTCTATTTATTGACTTACAATCACTGCATGATTCTGGTTATGCAGGCTTTCTTTCACACTAAACTGTTGTGAATGAATGAATTTGCTGCATGCTTATTAAATGCAACAAATGTCAATAACCTCTGGGTCACACAAATCAGACAAACTAAATATCAAAATCAAGTTTGGTCCATGGACCATTTTTTGATTTCCCTTTTTTTTATTTGTGCATAAAATCAAAGTATGAAAAAACAGTTATTTATTTTTTGGTATCAGATTCATAAACGAATAACAAAATAAGGAATCGTTTTTTTCATTTCCATTTCCATTTCATCTTTTTTTTTGGTTTTGGAGTTTGAAAACAAAATAAAAAATGTAGATTTGTTTTTTCTTTCCAAATGAAACCAATAAAGATAAAATTAATTATCAGTCCAATTTAGTTTTTTGGATATTCCTGGCCACCCCTGGCCGTTTTTTACAAACCAACCGCAACTGAACAAATACTCAATGGCACAGTTGTCTCTTTTGTGGTGTGATTAAACAGTAAATTCATCATGGCCCACTCCTCCCTCCCTCTGGTTGTACAGCGGGACTACCAGGGCACCCAGGGGGTTGGACAAGGGAGGACAGCCAAGATTAGGCATTCCGCTGTGGCCTTGTTTCCCACCCTCTTGTCCAGTGGATTACCACAGCCACGAAAGTCTATGTCTCTGTAACAAATATGTTACACCACATTGAGTTCTCTGCTTTTTCACAAACAAACTCACCAACCTAACCTGAACACCAACCAGCTCTTTATTTTATACACCGTTAGTATGACAGCTATTGCTCTTCTCAGCCTCAGTGCAACTCTGTGTAGATACATTAAACCAACACGGCTTCCAGAGGTCTTTTTGGACAGCCTTGACAGTCCCAGCTCCCACACATACATCTTCTCTCGCACAGAGAAGTAGCTGCTCTGCAGCACACAGAGATATGAAGTTAATTAAACTGCCAATCCCCGTGAGGACCATGACAGCCAGAAAAGACCGGTGCTTGGATCAGAACAGAGGAGGGGGTAGGTGTGAAGCAATCTGCGTTGTGCCATTAATTTTATTCAGAAACTCCCAAAAATAGTGTCCATATATGAGACTTTTAACATTCCATGTTGTCCAGGTTTCTGCTGGAATATATGAATCTCAGGCTGTGTGCTCAATGATATTTTGTGCCATCAGTTAAAAAAGCCTTTTGCAGTGTGTGAATAAGATTTCTGATACCTTGACTAAGGCCTGTTAAACCTGCAGAGAGATGCTCACAACACATTTATTACAAGTCCAAATCAAGTCTCAAGTCTTTGAGCTCAAGTCCAATTCAAGTCTGACATGGTTGTAATGAGCAATTTATCATCTGCTGCATGCCATCCGGTCTGCTTAGAACACTGCATAGTTATATCTAAGGAATTCAAAGCATGTACTGTATTATCATCACTCTTTTGTCTTTCAGCATTAGAGTATTTTCAGCACTGATTAGTTGTTTGGTATATGATCACTTTAAACAGGCTATTGAAGTGCATTATGAAAAAAAACAAGTTGTCCTTTAAAAATGTATATACGTAAAAACATAAGTATACTAACTAAAACCAAAACTTAAAATCCTTTTTTTTCAAGTTTTTTTTTTCTAGTCATGGCAAAGCAGCACTCTAGAATAAGAGTGGCAGCGAACAAACACTCATCTCAAGTATTCAGCGAATACCAATCTAATCAAGTGAACCTCCCTCAGCTACAAAGCTAGAGGCAAGCTTATGTTAACATTAGATAGCTGATGCAAAACATAACATTTTTGCGAACCATCCATAGGCGCTGAGGTTAACTTTAACATTACCAAGTGACTGACCTATCCAGGCGGGTTTTCAGTTACCTGATAAAGTTTGATGTGGTCGTTCCTTTATATTCATTCAGCAAACATTGCATGTGGCGATTCTTTTGTTTGCACCTTGTGTGTAGTTCACACTGGTCTTGCCATCTGTGGCTGTCTGCACCAGATGCGCAAGGTTACACATGAGGGAAGCTGTGTTTCAATTCATCCACGATGCAGCCCCTGAATGGAGACACAGCTGGAATGACATTCAGCTTGTCAGACATTTTCTTAATGTTGAGAGCCTTAAACAATAAATGTGGTGATAGGATTGTTCAAAAATCCTAAATCTTGAGTCTCAAGTCTTTTGAAGGTGAGTCTCAAGTCAAGTCTCAAGTCACTGAGGGTGTGATTGAAGTGCAACTGGAGTCCCATGTTGCTAACTCGACTCCGCCATCTTGTGCAATCATCCTGTGCAATAGTACTATTTGTTTTTTTTGTATATATTCATACCGATATGCTGAGTCTGTTTATTCTTAAACACTGTATTTAATTTCAACACTTTATTTAAATGTATATAATGCATATTTCGCTTTCTGTATATACAATGCAACACAAGGTATTGTCCGTTCTATATTTATTTTATCATAAATTATTTTATTTTATTTCTTCTCTCTTATGTAAATCTTTTTTAGTATTTCTTTAGTATTGTACTTTTTGTATGTCTGTATGTCTGTCCACCTGCTACTGTAAAGTAAATTTCCCCGACGTGGGATAAAATAAAAGTCTAAAGTCTGAACCTGCACTTTTCTTTAATCACCCTTTTCACTTGCACCTAATAGTCATCCTTTTTATAGGCCACCAACAACCACATCATGCAGACTGTTAGAAAGTGTGCTTTACTCTTTGACCCTTGACCCCATTGGAGCTGAGGGAGTTGGGTAGGGAGGAGGAAAAATCAATGCTGATAAAAGAAAATGATGAGTGAAACCAGGCAAGGAAATAACATCAGTCTATCAAAATGTCATTGTAGAAACAATGAAACTGTGACTGCTTCCACTACACATATTGACAAATCCAGTCGCTCATGTGTGGACAAATACGTGTTAGAGCAGCACTGGCATTAGCTGGGGAAATGTTCTCTGGTGGCTCATTCAGTAACAGTGTTTTTCCAATCGCTCCCTCTCACCGGACCACACTGAATGAGACAAGGAGGAAAATATACTAGAGCACCAGGCAACAGGGATTATCCATTTTCCAACCCAAATGTGATCTGCTTTTGTTGAAATGAAATCAGTGTGATCGTTCTATTTCTAAACATAAAGGACCGCTAACTTGTATACTTGTACTATGTTCGAGCACAGAGGATTCTCCAGCCTCTGTCTGTCACTATTCCTTTTTTTCTATCTCTAACATGATAAAACACAACTCTGCTGAGTTTCTCTGCCTTTTTATCAAGAAAAGAGATTTGGACAAAGTTACCCTGAGGGCCATGAATATACAGACTGAAGATAGAAAACTACTTGTCAGTTTTTGGAGAACACACTAGATCAAATAAGGCTAATAGTAACTGGGGGCCTCCTGTGATTTGTAGTAACTGCTTTTTATGTGAATGCTCCATGTCCATAATCTGTTAAACATAGCACAAGGAACGTTTAACTTGTTATGAAACAATTTTACACTGATCTGTCTATAGCCCCTATGGCAAAATGAACGGATTAAATTAATATTGTTTCTTAATAAGACAGGAAAAACTAAAAGATAAGAAATGAAAGTGAAAGTACAGTTTCTAAATAACACTTAATGAAAGACATAAATGATAAACTGAGAGACACTTAACATAAATTAGTAGGCAAAAGCATAATGTCAAATGTTGGAAAATATGTTAATTAGGGTAACAACTTAAGTGTTGCGAGAGCGCACACACAAGATTGCTGGTATATTATTTTCTTGTTTGATTGGTCAGTAAAGATGGCCAGTTTGGTCCACCTGAGTATATCTACTCCAGCCTCACAACCAGTCTTTGCCAAATTGTTCTTTGTCAATCATGCAAGACTCTCAAGCATGGTTCTTCAGACTTTTCTCCTGTTTCCAACCCTGCCTGCCTCTGATCAACTCATCTCGTCTGATCCCCATTAAACACGCCTGCCTTCTGTCCCCGGCTTTAAGACAACACTACAGAGTGACTTTTCCAGTCAGCTTCCCTGTGGCTTCTTGTGGCTCAGAGATTCTCACTGTGTTGCCACATTCTTTATCGTGTATGCGCTGAGTGAATATCCACCTGCTGGCTTTCTGATCCCTTCATTGACTACCACGTTGCAAGCCAGTATGTATAGGTAAACCTCTGGGTAGCTTCTAAAATGAAACCTATGGCCTTATCAGTTTTGTCAAAGTCTGATCCAGCATCTTAAACAATAAGAGTGGTGGGATGCTACACGTCTCTATAACCACACAAGCAAACATTAACGAGAAGTTTGGCTACTTCTGTGTAGTTGCAGTTATACTGAATGCTTGTCACTTGGTTGGGTTAATCAACCTTTTTTATGGTGGAAAAATAACAATAGCTTTTAAGCTTAGCATAACTTCAAGGGTAGAAATAATCATCAGTTGGTCCACCAATTTGGTACAAACGCGCAAGCTAGAGGATGGATTGCCTTTATTTTTCTCTCTAAATTATATATATAGCTGAAGATCAGAAAGTACTGATATAATTAAATGAAAATTTAAAAAAATTAAATAATTAATTATTTTTGCCTGTAATAAGGTTTACTCATCATGTTTTACATCTACAAGGGCTTTATGATGTACGTACAGGCTAACATGTTCTAATACAAATGATATGTTTGAACTAAACTAACTGTCCTGCCACACAGGACCAGAATTCAAGTGTGTGTGTGTGTATTATATATAAGTAAATAAAAAAACATTCGAATCAATAAATTGAGTGCCCACACACACAAACAAGACCCCTCCCATTTGGTTTAGAGGCTGTTTTGGGTGGGTGAGTGATCAACATCACACAGCACTAAGAATTTAATAAAAAATTGAAATAAATTATGAGGGGCTAGGGGGAGGTTGAGGAGAGGTAGGAAGAAGAATGCAGATTCTCTCTATTTAAAATGTATTTAAATTATGTATTTAATTTATTTCCCTTTCCTTACCCTCTCCTCTCTTTATTGTTCTTGCACGTTCCTTTTCACACACACACACACACACACACCACTCTTCAACAACCTTAACATACAACACAAAAAACCCATTTGAATTTTCTCCTGTTCATTTAATTGTCTAGTTTTTGTCTCGTTTTACTGTCTCAAATTTTACACTGACATGAAATGGCTGTTTATTATGCCTGTTTAGACAGACCTGTTTGTGCTACACCACTGGAATCAGTTTTTCTCAGAATTTTGTATGAATCGTACACCTCAAAGTTTTATTTAGCAGTTCTAAAAAAACAAAACAACAACTTTGTACTCTTCTCAACTCCCAAGTGCCTCCTCCGAGCTCAACGTCTCTAGCAGCTGTATGCCGGTTAATGCTAACACTGTCACACGCTAATCCAAAACACCGCCCTCTATACCTCCCCCTGGTCTCTGAGTACAACTGACCACACAGAAAGACATATTAGACATCTGAATTTAAATTCTTCAAGAGGCATCAACACTGCAAATACGGTAGATCAAGTGACTAGGATTAGCTGAGGTGAAGCCAAGCGGACAGCTTGTGGCTGCCTGTCACACAAAGCATTCCTCAATTTTCAAAATAAAATGCCAGGTGCCGACGCTACAGCACAACAAAGTTGGAAATAATTCAATAAGCATTTTTAAAAAAGAAACAAATAATTAAACAGTTTTAACTACATAACCTACTCAACCACAGAAGAAGCATAAATATAAATGATTAAATAAACAGTCTGAGCAAGTCAACAACAACAGGCAGGACATGATGTTCCTAATCTGAAACACCCCAGTTGGACAAGAAGTTATGTTAGAGAAAGAACAAATCTGTCGCACACGCCAGGTAACAAAGACGTGCACGGTGGAATGAAGGGGTCAGTTTTTCAATTGCTCACTGAAGTAACCCTGCTGCCTCCCCTGTCATCTACTTTTGGTCTAGCCCTTGTTCCTCAGCATACCAGCCCTGACAATATTTGCTATAGTACAACATTTTCCACCACTGCCATGTATACATGAATTAATTCATATTAGGTTTCATATATTTTCATCAGTTAAAGTCTTACTGTACTTGGGTTTATTAAACTGTTTTTAACCATTGGGCCTTGCCTGTTGTCATACAGATATGATCTGGAGCACATTGCCATGACCATGCACTGTAACTGCTAATATTTATGTTTTTAAACTCCACAAAACATGTTTCCCTAAACCAAACTGCTTTGCTAAATGAGAACCATTTATTCTCTTTGTAAAGTGCAACCAGAATACAGCTTAGTCCCTGTAGCAATATGCTAATCATCTCCCACTGCTTTAACCTTCTCCCCTCTATCACCCACCATATCCCTCCTTTGTCTGACTCTCTGTTTCTCACTTTCTCTCTCAAGTCTAAGTATTAATCTGTTTTGAAGACTGAGCATCTACAAACAAACTAGTGACCGTTTACCCTCCTGCTATGTATGCTAATATTTTGCTAATTAGCACTAAATTCCCTTTGTGATCACTGAAGCAAAAAAGCCCTTACCTTTTCAATAAACAATATTAATCTTAACATCACCTGATCCAGACTGCTTGTATGTGAAAAAAGGTTAAAAAGGTGAAATGTTGTGTTCAAAACAAACCTAAAGACAAGTTAATGTGAGACCATTTATTTATGTAGACTGAAAAAATACTTAATTCTAATTGACAGAGAAGCAAGAGTGTGTAGATTTTAAAGAAACAGCTGATCAATGTAAAGAGTGGTAAAACTCCAAAAATGGTTATTTTGAACCAAACTGTACAGTGGTAAGTAGGGTGGCCCTGATAGTCAAAACACAACAACACTTCAGAGAGCACACCCACATTTTGAAATGTGAAACAACATTTCAGAAAACAAGGTTTCGGATCATGAATAACTTTGTGACTGGACCAAACTCAATTTCCTATGAACATTCCACTATGAATTCCTGTTTCTATTGTGTTCAACTCACATCCCAAGTCCAAAGTCTTTCAAGTGTGCTTTCAGGGTTCCATGGGGAAGTTTGAATGTGGTACTTATCCATAGTAAGGGTAAAGCTTACAGCAAATGGCAGTGAGCATGCATGTTTGTAGTAGCAGCAGAAGACTAGGTGTAGGAAGCCAATCAATGTACTGTTATGGGTTGAGTCAGCAGCAAGAAATATTTGAGACACATTTATAATACTCTCAACAGTAAAACAGCTAGAAAGGACATTCCTAGCCACTGTGTTGGAATTTGCAAAAAATCACAAAGGTTAACTTATTTATTACTGCCCCCAAAGAACAAAGGACAGTAATAGAAGAGAACTGTAGCTTTAGGTCATTGTCACGGCCGGCTCAAAACCATGACAAATAATAGGACACCAGAAGTTAAAGCAAGGAAATCATAATTTATTGAAACTAACTAAAAAACCAACATATCAATGTGGAAACAAAACAATAAGGAGCGTGGAAAGCAGAGAGCAGGATTTCTCCCTTGTCCTCCCTCTCTCTCGAAGAGCCTAGTGAGGTGTGCTCTTATAGTACTGGGAACACCGGGCCCAGGTGTTCCCAGCAACTAACGACGCCCGAACCCCTCCTGCTGGGCATCTGCAAGACAAAGAGGACAAGCAAACAGCCCAACAGCACCAGAGGCATGGCCGTCATACACTCCAAAGTGACTCAAGGCCCAGACTAAAGCCAACGTCTCCTTTATGATGACAAAGTAGTTCGGTTGGTGCTTGTTAAATTTCTTAGAAAAGAAACTTACAGGCCTATCCATCCCCTGACCATCAGACTGCATCAGTACTGCACCTGCCTGCCCCAACGTGGCTGGCATCCACCTGAAGCTTGAATGGCTTGTCAACCCTGGGGGCGGCTAGCACCGGAGCACTACACAGAAGGGCCTTAACGTTCTGGAAAGCCTGCTGACAGATAGGAGACCACACATATTTGACACTGGCCTTTAACAAATCAGTGAGGAGGGCAACCACAGAAGAAAAGTTCTTACAGAACCTGCGGTACTACCTAGGGCTGGGCGATATATCGATATAAGTTTTATATCGATATTTTTGAAATGTGATATGGAATTAGACCATATCGCATACATCGATATAGTTCAAATTTGCGCTGTGGTCCTTGCTCCGGGCGAGCCGCTGACCCGGAGCTCTCTGCCCTGCTCCCCCCGCCCCTCCTCCTTCATGCACAGAGAGGGGAGGGGCTGGAACAGACACTCCGGCACTCTTCAACAAACACTTTGGTGGCCGCCGTTGCCCCACACTTTGGCCTTGATACCCCGTGAAAAAATTTCTATTTAGGAGAAAATATTCAGTAACACTAATATTCATTGTAGTGTCACACAACTCACCTCACTCTAACCCTACTTAACAAAAACTGTTTTGTAATGTAACATCAACTTGATATTGGTATTTAAAAAATGTTTTAATACATAATCCATGTCTTATTATAAATTAGGATGTTATGGTATCAGTCTGAAAGGTAAATCAACACATTTTACTCAGTGGCCTTTGTGCCCCTGACAAAAAAAAAAAGTGAAAGCCAAATGTACTTGCCCCTAAAATGACGAAATTCCCACCCACATGTCATATTTGGCTTTGATTTTGACTGAACATTTGCTCTCACTTTGCATAAAAATATCGGGATATACATCGTATATCGATATTCAGCCTAAATATATCGGGATATGACTATTAGTCCATATCGCCCAGCCCTAGTAATACCCTACCATTTCTAAGAGCCGCATTAGCTCCTTTTTTGTTGTTGGTGTGGGAAATTGCTCCACACCCAACACCTTTACCTGCGCTGGACTGACCTTGCCCTGTCCCACAACATGGCCGAGGTATGCTACTGTTGCATGAGCAAATTCGCATTTTGCTAGATTATTTTGTCAGGCGGGCTGCAGCCAAACGTTCAAATAACGGGCGAATGTGCAGGACATGACTGTTCCAGCTGTCACTCACATCATCTAAATAGACAGCACAACTGTCCAAATCGCCAACCACCATATTCGTTAAACGCTTGAATGTAGCTGGAGCATTCCGCAGGCCAAAAGGCATCACCTTATATGAATACAGGCCAGTGACAAATGCAAAAATTTCCTGCACTCTTTTTGACAACGGCACCTGCCAATAGCCTTTCAGAAGGTCAATCTACTCACAAACTTCGCAGACCCAACCTCATCGATGCAATCCTCCATCCTTGGAAGTGGAAATGCGTCCGGCTTGGTGACACTGTTGACCTTCCGAAAATCAGAGCAAAGCCTAAGTGTGTTCAGAACAAGCAGACATGGGGAAGCCCAGCTAGAAAATTATGGTTCAGCAATATTGTTTTCAAGCATGTACTTAATCTCTGCATCTAAATACTTATGTTTATCCACAGATACACGATAAAAACGCTGCTTGATTGGTTTTGCCTCCCTCACCTCTATGTCATGCTCTAAAATATGAGTCTGCGAAGGTGTATCACCAAACAAACTTGGAAACCTGCCAATTAGCTCAGCCAACTCTACACGCTTTGACTCATGCAAATGGCCTAACAAATTGTCCAAGTTGCTAAGCGTCTCAGTGTTCCTTAGTCGACCACACAATAATCCCTGACCAAAACTCTGAGTCTCTTCCATCTCTGTCCCTGCCACTGACGGAGAAGAGGAGTTCACCACTGTGTTTGCAAAAGCTGCTGACTGAACATGCTCACAACTACTCACATTTACCACACTTGGCTCAATGACAGGTGCTGAAAATATAATGAGTATACACTTAAACTGATATTGATTTTTTGGGGGTGGGGGATTAGCCTTTTTAGGATACTTTCTGCTGCAGCCCAGGTCCACCACACTGCGTTGCTTCCTTCACTTTCTTATTGCTTCTCCAAACCAGGGGCATGTTGACTAACATCTACTAGTACACTGCCTATGGATGAGCACCTCATGAAGCTATACTTAAAAGCTGAGATCCATACACTTTTGTCATACACAAATACAAGTATAACAGGCATTATAGTCCTGAAATGATTCTGAAAATATATCAAAGCGCTGCCTACTGCATTGTACTAAACATTTAATGATTCTGCCATGAACATCACAGAAAGGACTAAAAGAAATCTACAGCAGGAATCAACAAGGAAAAAAGAGCACGACGGATTAACCATTTTTACCAACAAGCTGTGGATTACAATTTTTATACTGGAGTACTTTCATTCACTCTGCTGGCATGAAGTTTTGACTTGGAGGAAATTGGGAGACCTTGGTTTGTGATTTGCCTCAAGGAAGGGAAAGGCAAGCCATGGATAGACCTGTCCCTCACATTCTCTAATACATCTTAGTATTTCAACCAGGCCTCAGCTATTTTTAGATTAAATCTTTATTTTACTGTACTGTGATTTTATCAATAAGGATTTTTGATAATGATTGATGTTAAATGAGATAAGTTTTGAGCTGTATGCTTTGCCCTTGCTAAAGTTTATGCAATAAAACCAACCTAAGTTAAATTACAAAGTTTTGACTATGATTCTATGATGGGAGTAAGAAGTGGGTGATAAACATGTTCGTTCGTTTCACCAGCTCATTGCAGGACCCTTACTGATGGCAGTGGCTGCCCCACAGGGTGCCAACTGCACAGCAGGAGCAATTTTGGGGTTCAGTATCTTGCTCTAGGATACTTCGGCACGTAGCTCAGTCCCATCCCAGGGGAGCCGGGGATTTGGACCAGCGACCTTCCGATCACTGGTCCTCCAGCGCTACCCACTGAGCTACAGCCATCCCCCATGATAAACATGTGAAATATCTCAAGAGTTTCTTAAAACTTATTCTAGCCAACAAAGTGTAACATTTAGGGGTGTTGAATTTAATTGTTTCGATGCATGGACAGTTATCCATTGATGCAGTAACATAATATAATCGATTATAGCCCACTAACGTTACTTGTTGATTTGCGGGTTCAACCCTCTCTCTGTTCAACAATCTTTCCCCTGTGTCCACAGTAACTACAGTATGTGCATCTCATCTAAATGACGTCGCCTCATTCGTTGTGCGACATGGAGGAAAAAGTAATTAAAAATGCACCTAGCATTTTAAAAGCGGCTTTCTGGACATATTTCAGATTTTATAAAGATACTGACAACCACGAACTGGGCATGACAGACACGGTGAAATACCTGGGGAATACCACTAACTTGAGAAACCACATTAGCCGTTTTGACCCTGAGAGGCTACCGTCAATGTTAGCGGCTGCCAAAGAGACAGCAGACCTCACCCAGCCAAGAACTGATGGGACGCTGCCAACTCTGCCACCCAACTCGGAGAAAGGGGAGAGAATAACCTAGTCTGTGGCAGCTTTTACAGCTTAGGATCTACGGCCTTAGTCTGTTGTTGACAACACCGGGTTTCCTTACCTGTTGAAGACACTGGAGCCGGGATATAAGCTCCAGTCACGCAGCCACGTCACAGAAAAGTTAAACCTGCACATTACCGAGAAACCAAAGCCCAGGTAATATCATCAATGAGCCAACCTCGATTAGCAATAACATTTGATTTCTTTACAATTAAGGCAATGGTTAAAATTTAAATCAGTACAACAATATGTCAAGTAACATATTGTTAACAAGTACACAGCACTATATAAACTTGTGGTTCTAGTTTTTGTGATGTTTGTGCTTTCTCAGAGCACATCGGATAAAAAGGGAGTTAATATATATATCTGATTGCTTGTATCCTTTGATGAAAACATAGTCATGTGCTGTAACCGTGATGCATCGTAATTCATTGTGGAATCGAATCGAAGCGAATCGAATTGAATCGTTGACAGGGTTATCGTAATCGAACTGAATGATGAGACCAGTGAAGATTCACACTCCTACTAACATTCCTTTCGGGTCTTACCAAAGACCCCTTAAATCCAACCTAGCACCATACCAGGTGCGCAGATCATTTAGAGGAGAGCTGCCATTAACGGTTACTCAGGGGCTATTCAGGTCAGGGGGAAGTCAGCAGAAGCAGGGTAGACGTTTGGATTCAGGCAGCGAGAAGCTAGGCGAGTCTCCTCACTTCCAGCTTCAGCAGTCTCTATATAAAATCCCACTTTTAAGCAACATCTTGTAGGTTTAGGGACCTAACCCTTTATAACTGAGAGCTGGTCCAGTGCCTCCTGGACAGGGGTGTACTTGCGATCTAACAGTGTGTGCTTTTCCACAACATTGCCTCAATCAAAACGTGTGAGTCATATTTTGGTGTATATCGTGGTATCTGTAAGGGCATTAGCTAAAAGAAATGACCCCAGCCGTATCTCCCTAATGGTGTCTTAAATTGATAATGAAAAAGCATTTTAGGAACATCTTAATACTAAATGGTTCAAGGAGTCACTAAAAACCATGCATTGACATGTTTAGCTTGAGGATGACTTGTGTCATCTCTCTACTGTTGGCTTCCTAATAAAGGCATTATCACACAACAAAAACATGAGTAGCAAACACTGTAGCAACTGTTTTAAGGTGAAAATGTTAGATCAGCGAGTACCTATTTTTAATCAATGCATCCGACTGTACTTTGTTCAGTGTTGGGCAGTAACTTCACTACAAGTAGCGGCGTTACTAGTTTAACTACATTTCTCAGTAGCGTGGTGGTAGCATCGCTGTTTTCTGATTCAAATAGCTTTTCAGTAGCGTCCACACAAGCTACATTTTTCCAAACATCTCTGAAGCTCAGCGCAGCGGAGCTTTCTGCTGCGGTCTAAAATAAAAGGATCAGTCTGTGACGCCACCGCCATACACAGCCCTGTATGTGGAACCGACAGAAGCACTTCCATATGACGGTGACATCAAGAACCAATCCTTGCCTACAACGTCTCTGCTGCAGGGGAACACAGACAGGTGAGCTTGAGTGAGTTACGTTACTTGATGGAAAGATGGCAGAGGGTGAGGAGGACAGAGACGAATTGATCCCGAGGCGATAAGGCAAACTTAAATAATAAACAAATACAGTAACGTTACAAATAGGAGGTAAGAGGTGGGGAAATGAGGGAACAGAGAAACATTTGAAAAGTTTACATTACTCTGAATTATTACTTTTGTGATTTTTAACCAGCAAAGGGTACAGCAAAAATGCAATTAAGTATTACCTTAAAATGTATGTAGATATAGCTACTAGTACAGAGTCGGCCTAATAAAAATACCACTTTTGAAACTGGCAGTTATATGGGATACTGGTAGATGGATAGAGTACTTTATTAATCCCAGAGGGAAATTAAAGTGTTACAGCCACTTGACATCAATAAAATACAAAAACAATGAGGTAAAAGAAACAAATACATTAAAGGCTGAATTATATACAAAAACTAAATAGACTAACTCAAATATAAAATATAAATATAAACGATGAAACTAGAATTTAGACTAGAGAACCTAAACGGAAACAACAACTATAATATAGTATTTGCTGAATATACACTGTTTAATTATGTTAATATGCTAAAGTTGTTCCAATACATTAAAACTTATATATATATATATATATATATATATATATATTTATATAAATAGCTTTGATGTAATTAAACTACTTTTGCTGTAGCTTAGCTTGATACATTTCTCTGGGGGGTAGCTTCGGTGTAGTGAAGTTTAATTTAATGTAGAGTAACTGGTAGCTTAGCTCACAACACTTTCCAAGTAGCTTGCCCAACACTGACTTTATTATTAGTTCCACTATGCCAATGAGAATTAATCTGGTGTTGGTTGACTGGACAGTAACACATCACATCAAATCACTAGGGAAAACTTTCCCACCAAAATATAGAAAGTTCATATTGTTTGTAATGAAACTCCCAAATCCACCCCATAGAGCAGTATGTCTATGTCATGGTGCACTTTAAAATCTTATATAGTCATTTTTCTCATGACAACTTATCTTGTTATCTCAAGAAATCCACCTTTTGTTTTTTCGAGATAAGTAAATCTGTTATCAGAAGAAAACAAGCATTGTTATCTCAAAATAATGAAATAAATAACTTGTGGTCTCAAGATAACGGCATTAAGACTGTAACCATGGCCAAGTTATTATTGTGTCTCTTGTGAGCTCTTGTTTTTATAATTGTGTCATTTTACAGAATTACATTTAATGAATGCAGTTACATTTTTACACAATCACATCTTATAGACAGATGGAACATTGCTGTCCTCCCAAGAAAAGGGATTTTTTTCTTAGTCCCAAAAATGACATATGTTTATATTCAGTGACAAAGCTTTCTAGCAGGCATAATAATTATCATGAGGAAATCAAGGGTCTTATCATTAAGCCACAAAGTCTGCATATATTATAATTTGTATCAGATATTATGTCAATGCTATTTGTAAACTGGGATTTTGTTGTTCTGCTCTGTACATGTAAGATCTATTGCAGGTCTGTCTGTCATAGGAGAGGTGTCCCTCCTCTGTGGCTCTTCCTGAGGTTTCTTCCATCTTTTGCTTCCCACCCCTATTAAAATGTTGTTGTTTTTTCTCACTCAAATCGAGGGTCACTGTACTGTTTGTAAAGCCCACAGAGTCAATGTGATTTTGATTTTGGGCTATATAAATGAAATGTATTTGATCGATTTGAGAGGAGGTTTGGGTAGCCGGATGGCAAAACACATTAGTTACTCTGTGTTACAAACTAATGTTTTCATTTATCAAGACAAAGGAAAAATGCACTTTCTCTGTTAGTAACTACTCACCTTTTGTGTACCATATTTTTTAGTGTTGCCACTTATTAACCCAAAGTAGACAGTTTTATCAACGTCATAGCAATGATGTTTCACTAGAGATTTAATGTTTGTATGTGTAGAGTATCTCACCCACATGAAAAAAACACACACAACAGGTGAATTGCATTTTCTTTTCCGTGTGCTCTCCTTTTCTTTACCTCCTACCATCCGTCTCTTTCTACTTCCTGCTTTCAAAAATCCTGTCACCATACCTATTGATAATTATCTAAGGCAAACTCCATGTGAACAGATTGAGCAGGCAGGAGCTGTGCTGCAGCAGCGACGCTGCCTGTGTGGACACATACGAGTGAGCTGCAGCAGGTCAGCAATGTAACCGCCACATACAACACAAGCATTATGTTGATGATTGAACGGGGTCAGGCCCATCTGAATCTTGAAGAGTGAAGTTTAATTGTCTAGGAGGAATAATACCTACTCCCACTTAACTACTCCCACTTAACAACCACCTATGATTTTCAACTAACAGCCAACACAAAACAACACAATATTGTGAAAATGGTGTGAATATCAACTGTGATTTGACTTTGATTTGTAGCAGGAGGTGTCGACATACTCAGTGACACAAAAAACCTTTAACAGAAACAAATGTGACACACACCTTATATAACTGATTACTAATATGTAAATAACATAAACATAAACTACTCAAATAAGCACTCTTATAAGAACTCTTTGCTTGTGGACATACTTTTTAATGACAGACAGGAATTATAATTAGTTTTGATAGAACATTTCAGTCTACAATCACTGCCATGCTACTTAAGAGTCCTAAAGCACAATATGTTGACTCATGTTCATTTGAATGTATCATGTCTAATGGGATGGTTGTGCTTGCACATCACGCTGCAATCCAAAACCGGGGGATGCACTGAGATTGCACATTTCATCTCATCAATTACCTGGATCTGTACCTTGATTTCATAGAAACAATAGTGCTAAATTTAACTTCACATAAAGAAGTGATTACACAAGGAACTCCAAGTTTTAAAGTGTTTGGTGTCACTTCTGGGTAATGTCCTCTTGCTCAAAACCAAATTCTTTGAAGCATTTAATCGCATGACAGCTCAGTCAGCTGTTTGACAGTGGTTGCTGGCACATTCATGGTGGCTGAACTACTGTAGAATGTTTCAACCACCCAATCACACTTGTTGGCTCACTGCAAATCACAAGAGGGCTTGCCTCCTTTTCAAACAGATACTGAATGACACTTTTGGGAACCATTGTTGTGTCCTTAGTGCCTGTGTTCGTCACACGTTCAGTATCCTACATATTGACATTTAAATTTTTGTTGCTGCGCCGAGACATAAATGTGTCCTTTCTGTGTAGCAGCAGACTGGATATAAAAAAAATATGTTGTTAGGAGCAGCTTTATCATTGCCTTGGGACCCTTCCGGTACACGCTCCCTCCAAGCGTTTTCAGGGTGAAGCTTGTACACAGAGGGGGTTAAGGATGAATCCCTCCACCCCCACCCTGACCTCCTCCTCACAATTGGAACCAATATTCCTCCTTCAATGAGCCTTGTGTCCATCTCTTTGCCCACAATCCTCTAAATCTCTGCAGTGTCACGGCTGCTTGGATACAGCCAGCTGGAGAGGCCGAGGCTTTGGTGAAGAATCAGACCAGTGAAGGTTGGGTTAAAAAGAAACTCTGTACAACCACACTCGTGTCAATGCTACTCGTTGTGTTAGTGTATGTGCATGTTTTGCACAAGCATGTCTATGTGTGTATTTATGTGCTTAAGTATGTGTATGTGTGTGTGTGTGTGTGTGTGTGTGTGTGTGTGCAGAGCTACAGGAGGATGTTGGGGTTTTTCATTGTTGTATATTCATATGATAGCCTTCTCAAGCAGTTCCAGAAGCACATGACTGCCACCAGTTGTAAATGAGATGCTACTGCAGAGAAGTAGAAAACACTGTGCAATGTGTGCAGCCTCTGTCAGCTCTGGAAGCTCCACAGGGACTCAGTGGTTGTTGTAATCACATGACACAGGATTCAGATCTAATGCGTTTTCACTCGGGGGCCACACTGCCGCAGGTTGATGTGATGCAAAGGGTTTGACTTGAGCAAGCTTATTTTGTGCAGGAATTGGATACATCTTTACCCTTTCAATGGCACAACATGGACATGTATTACCGTTTGCACCTTTATTTGCGCTGGGCGGCATGTGAGTTCAAATTATTAAACTGAAGTGACGATCACGCATGATGCTGTGTCGCAAAAGCCACACTGAAGTCATGATGTTAATATTGTTGATGTCTGAACATTCATGAACCACAATGGAGGAGAGGATAACAATCTGCAATGTGCGGGCACACAGACTACATGTACCAAGAGTGGACATACAGATGAAGCCTCTTCAAGCTTCTTGTTCCTCCGGGACGGGGCCCTAATCGACCCATGACAGGTCCGTGTTCGCACCTGGAGGAGTCTGTGACTGGAATGAGATCCCCACACGATGACGTAGTGAATAGTGGGGCCGAGGGAATTAAGTGGCGGATGACAAAAGCAATGCAATCAGTTTAAAAAAGTGTGTTCACAAACATCCTCTGCATATCTTGGGGAGTGACAGAGGCCAAACATATCATTAGCTTTACAGTTCATCTCTTTTTTCTTACTCAGTGGACATCCCCCCAGACTCATCCGGCAGCATCATGGCTGTTGAATCAACTAGAGAGTTTGTCCCATCAGCACGCGTACAAAGACACAAAGAGCACAGACAGATCTCAAGAGCGGGAGCCACCGCGAACGCTCTGTAATCTCCAATTAAATCTGTGCTGATAAAATACAAACCAACAATCTGTTCCTACACTGCCTATTCATCCCTTAACATGCTATGATGAGTGTTTTTTGTCAAGTACTACAGTACTAATACTACCAGAAGTTCCTGGCTTTTTGTTTATGAACCATAAGGGAAAAAAAATGAAACTGTAAAACAAGTTGGTGGTTTCACTTCTCTTTGCGAAGTGGCTTGGGAGATGATGAGAGGAAGGGTGATGATATTCAGAAAGAGACCTTGGGTCGGGCTCAAGCCCTTGGCCTCTGCAGGGTGTCTGTAAATGGGAGCTGGCGAGGAGGAAAGTGAGCGATGAAGTTGGACAGTCATGGAAATATGTATCAGCACAGCGTAACCCTGATCAAGTATTTAAAAAGCTGGTTGCTTGTAGTCTAGCTGGCAGACCTGACAAAGCATGAATTCAGGCTGGTTACAGGTACTATTTATTGATCTTGACACACCTATTTAGAAACTGCCACTCACTGGAGACAGACCATCAAGCACTACAGACGGCTATAGCCAGGGTTTAGAAATTAGTGAGGTTCTCCATTTAGTCCGTCCCCCACAGTTAGCTGTCTTATTGAGAGCTGTAAGTTTAATATGCAGAGACTGTGGGGGGAGCGGTCACCAAAATTATTTGGATTATTTCAACCACAGATGGTCTTCTATGGCTAAGGTAAAGAGGTGAACAGACATCTGTATTAATTTGTTATATATTTACAGTGTGTATCTCTCAAGTGTGAGCAAAATATTACATTATTATTATTATACTCGTTAAAATGATATTGTTTGCTTGTCTCCTATATTTTATTATATGATTCAGAAAATAAATTGTGCAAATTGTGCATAATACCCCCCCACATCTGCTCTGTCCAATCACATGAAGACAATAAGATTAGAGATGTGGCCACATCGGTCTGTTATCTTTCTGAAAAGGTCTCAAATCAGATTGACTTCATGTCCTCACTTTTACCTGAAAACCGTGTGTGGTTGAAACATTAGATCAGCAGTTGGTCTTTTTTTCATGTGCATAATTTGGTCTCTTCTTCTTCAGCTACACTGTTGAGTGTGACTCATCAAATACACAAATTACCTTGAATATTTTGCTAGATTACGGCAGAAGGCAGGAGTAATAGTAGTTTTAAGCATGTACATTGTGTATACATTAAACGCATACGTTTTAACAGAACAGACACATTTCTCTCCGTCAGCCGCGTGCTCTGATGACTTCACAGTTGCAGCCTGCTGCACAGTGCACTGGTAATCTGTGTGTTAATGTTAGTGGTTAGCACAATTTTCAGCACCATCCTCTTGCTGCAGCTTCTGCCATTATGCTGCTCTGTGCACTCATTTGGAGGCGTGGCTGTGGGATAATAACAGGGCGCAAGCAGACCTAGGACCAGCAGACTTACAGCCTCTTAATGAAATGTGCACAAATTTATAAAATAAGAGATTAATGAAAGAAGTGCTTCCACGCAGAAAAGGAAATAATCAGGTGTTTCAACTCCTGATGATGCAGTTAAATAACATTGATTTTTCATATTTAGAGAATTTTATATATTAGGAAAATGTAGGCATAGGCCTATTTTTGTTTTAGGAAATTATAACTGAGGTCCAGACCTCCGTGGCTACGGCCATGGTGCGACACAGATGAGACGGAGCCAGCAGTGCATCGAACTGGGCACTAGTCAGCCCCATGCATTGCTGGAAGCGTCAGTCATTGAGACACAGCTTCTGAATAATCTCAAACCTGGGCATGTAACGTTTGGTGTTAACGCACCACAGAATGTCAAAATGTATTGGCTCTACACACTGTTTTTGCCTGTTTCTGATGCCCAAATGGCTCCTGTTCCTCTGTTACTGCATGTCTCTCCTGTCCCCGCCTGCTCCTGGTCAGTGCTGCTTTAAAACACTGCTGTACTGTATCCCCAGTCTCTAAGTGATCTCCGTTGTTCTTAGTCTGAAGGCTGTGTTAGGAAAGCTTGCAAATTACAGTTTTTAAACCGAAAGGTTGACTGGAATACTGCACTTGGAACCCGAGCATCAGAACACCTATGATGTGGTCTGCCTGTAAATCAGCTCTGTATGTTGGTGTGAATGCAGTAATAAAATGTCTCTTGCCCTGTTTTGCCTGAAAATAGTACAAGACCAAACTCATCTTTTACCTTTGCAGCAAGACCAGACCTGAGAACCAGCATACATTGGGTGGAAAATCAATCCCACCGGCTTCAGTTTTGTCCATCAAAGAAGTGTTGAGGAAATAAAACATGCATTATTAGAAAAGCCAAGAAAAGTCACCCAGGGTTCCATAAAGGCAAATACAATGCGAATCACCTGACTTTAACACACAAGACCAAAGACATTGAACACAGATGTACTTAGAATGAAGACTGTCAAGATAAACAACCGCTGAACCATCCTTAGCCCAGTTTGCGGCATTACTGTGCTTCAAACTTTGCTGTGCTTGAAGCATAAACCACGGGTTTATGCTTTGTATTGAATAATGTTGACGTTTGAATCATAAGCAATGGAAATTTAGATTTAGAAATTTAGATGTAAGATGCAATATTACATTAACATCTATAGAGAACCAGAAAGAAAATGCACAAGCATAATAATTAAAACAGTTACAGAAAAGAAAACCATGGATTATGATTATTGTTACATAAATGTCTATGTACTGTTTACCACATATGCTTCTCTTTTTTTCTTTAACTAAGGGTTTGTTTTTACTTGTGTCGCACATTACTGTAAATCTCCACAGCCCTGTTTCAGCTCTGGAGAAAGGTCTGGCTACACAAATGGCCATTCTGGTAAAGTTGGGAAAAAAAACAATCTTGCTTGTTTGCATATCATTAAACCAATCACAGTCATCTTGGCCGGCGTTTATGACTCGTTCACAGTGCAGCAACACTGAATGAGTGCAGTGAGAGTTTGGAGAAAACACTGATTAAGTTGGGCTGATTATTTCTGACACTTGTTAGACCTGAGAGTAAAACAAGACTGAAAACTAGCCTGAGTAAGTTCAAATAAGTCTGTTAAGATATCATTTCCAGAGTAACTCAGGTTAGTTTAGCAGAACCCTAATTTAACAATATTTTATTAAAGTGCATTGCCAGCTCTTTCACAATAGTACAGTTACAGCCTATTAACTTCAACAACTGTTCCTTCAGTAAAGGAGTGCTTGTTAGAAATACTAGCAATCACCAACATGAGTCATCTTATGAGAT